>NC_138372.1:47174568-47254568 GCF_054177405.1 Leptonychotes weddellii
AAAGAATTCAGACCAGATTGTGGGGGGGCCTAAGTGCCAAAATAATCAATTTTCCCCCGTGGCTTTCTATTTCTATTTGTGATTCAGAATCCTTTCTTGAAACAAAATCTTATTCTCAATATATAAAAAAGATACACACAACACTTCTCTGGTTGGAGCAAATGTAGAGAATCCAGAGCCCCATCTGCTCAGCATCCCCAACCACCCCCAACATCCTTTGGTAAGAAACTCAGATTTGAAACCATGCTTTTGACAATAGGAAGTATTGAAGTCTTCTGCTCAGGGAAGTGGTATGATGAACATTTACCTGGCAGCAGTAAGCAAATACAATGGAGAAGAGAGACACAAATGACCATTTAACCTGTTGTAGTTGTCAGGTGATGAGGGTTTGGAATGGAATAGAGTGGTGGCAGCAGGAAAAAAGAGGGACAGGTACCAAAGACATCACAAAGGACAGCTTAAAAGGTCTTTGCGAGATGTTCAGATGAGGAAGGATAAGGAAAAAAGGATCAAAGATGATTCGTGGGCTACAGACCTGAGCAACCATTGGTGGAATCCTTAGTTGACCAAGAACTCCTTTTTAACAAATATTTTTATGAGATTAATGTTTCTTGGAACCCACTGTGGGATATGCTGCTCTGTGGAAACCAGCAGAGGACCATTGAGGAAGTCTCATTGCAATTGTCATTGACCAAGTGTGTCAGGCACAAGATTTCTGCCCTCAAGGAACTCAAAGTCTAATCTGGGAAGCTCACACATGATCTGTATTACATACCCACATATTTACAAAATGCATGATATGTTTTGGAAAAGGCAAGTAATTCATATTGCTACAAATAAGAACACTGATTTGGTACTTAGAGTGGTAGGCGACAAGGCTAGAAAGGTAGGGAACAGTCATTATTGTTGTCATTAGCTACCATCTATTGAATACATGCTATATGCTATGCGTCGTGCTAAGCATCTTACAAGGCTTACATCAATAAATCTTCCCTACAATCCTATAAAGTAGGTACTATGATCATCCACATTTTACAGATGCAAAAATAGAGGCTCAGAGAGGTTACATATCTTACCCAGGGTCTCATGCTGTCTCAGTTGCAAAGCCTGAACACACCCCTGATCTATCAGACCCCAGGATCTGTGTGCTTAACCACTGTGATACATGGGCTTCTTAAACTTTGTGAGCTGTTTTAAGGAGTGTGGACTCCGCTGTGGAAGGCTTGGAGAGCCACAGAAGGTTCTGCATTTCTTTCTCTCTTTGACAAATCTCTGAAAACACTTTGAGTCAGACCCAAAACAGAGGAAAATGACACTTACTAAACTACCAAACCACATCTGCCTTGCAGGGATGCTCATGAGTCACAGCCTCCAAACTGCCTGGGGATTTTCAAATGAAAGGCCCTTATGTGTTTGCAAGTTACTCTCCTGCTGGGTTATCTTCTTCAATAACTGTTTCTTAGCATTGCATTGCTATACCATGAAAATCTTGCTTTATTATACCTTCTTCAGAGAATCTGCAGCTCTACATTCTGCCTGTCGTGTGGGTTTACTGAGAGCTAACTTTCAAAGTCATGCATTCTATGGTAAGTGTATTTTAAACCATGCAGCATCACATTAAAAAGAAATGGCAGTCATTCTGCCCTGGAAACTATTCCCTTGCATGACATTACTTTAATTCACTGGCTCCTTGTAATCAAGATCTAATAAACAGCACCTTTAAATAAGTCCTATACACAGCCTGCATTGTTACAATCAATTGAACTACTTAAAAAAGAAAACCTCTGAGGCTATCTGGAGGCATTCTGTGCTTCCCTCTGTTTTATGGCACAACCTTAGACACGACGTGTAAAAAGGTCAAGACAGCATGTAGGCTTTTGCATTAAACAGCAGAACACTAATTAGTTTTAGTGACAATGGGGTTCTGTTAGTGTGTTCTAATATTTTGATGCTTAGTTTTGTTTGAAACCTCTAGCCATAAGACACAAAAGCTCTTCTATCTTCCAGTTTTTCTTATGTCTTGATTTTACAACCCTATTATCTGTTTGAACAAAACATATATTTTCTATTTCTGTATTTTCATTAAAAGTGAAATCTAAAATCTAATTTCAAAACAGTTCACTTAAAAGAACAAAAGAAAATATAATGTGGAACACAAAATTTAACATGGAACTTAGTATCTTACTATTAGTTTTAACCATTTTTTCAAACCTCAAATGTAAATTGTGTTAAAACATGCTATCAATGAGGTTTAATATTTATTTATGCATGTTAACTATCCAGAGCAAGTATACTATGTTATAAAATGCTAAACATTAACTGTTGAGTGCTGAAAGTTTTTAAAAATGGATTTCCACATTCCTGAATTCTATTTTAAGTTAATAGGAGAAATTATATAGTCCTTCAAAACCAAAGAATTATTTTTTCATCATTATTTGTACCTACAGTCTTACTATTTTTCTAGAATAGAGGCAAATACCTAAAACATTCTCCAGGAAAAAGAGCTGCAACTGAAGAAAATAACACAATTTGAGACTTTATTAACAAACTGATATCTACCCACAATACGAATTATTTTAAGTAGAGTATAGTATGGTATGAGTGTCTATAAAATAAATAACAAGCTGAATGAATTTTTCTCAGCTAACTTGGGAATTGCCAGTTCCTTATACAAGACAGATTTATGTCACTTTTTGGTATCATTTAGTGTTTTTTAAAAATCAGTTTGAGGTCCTAAGCTTACACTGGTCACCATCTTTTCAAGAGGTTATTGGGCTAATGCTTTAATAATACCTCCTGACGCTGTTCTCCCATGAGATTAAAAGCAATCAAATCTGTAGGTGGGAAAATAAAAAAACCCACATTCTTCTTTGTTCCCCCTAGCCAACTTGGCTGTGGTCTACAGAAGGTGAACTTTCATTAAAAGAAAATAAAGTTTCTAGCCCTTCATCTTGTAAAGGTAGCGTCTTTATACCGTAAATCAATACACTGCTGTTTGGTTTGCTCTCCATCTAGACAGACCAAAACAATATAGCATCAAGGGAAGCGGGAGCATCCCCTCCAAGCCATTTGTCTTAATGGAGTGCCAACTTCAAAACTGACTTCTTACTGCTTCCTTGATGCCAATTTAATTGTGATCAAGCAAGACCCAAAGAAACAAATTCAATTATAAAGCCAATTCTTTATAACCAAAATGGGATATACATGGGTATGCTGTGGACTGCTTGCCATGTGCTAGGCACTGTACTAACTAGGTAAATGCATCACTTTATTTTATCTGATGAGAGAAGTGTTGATTCTAATCTCCATTTTACTGAGAGAAATGTGAGACAGAGAAGTTAAGTAACTTGCTGAAGGTCACATAGCTCATTAACTGAAGCAGCTGGAACTCTCACCTAAATCTGTCCAATACCAGATTTTAGTCTCTTAACCACAATATCATGTTGCCTAGCAAAAGCAATAACCTAATTCTTTTTTTTAAAGATTTTATTTATTTATTTGACAGAGAGAGACACAGCGAGAGGGAACACAAGCAGGGGGAGTGGGAGAGGGAGAAGCAGGCTTCCCGCGGAGCAGGGAGCCCGATGCGGGGCTCGATCCCAGGACCCTGGGATCATGACCTGAGCCGAAGGCAGACGCTTAACGACTGAGCCACCCAGGCGCCCCCAATAACCTAATTCTGCTTTCATTTATATTCTGTAATATCTCTGAACATTTCCAAGGATTTGCCTCACAATGACTCTTAGTGGAACAGAATAAAATGGTATTTTCTGGTCCATATATTTTCTGTACCCAACGGAAATGACACTCAAGTCTTGAAAAAGGGAAAAACACACGAGTTATGGAGTCAAAGTAGCTGGGTAATTTAGGCAAGTTACTTAACCTCTCTGGGTCTTACTTTCTCATCTGTAAAATGGAGATAATAATAGCTACCATCCAGGATCATTGTTAAGATTAGAGCTGATAATTTATCAAACACTAGCTCCATACCAATCACTCTGCTCAAAAACTTTACTTATGCTATCTAAATTCATTCTCACAATGATCCTCTAGGGCTTTACTTACCCTGACACACATTCGTCCACCATTTAAAAAAAAAAAAATTAGCATCTGCCGGGTGCTAAGGTTACAGACTAAAGTTGAGGAATCTCTCCTTGGCCTGTCAGCCTTTCCAATTTGTGACATAGACAAAGGTTGCTCTGTGGAAGTACAGCACCTACGTTATGATTTTGCCTTTCCTTGACATACAACAAGCAACACTTCCTGATAAGTCTTCTCTGTTAGCTAGGTTAGAGTAGATTCCTTACTTCCCTCAAACACAGGCCCCTTGCCCCAGAATTTGTTAATTGTGTGCTCCCTACCTGAAGTTCTTTCTCTTCCTTCTCAATTTTTCAGATCTACCCATGTTATTCATTCATTCGTTCAACAAACATTTATTGAGTGCCTACTGTGTGCAAGGAGCTGTTCTGTGTGCTTAGGATTCAGAAGCGAAAAATCAGAGGGGGAAAAAAAAATCCTAACCCACGGAGCTTACATCTTAGGGTAATGATTAATCATTCCTTACAAATATAGTGCAGAGTGGAGTGTTTAGGGTGTGGACTGAGGATGGAAATGGTCAATGGTTTCAAACAGAGTACTAATATTAGGAATGCCCCATTTCTCTAGTAAGGCCATAGAGACCTCTGGGTTCTAAATAAAAACAACCCCGTGAGTGGGTAAACAAAACTAAGTCATCCCACTTTTTGCTAAGTCAAGGATGGGCATCAGGGAATAGAACCTTCAGACCCTTCCATGGTTCTGCCTTTCCTCTTCCAAGGAATTGCCCTGTCTTGCCTGCTTGATGATTTAACTTGTTGGTTCTTTTTCATCATCACCTGCTCCTTATTGCCTCATCTGTGCTCCCTCCAGGTACACCAGAAGTACACCTGGCTCTGAAAATCTAGATTGGTTTTTGGAAAAATTCAGATTACCAGCTTAAAAAAATAAATACATTATATTTTAATAGTGCAGCAGTAAATTATTTTTCAAGAATGTAGCTACTAGAGCATCACAATACCCAATATGTCTTGGTTCCTAACTCAATATTTTCAATTACTTGCCTTTATTGGTCAGACAAAACATAGAGTCAAGTTTCAAGTAATACCTTTTATTGGACTAATGGTGGAATATTGACAGAGAAGCTTTGGGGATATAGAAAACCCCTCTAGGTCAGTAAGGGATTGACTCTGAGGAAAGGATTTCTGTAGGCAGAGAAGCCTCTCTATCAATATTGTACAGTTTGTCCAATAAAAGGTATTACTCAAAACATGCCCGGTGTTTTACTTTTACATAAAAAAAAAATTGAGTCTTATGAGCTAAAGATGTTACTATGTAGGGTAAATCTTATCAAAGTCAGTGGTTTGACCTGTCTAAACCTCTATTCCCTCATCTGAAGAACAGCAAAATCTACTTCATAGGATTATGTATATCATTAGTTAATGTTTATGAAAATATTTTTAAAATTGGAAAGTATGACAAAATATGTGATTTTTCTGTTGATCATTAATATGCCTAAACTGTTACTGGCAATAAGCCTAAATTAATAGATATCCAAGAAGTACTAACACTGCAAATGACAATGATGGGAGTCTTTCTGAATTTCCATTTCAACATTCATGATTTATAATGTTAATTCAAGTTTACAAAATACTCCTGAGTCAGGCAGGAGGGCCAGGCAACACAGTCACATCATGCCCATCAGCATTTTCATTCAGAAGTACAGGTGTTTATAAATAATACAAATAAGAGGAGATATTGTACATAGGGAAAGATAGCACTTGTCCTGTAGTACCCAAGTAAAATGGGTCATTATAGCACCTGTGTGACTCTTTCCTTTCCTACTGTATAGGCCTTCCTTTTCCAAGTTGTCACTGTGGATAGTTCCACTGATGAATCCCTAATAATCTGAAAAAGGGCAAACCTATTGTTGTTCAGTTCCATTCACAAAATCCCAACAAAAGCTCTGCATTCTGTCTCAGAAGGAACAGTTGGGTTCTAAATAGATTCTTCTTTCATTTTGGAATACTCAGGGTAACAATCCCCTTGACTTCCTTTGTGATCAAATCCAAATAAATAAACCAGTACTTTCAATGAGACATAAAAGTCTAGACTTGTCTTTGCAGACTGATATAAATACCTCACACCTAGAGGACCATCCTCGGTTACACAGATTAACCCTTTTAATAGCAGCTTTTAAGACAAGTTTAATATTTTTTTTAAAGATTTTATTTATTTTTTTGAGACAGAATGAGAGAGAGAGAGAGCACATGAGAGGGGGGAGGGTCAGAGGAAGAAGCAGGCTCCCTGCCGAGGAGGGAGCCCGATGCGGGACTCCATCCAGGGACTCCAGGATCATGACCTGAGCCGAAGGCAGTCGCTTAACCAACTGAGCCACCCAGGCGCCCTTAAGACAAGTTTAATGTATTTGCCCAAATCTTGATTTTCTCCAAAGTAATAAGTTCATATCAGCTATCATTTTTGCTAAAAAGCTGTTATTTTTAGAATGATTCATCAGGTGAGTGCGCCCAGAACCAGGCAACTACTTCTTGAGAGTACCTTCTCCCATAAGAGGCAGTAACTAGCAAGGGTAATGTTTCTAAGGAAACTCACAGCATAGGATAGAGTTTTAGAGAGTTCAATTTGAGATCTCCTTTGATAGGGGACCATCTGTACTGAATCAGCTAAGGCAATTCAATGAAAGTGGATTCTTTTTGCCAAAGGTAGCAACAGTTTCAAATATATTGGTGTCATATTAAACTAACCCAAACTCGGCTAGTTTAACTCATTTAATAATTCATTCAACAGCCATTTGCTGAATGCCTGCTTTGTGCTGGGCACTGTGCTAGATGTCAGGTTGCTTATAGATTACAAAAGAGGCAGGCATGGTAACAAATGTGATATAGGGGAAATGGAGATAGAGCAATGAAAGGGGATCAGGAAGGGTCTCCAAGAAAAGATGAAGCTTGAGAAAAGTTGTGAGAACCGTTAGGAGTCAGTCAGAAAAAAAGATGGAGCTTGTGTAGAGGGGAATCCAGAAGGAACAGCATATACCAACCACCAAAGTGAAAAGTGAAAGCAAACTTCATGGTTGTTTACTCTATGAGGGCCCTTAACGTCCTAGGTAAGCTTGTTTCAGAGCTGCCAGGAGGCCCAGTGACATTCACTGGCTGTAGCTCTGTCAGAGGTCCCTGCTTAGACTCCTAGATAGAGCCTCTGGTGATTTTGATGCCTTAGCAAAGCTGTTCCTTGTGTAGAGGAGAGAAGGATGAGCCTTTTCTCACTTGAGGGAAGAAAAAAATCTTTTCAGAAAAGATTCAGCCTTGAAGAAACAGTCCTGGAAAGACAGAGGGAATCATTCCAAACCTGAATTATTCTTTTTCAGCCTTATTATCATACTAGAATTTATCCTCACATGAGAAATCATGTCCTTTCTCCTTGCACAAAAGAGAACTTGGCTTCCTTTTTCATTTCTGATGTCACTTTAAGCTGTTGTCCAAGGAATTCCCATTCCCAAACAGCAAGTACATTCAAATTACAAAAGAAAATGAAGGTAGGTGAAGGCAAAACTGAGAGCAGATGCTTGAACTTGGCTTTAACAGAGAGAAGAGTTTCCAAACTTGAGATACCATGAAATCAATAACTCCACACACAAAACTCAATAGCACTATTTTATATTCAGGCCATTCATACCCTCTGGCTACTGCTTTGTTTAAAATGGCTAAAAAAAGGTAGTAATAACTAGAAGCAATTGTTTTCCTTTTCCATTCTCAGTTCACCCAGTGATTAGACTGAGATTTGTTTGTTTCCACAGGCGAAGATGATGTGTGCCAAAAGGGATTTTTATAATGGAGTTATACACCTCTAGTAATAGGATTTTGCTATAAGAAATCTAAATGCAACCTTAAGGATAGAGACACAAACACAGCATTAAGGATAATGGTGTCTTTGGGCAGCTAGATGAATTGAAACATGGAAACATGGTGTTACAACTTTTTGTTCTCAATCTAGGGTCTCACTATCAAGTCAGACTACACATAACTGGCCAGAGTTAAGTAAGTCAATATTAGTTTCATGAATGCAAAAGCATCCACTGTTTTCTGGTTATCTGATAAATCAGTATTTCTAAAATTGTTTCAGGGAAATGTGTAATTTCACAAACCACTATTCTAATAGATTTACTTGTTTGGTTATTTTTTTTAACATTTCTGCTTTCACAAGAAAAATTATAAGAACATGACCTATGAAAAGCCACAGTCTCTGAAGAGCAATCATCAACAATTAAAGAAAAAAGAGAAGAAACAGTTCACTACTGAATATACTCTTTCTCCTTTATAAGAAATGTCACAGGGCTATTTTTTGTATTTGAAAGAAACGATGTTGTGATGACTTGTCCCTTCACATAATCACATACTCTGTTCTGCATTTGTGCCCTGCACAATGCACCCCCCCCAAACACACAAAACAAAACAAGACTTCCTCGAGACCCCCTTTGGGATTTCTTCTGGTTAGCAACACAAAGTACATATCCATTCCTGCTGCCATTAGTTGTTTATTCATTTCATAAATACTTGCTGAATACCTACTGTGTGCCAGGCAATGTGCTAGATTCTGGGGGTCACAAAGGTAGAATGATGGGCTGGCCCTTGCCCTGACATAGTTTACAGTCTGGTACTTGGAGATGTGGATAAGGAAAAGGATAATTTACAGAGACACATGGGGACATACAGGGATGAACTGGGTGCTCTAAGAAGGGCCATCTAATCCAATCTGGAGAGTCAGAAACACTTTCCTGAAAGATGGACTATCTGAGCTGAGTGCTGAGTCAAGGGAAAGAGTGGAGATATGGGTTCCAAGAGGTGGGTTTGGACAGATTTCAACAACAAACTTAAAAAAAGAAAAAGAAACAAGATTGAAAATGATCAAGAGGACCTATGAAGTTAAATATTTAGAACTAGTCACTAAGAGCCTTTCCAGATATACATGGTATGGAACAGTAGGAGATAAACAGGCTTTGGAATCAGAAATCTGGGTTCAAGTCCAAGGTTCTAATTCTTATAAACTATGTGACCCAAAATAAGTCATTTAAACTCTCTGAGGTGTGGTTGTTTTTTCTCATCTGTGAAACTGGAGTAATAAGGTACCAGTTCTGCCATTCTCATAGAGTTGTTAGGCTCAAATGAAAGAGTGAATGTGAAAATACTTTTTATGTAAAGCATTACACAAATATTAGTTATTATTATTAAAACAAAAGTAGAAGTGGGCTAGTAGAATTAATAGGATTTAGACACAAGAAAAAAACAGAGATTATGAATATAAAGTGAAAGATAGTTCCCTCTCTTGCTAGGGTAATGGCCAAAATTAATTTCCCAAAGCCCGGAAAATTTGCCAGAAATATATGAAGGAGGTGCAAATTCCTATTTTAAAAAAAGGAAGAAATTTAATATGTTATAAAAAGCAGTGCTCCCTATTTAAGATGTCAGAGAGGGAAGCAACAGGGTAAAATATACCATCAAGAAACTTCTTAAAAGCTCTGATGACCATACAGGTATTTCTAGCAGCTAAAGCATTTAACTGAGAGCATACATTAAAAAACTTTTTAAAATGAAAAATAAGGAAAATGTAAGCCTACTGGAGTAAAAACCAGGAGAAAAAGTCAAGCTGAGGTGAAATGTCTGTACAAAAATCAGATGATAGAAATATGTATAGGTAGAGCAAGATGATGGAAAAGGAGGAAAAAACTTAGCACGAACATAGATACCCACTACAAGCAACAAACATACAGAACGTCTTTCTTCGGGCACTGTGTTTTGTGCTGGGGCTAGATAAGGCATGGTTCCTGTTCTCTAGGGGCTCATAGTGCAGTAGTAAACGTCTCAGAGCATTTTAGAAGCAAACAGAACAGAGTGAAAATGAGCTTAAGGCCTAATAACAGATGGTCTAAGGTGGTGCTAAAAGAGAGATCAAAGATATTGGAGTTGTTTATAGAGTTGTTTGAAGCAAAAAAGAAAATTTCCACAGCTCACAGCATGGCTTGTGTATGATCACAGATGAAGAGGGGCCATGCTCTCCTGGGTCTGAGAATTACATTGCTGAGTCCTCCTTGGCCCTAAGCTATTGCGCCTTGGAACTTCCTGTGCAGATATGGAAATAAAGGAGAAGTGCAAAGGTCTTAAGTAGGACATACTTCAAAGGAGAGAGGGAGCATATCAGGAGCTGTGGCTTCTCAACATTATTTAGGACATCATCTATCTTCATCATCAGTCTCTTTATCACAGCAACAACAAAAATAATTTCCATGCATATGCCAGGCATTTTCCAGGGTGTTTTATATACATTGTGCCATTTACAACTCCTCTGTAAGATATACATTATTTTTCCCCATGTTATAGATAATCTGTGGTTCAGAAAGGTGAAGCAACTCATTCCGGGTCACACAGCTTGTAAATGACCATGTGACTTTAAAGATCATGACCCTTCCATGTGGATGAGAAACAGAGCATGTGGATGTGGGCAAATTCTAGAAAAATCATTAAACATACCAGAAAGAGAAAGGTGGGATGTATATTTCTCTAGATTAAACACAAATTTTTAGTGCAATAAGCCATAAGTTTTCTTGAAGACCATGAACAGCTGCAATTTGCCAAAAAGCTAATGAAATATCTGTGGAGATGCTATAAATAGGCATGCAGAATTCCCCTGTGTCCACATCAGAGGTCAGAGTAAACCAGGTGTATTGCCCTCAGGTAAGAGGAATAACACGGGTTTGTCCAAGGCACAGAGACAGCAGAGCTAGTGGGAAAATGTGGTCCAAGGAAATCTGGGGACATAGATTGTGCTGCACACTAAGCCTAAGGGTGAGGGGGAAAATGATAATATAATAATGCTAATAATTATGATCATTTACTGAGACTGAGGGCCAGGTACTGGGCTAAGGGCATCCCACGGAATAAGAAGCTCATCTGAACGTGTCTGTGAACAGGGAGAGCACACCAAGTCTCCTCTCATGCCAGGTGTCATACCTGGGTCACAGGTTTAAAGGCCAGGAGCCACTGCCCACTGAATGGATGGACAGGGAAAGATTATGAAGCAAGCAAGTTGGCTAGCTATCCTTATGGTATTGTGTGATTTGCCATCCCCATATTAATAAGATTTATTCCTAAGTGGAATAAAAATATTAATAAGGCATGATGATGTGCAGCTACACATTCACAATATCATTTCAGCGACAGCAGACTATAAATATTAAGTTCTACTTATCTTTTAAAGCTCAGTTAAAATGTCACATCCTCTGCCATCTGTTGGATGGAGAAGGACACAGGTTCTAATACTGGTTCTGCCACTGTACTGTGTATCCTTGGGCATGTTACTTAACCAGTCTGAGTTTCAGTTTCTTTGTTCATCCATTATTCAACAAATATAACCAATTTCTACTGTGTACCAGGCACTGTTCTAAGCATTGGGAATAAATCACCAGGGGGTTGGGGGTTGGGGGGGAAGCCCTACTCTCAAGGAGCTGACATTCTAACAGGGAATGCGAGACAGTAACAAATATATATGGTTAATGGTGATAAGTGCTCTGAAGTAGAGCAGGATAAGGGAACAGAGAGTGACAAGGGGTGCCATTTTCTTTGTGATTATTAGGTAAGGCTTTACTGTTAAGTTGAAGTTTGAGCAGAGATCTGAATGAAATGAGAGCAAACCATGCAGATATTTGGGGGAGGAGCACTCCAGGCAGAGAGAACAGCAAGTTCAAAGGCCCTGAGGTAGGAATGTGCATGTTGTGTGTGAGGAATAAGGAGGTCAGCATGGCCGGGAGAATGTATTTTAAGGAGAGTGGTGAGAGATGAGGGCAGAGGGGTAACTGGGGCCAAAATTATTTGGGACATTCTTAGCCATAGTAAGCTTTTGACTAACGTATGGAGTTGTTGTGATGATTGAGATACTAGAAAAGGAGCGCCTGATGCACATTTAGGTACTCAACAAATGGTAGCTATTATTATTACTCTTTCCCCAACAAATACGAGAGTGAGATAAGAAAGGGCATTAGGATTTTAAACTCTTTCTTAGAAATTATTCCCAAGTGACAAATGGAGTAAGATCCTAGATCCAAATGGTATTTCCTGTCCCTGTTTTCCCCCTCCCTGTCACCCTGGGGCACTTTTTCCAGTTATGATGTGTTAGGATAGCTTGCTCTCATACCAAGCATAAGAGACACAAAGAAAGATACCTAACGATCCGTTCTATTTGGTGGGACCCAAATAGAATCACCAATGATTTTAATTATAACTTTTCAATTGTGGACCCAATTATTTGGAATCCTTTTTTTAGTCATTTAAAACTATATTAGTATTTTTGCCTTCCTTCCATATATGGATATGTTCTTTCACAAAACCACTCCACTTCTCAGAGGCTTAAGAACAGTAACTGTTTGAGAACTGAAAATGAGGTAATTGCTAACTTTACAGCTAATTCTTTTTCATACGTTCATTATTCAAAAATAATAAATGAAACCCACAGAATATAGTGGGCAGGGTTAGAAAAGGATATTTTATATATCATTTCTAGAAGATTTGCAATTGCACTTTGTGATTCAGAGCTTAGTAGGCACAGAATTTAGAATAACTCCGTTTATCTGTGCAAACTTTCCTTAGCCTATTGCAACTCCCAAGTCCAACTCTTACACATGGGTGTTGGGTAGAATATACTGAATAAAAAGTATACAAAGACTTAATTTTTCTCCTGCCTACAAAGATCTCCAAATCTTTACTATTCTGCACAGCTGCCTAGAATAGACAACAGTAAAGTCATTGTCCATGATTTGAACTGAAGAGGAGTGAAAATACCATTAACCCTTTAAAACAGAATTGTCTTATTCTTTTGAATTCACTGCACACTATAATGTGTTTGTGGCCATATTTGGATCATATCCGGTTAGAACACAGGAATAATAGATATCATTCAGATAATAATTAGCCATGTACTTGCAATAGCGGGATGTGAAGTCAAAGGAAAACACTAAAAATGTTGTTTTTTTGGACTATGACAAAGGGCTTTTTAAATGAGCTTGAGCATTTTTTGTGGCTGACTCATGTCTGGAGGTCTCACTATGGTCACCAATGCTTCAACTTTTGTACTTCTAATTTCTATCTTTGACAATTTTAAATGCTAAATAACACAAGGCTTTCTTATTGCCTGTAAATACATATAGTTTCTCTTTGTTTCCGCTATTTTCTGTTTGTAAGCAAATGTTACAATTTTAGATCACATGTTTTAGCTATTGTTGCTGATTAAAGGGAATTATAACATGTCTTAGGACAATGGACCTCACAATTTCACCATTGATGTTTTAAAATTATAAAATCAATCCTATAAATTCTAGCCGACATTTTTTTTTACTTGACCTAAATTACGTATTATTTCTTTCACCTTGGTAAATTAAAGTTCCAACAACAGGAAAATGAATAACTATATTATGATAGTATGAATATTTACAGAAAAAAAGACTAAAAGAACATATACCAAGATGCTATCAGTGGTTATTTTGGGGAGTAGAAGTCTAAGGTGATCAATTTTTTCTTTGTATTTTTATATATTTTCCAAATTTTCCTAAGTGGTCATATATCACTTTTATAACCTTAGAAAGTTTTACATTTTTTTAAATTGTGAGGAACAAAAACAAGTCCAAAACCCTTAGTAGATCATTAATACATTAGAATCACCTAAAATGTGCTCCTGCAGAAATAGACCCTATCAAAGGAAAGTAATTAGTTTCAAAACCCTCTTTTCTTTTCTTTCTTTCTTTTTTTTTTTTGTCTTTTTAAAGATTTTATTTATTTATTTGACAGAGAGAGAGACAGTGAGAGAAGAAACACAAGCAGGGGGAGCTGAAGGCAGAGGGAGAAGCAGGCTCCCCACAGAGCAGAGAGCCCGATGCGGGGCTCGATCCCAGGGTCCTGGGATCATGACCTGAGCTGAAGGTAGATGCCAAACGGCTGAGCACCCAGGTGCCCCAAAACCCTCTTTTCTTAAAGGAATACTCAAACTTTGATTTCATAACACAACACAAAGTTCCATTGAAACAGATATTTGTTGGCAGTTCAGTACAGGAATTTTATTTCATGTATATAGAGAATGGAGAACTGGGAAATTCATATTTAGCTTCAGCATCCCCACCTTATTAAGATGTCTTGAAATATCTACCCGTTCTTCACTCACTGTTCATGCACCATCTGGACTCTTAAGTTAGAGAAGAGGAAAAAAAAGGAACATCGGACCATTTTGCAGGAAAATCTATCTGCATGATTGATACTGGCTGCACAGAAGCAATCTGCTGGGCTACATTCTGGCATTTTAAGCATGGACCCTTTCTCTCCTCCTGAGTCTTCAGAGATAAATTTCTTGGTCTGGAGCTTTACTGATTTTTTAAAGGAACTTCTCAAGGCTCCTCTCTCTTGGTCTAACTACTCCCTCTGCCCTTTTGGCAGAGATGCTACCCCTTGACTCCTTGGGAGAGCCAAGCGACGGCGTACAGACACTCCTCAACAGCTGACGCTGATATTTGGCAGTCCGTGCTTAGCTCTGTCCATTTTCCTGAAGTTCTCTTCTGCGGGTCGGGCTCTATTGAACTTCAAAGACAAATACTGGGCACAGAAATGACACAGAGAGGGCAGAGGGGCATGAGAACTGGACCTTGAGCACCTAAGTGCTGAAACAGATTTTCTTTGTTCTTAATTGGTGCCTGGCTAATTGTTGGTGCTTAGCAAAGGTGAAATAATAAAAATGTTACTATTGACAAAAATAATAGGATTTTAAGCAGAAAGATGTTTGGAAACCATTGTTCCTAAAAAGCTAATGGACAGATTCTGGCATCTTTTCTTTGATCTTTCCAATGTCCAAGCTTGAAGAGATTTGTTAAAATGTGCCTCCCTTGGGGGGTGGAGGGGCATAGTAGATCAAACAGGGGAACAGGTCCAATGAGAATTTCACTAAAAAGCAAGCCATTTAACATTAAATACGAATACTACAAGCTAAACCTACAAGACTAATTATTATCCTTGCTCCAAGTACCTTTTCCCTCTGCCTCAATTGGCTTTGGAAGGGGTATTATAATTGGATAAGGAATATTAGTCTGTAACAATATACATGTCCTCATACCAGTATTTTGTTTAAAGCTGAAACTAAGATAAAAAGAATTCTTGGGTATTTCCAGTCATCTTTCAATTCTCCTTCTCACTTAAGAGCTAAAATAGAACCATCAAAAGAAAAGAAATCAACAAGAATGGCAAAATGTGGGCAATTGTAAAACTGAATGATAAGGGTTTCATTATGGTATTCTCTTTACTTTCGTGTGTGGTTGAAATTTTTCATGATAAAAAGTTCTTAAAAACCTAACAGCCGTGTGTGTTCCCATTTGGCCACAGAATAGTTTGTGTGATCTCTGGAAAGTTTCATCCCTGTCCCTCAGTTTCCATAACTATACAAAGAAAGTTTGGTTAGTCTGGATAATGTGCAAGGTGTTTCTTCCTGTTCTTTATTTTTATAACGTTTTCTGCCTTTAGTCACATTTTTCACAGCACCCTCTAGATCTTGTGAATTTCATACTCAGAGATCTATGAGAGACCCAAGAAATCGGAGTCAGTAAGACCTGCTTACATACCAGATCTCATACACACTTGCTTTGAACAAGTCAAACAGTTTTCTCCTCTATAACTAGGAATAATAGTAGTACTTTCTTCCTTGGTTATTGTAAAGACAAGATATGGAAAGTGCTTGAACACAGGACCTGGCCCCTTATATGCTGTCAATAAATGTAAGCTCTTGCTGCTTCTTGGATGGTGGCTATTATTACGGCCATTCTCTTGCATCCTGGAATAGCTGTCCTTGATCTATCCTTTGTGACTGGAGAAGCGGGGGGGAAACACAAAAAACAATGAAGTTAGGAGTGACTGCAGGTGGATCGCTAGTTTTTCTTGAAAGCATGTACTTGCTTTACATAAAGTGCCAAGAAGTCCAAGTAGGGTGCTGTGTCCGCACACATGCTTCAGACACCAGAGCTCCGTGATGTTTTCTTTCTTAAGCTTCCCTACCAGGTGTTTATATTATGAGCATTGTTTTATAAAAGTATTGTAGACACAAGTCTGAGAGTGGCATTCATGATTTGATTTGTACGAGCAGTGGCCCTAGGGATATTAAAGATCTAGATTTTTAGTCTAGTCTTGTTAACAGCCCTTCTGATTTCAAAACCAAAGATCAATTAGTATCTAGTCTGGACCAAAATGGCTACAGAAAAAAAAATTGTTTTTAAATCATAACAATTCCTTTATAAAAGCAACAGAAATTCAATCATGCAACAAACCATGACTTGAGTACACGCAAGAGAATTCACACATAGTACCTCTTTTGTCAAAAAGCTCTAAGTGATAGAGCTATTATTATCCCCATTTTACAGATGAGAAAATAGAGGTTTAGCAAGGTTTGATAGGTTGTTCCATGCCATAAAGCTGGTAGGTGAAAGAACATAAATTCTGGCTACAGAATCCATACTTGGGAACATAATAAATTAACATCACCTCCCGGGGGGACAAAAACTTACTGAAAATTTTTTTTTAATTCCTGGAAAGAAACTCATGGAAATCCTCTGCCACAGTCTATGCTCTGTTCCAAAGCAGGAAATGTTCAATAGATCTCAGGTTAAGAATACAATAAAAATACCTGCAATCACTCTACTTTATGAATTATACCTTGGTTTTAAAAATCTACCCAATTTAGCTGGACTTTGTCAAACAAAAGCCCTAATTGTCCACATGATAACAAAGGCATAATCCACAACATGAAAACTCTTGTGGTGAGGTTACATTGCATCTGACCATTAATCTGGTAGCTTAAGAGAAAGCTGGCAAGAATGATGGGCCCAGGGAAAGCTGGCTGGCAATAGAGAAGAGATAAGCCATTCTCTTAGGTGATGTGAAAGACAGCAAACATTATGGGGGTTTTTAACCTTGTTTTGTGCTCTTTACATGATGACTTTGACCTGGGGAGAGGGCAGTAAAACAGACACTCTCATGCTAATGGGAGTGTGAATTTATACAACAGTTTGGGAAACAATTGTAGAAACAAGCAGCAAGAGCCTGAAAAGGTGTTTTTGCTCTTGGACTCTAATTCTTCTTCTGGAATCTAGGACAAAAAAATTACCAGAATTATGGAAAAAACTTATGTTCAAATATGTCCATTACAATAAAGAAAAATCCAAAACAATCCAAATGTCTGATAATAAGCCAGTAGTAAATTAATTATGCCAAAGTAAATTAAGGCAGAACCACACAATGAAATAGTATGTCGCCATTAAAACTTATGCTTACAAAGTCATTACAAATTATGTCACTGAAAAATGCTTGTGCTTTAGTGTTAAGCTGAAAAAAAATACAAACTTGGGGTGCCTGGGTGGCTCAGTCGTTAAGCGTCTGCCTTCAGCTGGGGTCATGATCCCAGGGTCCTGGGATGGAGCCCTGCACGGGGCTCCCTGCTCAGCGGGAAGCCTGCTTCTCCCTCTCCCACTCCCCCTGCTTGTGTTCCCTCTCTTGCTGTCTCTCTGTCAAATAAATAAATAAAATCTTAAAAAAGAAAAATATAAACTTACAAACACTGCTCTTATGACTACCTATAAACCTCTCTGTACCTCAGTTTCTTCATTTGTAAAATGTGACTAATACTTTCTTCATAGGCTTGTTATGAAGATTAAATGTTAGCATAAAAGTAAGCTAAAAGTAAGCACTACGTTTTAACCATACAATACAGGTATTATCATCCTCATTCTATAGATGAGATGATTGAGGCACAGAGAGGATAACACAAGAAGCAAGATAGCCTAGGGCAACTAGCAAAAATTGGATTTGAACTTGTCTGACATGAAGTCCCATGGCTTTAACCACTACAGAATGCCTCCTGACAGAAAGAGAAAAGTCAGAAGGTAAATCAGGTTGGAAAAGAAGTTATTGTCATTTTAAAAAATATTCTTGAGATGACAAGTTGCTCGAAAACCATGTCAAAGAATCAGATCACTATTTTGAACTTCGCATTATTTTATATTTCTATTTAGTATTTTTAAAAGAAAGCAATGCTCAAAATTAGATATGAAGAATAAACATATAGCAATATTGTTCTCCAGAATTAAATGACAACTTATCTTCTCGAGTGGACGAGAGACAAGCAATCTCAGGAGAGGAACTCAAAACATTTGTGCGGGGGGTGGGGAACTTACATCTAGGGAGAAGAATAAGGAAGACAAGAGAAGACAGGAGTTGGAAAACCATTACCTAAGGAAAATAGATGGGCAAAGTTGGCACAATCTTGCTCCATAAATTCCTAAGGGAGCTTTCACACAGAGTGGCATGGAAGAAGGGGAGCTACTGGGGTGGGGGGCGGGGGAGGGGGAGTGAAGGAATGAAAGGAAGATAAACACCCTCAAGACAGGATGATATTAGCAAAATAACTGAATTAGTGGACTCTTCATGGTAATAGTTGAGGTTTCAAGGGCAACTGTGCCTTTGAAAAGAATGAAACTGATCAATGAAAAACAGTCAGTCATTGACCAGGCTTAAAACAGGTATGTGACTCAGGATCTCAGAACTGCCATCTATATATCCTTTAGATTTCGTATGTATAGATACATATACGTGTGTCTACATACACATGTTAGAAATAGGCATAAAAGGGGCGCCTAGGTGGCTCAGTTGGTTAAACCTCCGACTCCTGGTTTCGGCTCAAGTCAGAATCTCAGGGTCATGGGATCAAGCACCTGGAGAGGCTCCACACTCAGCCCAGAGTCTGCTTGACAGTCTCTCTCACTCTCCCTCTGCCCCTCCCCCTCTAATAAATAAATAAATCTTAAAAAAAAAAAAAGAGGCATAAAGTAAGTGGACTAAGAAATAGTTCCTCTGCGAATTTAGTAAGGAGAGAGATCACACTTCCCTTTATTATTTTTAAAATATTAATACCTGGGGCACCTGGGTGGCTCAGTCAGTAAGCGTCTGCCTTCGGCTCAGGTCATGATCCCAGGGTCCCGGGATCGAGCCCTGCATCGGGCTTCCTGCTCTGCAGGAAGCCTGCTTCTCCCTCTCCCACTCCCCCTGCTTGTGTTCCCTCTCTCGCTGTGTCTCTCTCTGTCAAATAAATAAATAAAATCTTTAAAAAATAAACAAATAAATAAATAATAAGACTAAAATATTAATACCTAACCAGTTATTCATTTTAAGGATGACTCTAATTTTACATAAAGTGCAATAGGTCATCCCAGGGACTCCAAAGATTTGGGGGGTCTTTTAGTACAGTGGTTTAGAATATAGTCTCCAACCAAGGTTTGAATCACAGCTCTAACACATACTAGCTATGAGATTTTGAACAATTTAACTTCTTTAAGTTTCAATTTCCTGACGTGTAAAATCAGAATAAAATAGCGCCAAACATGCAATACTACACAGATTTTAAAAGATAAATGCATAATAAAGTACTTAACACAGTGTCTGGCACAAACAAAGCACTCAGCAAATGTTAGCTGTCATCATTTATAGCAAAACATCAAAAGGCTCTAAGCTGCTTGAAGGCAGGGATTGTGTCTTTTTTATCTTTGGTACCCAATGCCTTTCACAATTCCTGGGACTTAAGAAGCAGACCTTAGCTAAATAGTCAGGAAGTGGCAGAAAAAAAGGAAAGGGGGAGGCAGGGAAGCAGGGGCAGGGAGAAGTTTATCACTTGGGAGAACAGAACTGTCAAATGAATTTTAATCCTAACAAGAGATTTAAGTGGGAAGCCTTTATTTAACCTTCATTCACTTCTTCAGTTCATTTTTCATTCCAAAAATATAGAGTGATGGTGCTGGAGAGACAGAAATAGACAAATGTGACAGAGTCTCTAACCTCACAATAGTTACAGTACAGCAGGGAACACAGATATTAAACTAATAATTATGGAAGGCAGTAGGGCTGAGTGGTTAAATGTAGGATATTTTGTTTTATTTTTTAATGTAGGTTCTTTAGAGTCAAGGATGATAATTCAAATCTGAGTCTAGAAGGGAGAGGTTAATTGATTTGCCCAAGATCAACTAGTTAATTCCAGTGGGGAAATAATAAACACAACTTGAATCTCTTTGCCCTCCAACCCAAGACAGTTTGAATATATAACTGTCTGGACTTAGCCTGGCATTTTTGTTTCTTTGTTTTTATTATATATATTGTATTAACAATCCCTTATGTAATGGCTGTTTTCCCTGTTAGATTACAAGTGACTGAGGACTACATCTGCCTTCTCTTCACAGAATCTCCAGCAAAATGTCTGCATTGGTGTTATCCAATATGATCGCCAAAGCCACATGTGGTTACCAAACACTTGAAATGGAGCTAGTCTGAATCGAGATGTGCTGTAAGTATAAAATAAACACTGGGTTTTAAAGACAGGAAAAAAAATCTCATTAATAATTTTTATATTGGTTATATATAATATTTTGAATAAATGGGGTTAAATAGAATATATTATTGAATTTACTGGCTTGTTTTTCTTTTTTTTTTCCTTTTTTTTAATAGATTTTATTTTTAAGTAATCTTTACACCCAACGTGGCTTAAACTCACAACCCCAAGATCCAGAGTCACATGCTCTACTGACTGAGTCAGCCAGGGGCCCCTGTTTTTTCTTTTTTAACGTGGTTAATAGAAAAAATTTAAATTTCATGTGTGGTACACATTTGTGGTTTACATTATATTTTTTTTGGACAAAAAAGATGCTCTACAAATTTTTGCTGGATGCATGAATGAATGAATGATCAAGAAGGCCTATGGAGTTTTAGGAAGACTAAAACCAGCCTGTTCCTTTTAGAATGCTGCCTGACATCTTGATGACACACCAAGTCTCTTTACTAATTAGGAAGTCCAGAAGGGTAATCTGGGTATTATACCCCAGGTTCCTTGGCAGCTAAACCACTAGTGATTGAGTTTGTAAAGCATCAGTGTTCAAAATACCCTATATTTTTCCCTGTCAAAAAAAGGTGCCAGTCATGTGTGGAAAAGCAAAAAAGATTACAATCTTATTAAAGATTAAAACTTCATAACAGAGTACATCCAAGCAGGCCAAACCAAAAAGGGTATGGAGAACATACATTATATTAAACCATGAGTTATTTTATGCAGGCCTGAAACTGTGGGAAGGAAATGAGAAGGAAAATTACAGAGGCAATAGAAGAAAACGGAATTTTATAGCATTTGGAGATAATCTTTGAAGAAAAATGCTCAAAGTAATGCTCTTGATGAAAGGGAAAAAATGCCCAAGGAGCCAATAATTTTCTAAGGTATCTGAAACCACCCAAAAATGTATGAGAAGAAAATAATAAAGAGGGAAAGAAGGAAGGAAAGGAGAGAGGGAGGGAGAAGAGAGGAGGGGAGAGAGGAAGGAAAGAAAAACACCCTTGGAAACTCATATGCCAAAATGGCAACAGTGATGCTCTCTAGACAGTGGGACGGTAGATGTTTTGGTTTTCCATTGTGCTGTTGCTTCATTTTCCAAAATTTTGATAACAAAGTGCCACTTGGTAATCAGGGGAAAAAAATGCAATAAACTGTGCTTTAATTAAAAGGATAAAGGGGTGAAGCTTAGCATAGTGACAGAATGACAAGCCAGAAAGAGAATGGAGAATCTGTGGCAAGCCTGGAACCAAAAACCATCAGGTGGCTGGGCAGAGTCTGACACACAGAAAACCAGGAAGATCAAATAGCTACAAGAATGATGGAGTGGGTACCAGCAGGGAGTGGGCCAGTGAAAGACCACATGCAAGAAACTGGGACTCAACCTTCGAAGCTTGAGGTGACAGAGCTAAGGGAACAAGACAAATGAACCAACTTTCAAAGCTAAAATGATGATGGATAGACCTGGGAGCAGCCAAAGCCTAAAATGGGAAGAAAGGTCCTGGAATAAGTCCTGAACTTTATCAGATTCTTTGCCTAAGGTTGAAAAAGAAGGTAGAGAGTGATCAGTTAATTGTATAGTATTTGTTATTATATAATTTAGTTAGGAACTCAGTTGGAAAACGTTAAGCTGTTTGCACACTAAAACGTTCTAAATGCAAGGAAATGTATCAAGACTTTGGTCTCTTTCTTTTTTTTTTAATTTAATTTTATTATGTTATGTTAATCACCATACATTACATCATTGGTTTTTGATGTAGTGTTCCATGATTCATTGTTTGCGTGTAACACCCAGTGCTCCATTCAATACGTGCCCTCTTTAATACCCATCATAAGACAGACTGTCTTATCAGACAAGCTTGGGGAATCATTCATTCCATACTTATTTATAGAGAACTTACTCTTCTGTAGGGGCTAGGAGGGAAAAGTCTAAAACCGAGACCCAAAAGTCCAGCAACATCCCTTGGCTGCTCTGGTTTCCTGTCCCTGTGAGCTGTGTAAAGGAAATGTTACATTACCTGATAGAAACCAAACTCTTAAAGCATAGTACACTGTCTTGGTATGAATATCTAAAGACTTTTTAACATTCCTGATATATAGAATATATTAGACATTTAATAAAATTTTGATCCAAAGGGTTTTGGACTAGTGATGAAGCTATGAATAATTGTATGGTCTCCATAGCATCTGCATTATCATCTGATGCTTTTTTTTCTCAGCTACAAAGAAGAAAAACACGAGGTTCAGAAGATCAATAGAGTACCCAGTTTTCAGTTCTATTCATGTAAACTAAATTAGTCAGACAAAAGGTAAAAGATACATTAAAGCAGGTATATACAAACCTAAAAAATATCCATTTTCTAAATAGTATTGTCAAATTTAGTATATATATTGGCGTATATCTTTATACTGTATAACTTTAACCCATTATTTATATAATGTCGCTTTTTAATAATTATTCTTCAAATACCAACACAAATCTCCTTCTTGTGAATTGTTCATGTGACATCCTTGGCAAATCTTCGTTACATTTACATGATAGAAAGCGTATTAGATAAAAGTTCAATAGTAGTGTAGAGATCTCTATCTTACAATCGCCCACAGATTTAATAACAAAACATCCTGAGGATAGAAATTCAGGAAAACCTAGGACCATTTGGGTGAATACATTTCAAGAAAGAATGAGCATCCACGCTGGACAGCGTGACTATCAGACCTTTTGGGGATGACCCCATAACGTAACTTTAAATACCAGAATAGCCACATTTTCCTCCTCTACTTACATTTATTTATTTTTATTTATTTATTTTTGGTTAAAGAAGTGTTTTGTCCATTAAGTGGTTAAAACTTAAGGTTACCCATCCAAGGAGTAGGAAATGAAGGTTCTCAGTTTGATGGACAACAGCTCAGAGATCCCTGATGTCCCAAAATATTAGGTTTCTCTTCTAATAATGTTGGAAATATTGCCTACTGTCATGATTAATCTGAACCACAGCACAAGCTGATTGTAGGTGACACAGTCACAGAGCAGCGCCCATGTTGGTTTCCACACACCGTCAAATCTGCTACAAATGCAGGGGTGAACGGGAGAGAACTGTGATACCAGGTTTTCCAGTGGCTAATAGATTGTGACATGAAAGAAGGAAACCTTTATTTTAATTCAAAAAACAAAAGCCAAATAGCAAAACTTATGTACGTGCTGAACTTTTTTTTCTTCCTCAAGTGGAAAACATTGACTTGCTAACAAGTCTTGGCTGGCATCAAGGGAAAGTGGAGGTATTTGCAGATGTGGAGGAAGACATACAAAACATTTTTCAAATCAAAGGCTTGAATTATTGCACTGGGTTCATGAAGTTTCGCAGGCATCTAGACACACCATTGTCTTCGCCCTGGAACAAGCTGCCCTTTCTATTCGAGAAAGAAAACAACCCAATGTTTCTTACAATCAGATCTGTATGTATCAGGGAGCTATCTATATTTTGAAATTCTTTGCATTGTCTGTGGAAGGGTGTGCTGTTTGGACCCAACAATGGCAACATTGATTTTAAAATTTTTGAATTTTGGTTGTACAGAGCAAACAGTGAAAGAAAACTGCCGGCTTTCAGAACTACAACAACAGTGCTCTTACACAAACTCACTTCTCTCCTGGCTGTTTTACATAGCCAAAGATCAATACTGCTCATTCAGCCAAAGTTATTAACCCCATTTATCAGCTTCTCTCTTAAAAAAAAAAAAATTGAAAGAATCTTGCCGACAAAGTTATGTCATCTTCCGCTTGTTCAGTCGTAGACTGGATAATTCACTTTGTTGTGTACCCCCAACAATCGAGCCTTGTTTATGAACTTACATTTATTAAGTGAAAGTATTTGGAAACTGATGGTACATTCAAGCTTGGTTGCCATGGGCAGTAATCATGGCAGAAAGTCATGACCTCCCCGTTATGCAGCGAGTAACTAATTGAAATGATACAAATTACTCCGATTCTCTGTCTGCCAATTTCGAGCCTGGTTCTGGTCAAGGGTCAAATGAGCTCCTATTCATGAAACTATGTTTGAAGTAGCTGCTACCATAGTAAGGGGGTTTGGTGTGGGGTTCGCTACTCCTTTGGACTTTACCACATACTGTGGCGAGACGTAAAGCAGCAAGTTCCAAAGCCTACCTTAGCCAACACATCAAAAGCTTACTGTTGTCATTCGGTTTGTGCTACTTGTCAACAGCACTGGACATGGTTTGCTAAACTTTACTGGCTAGAAATAAATGTTGTATTCAGAAGCCACTTAGGGAATCTGCCCTCTTCAGCCTGCATATTTCACCGGCTCTCTGATATGCCCACAGCAGAGGAAACCAAATGCCATAAACTCAATATTGAATGACTCTCGACTTATCAATTCCCACCAAGTGTCATCCTTTTCAGCTTCTCTCTGCCCCCACATATACACACATTCCTGCCAAATGCATAAGATAAATTAAAAGCCTAAAAGGTATATAGCATGCAAGTTCTTTCTTCAAAGCATAATCAGGATGATTATCTCTGTTTGAGAAATGACACTAAATGTTAATCTAATTGAATCTGGGAAATGTGGCAATAAAAAGTTAATAATTTACAGGGAAATTGTTCTTCAGAAAATTCTAAGTGAACGCCCACTAAATGAATTTCAGGAATTGTGCTCAAAGGCATATAAGATATGTGACCAACGCAGCGGCTTACTTTGATGATGTTTTTTACACTACCAAAACTATTTGCTTTACAGAGGAATGCTGGTACACATATGTGCACAAAGGTACACACACTTGTCTGCACAATACCTAGAAAAAATGGAAAAACATCTCCTCAAGCCAGCTGATAATACGAAGAGGAAGCTACCTGAGTATTTAACTTAAAGACTGGCTTCAGGGGGGTGTGCCCAATACGATTTCTAAAACCAGAGTTACCTACAATTAATGCATAAAGAAAAAGCTTCATAAATTCCCACTGAATTCTTTATTTTTATTTTTTAAAAGATTGTATTTTTAAGTAATCTTTACACCCAGCATGGGATTCAAACTCACAACCCCAAGATCAAGAGTCGCATGCTCTATTGACTGAGCCAGCCAGGTGCCCCCCACATAGAATTTTTAAGGAGCAAAAAATTTTTTGAAAATTTTATAAAGCAAGGAGGTACAAGGTTAGGTTGGACATCCACTGTAGCCAATCCATGCTAGCACCCTAACAGATTACATTACTTAACTTAGCTCTCGCTCATCTCAAATCTCAGCAAGTTCAGAGAAAGGCAAAACCTTGATGAATCCATTTCAAATGACATTAAGAGGCTATTTTCAAATTTGCACTAGATCAGCAAGTAATAAAATTATACTGCAACTTAACTACAACATTTGAAGCTATAATTTCCCTTCAAACATACCCTAGGAAAAGTATGGTAGCCTTGGGTGAGTGGTCTACCCTGTTCTACATCAGTAAAGTCAGTCAACAAATACATATTGAGCTTCTTTAACGTACTATTGTACCTCACATGTCTGACCTGCAGACACTTGTCTAGGTTGTAGGGGGAACCTGGGTACTCAAATTCACACTTTTGTTCAAATCCAGAGCATCATCTGCAAGCTTCTGTGGGAATAATAGGCTCAAGTTGAAGAGCTCTGTTCAAATAAGCAATGGTTTAACAACAATCTGATGTCCCAGTAGAAGGTTAAAAACGCTAACTTTATATTCAGCCAGACCTGAGTTCAAATTCCAACTCTGCTACTTACTATGAACCCTGGACAAATAATTCCATTTCTCCTGACATCAGTTTTCTCATCTTGTATAAAAAAACAAAACAAAACATTTTCATGCCATGTCTGGCATAGAGTAAGTACCTTTATCAATGATAGCTCTTATTACTATAAAACAAAAAAACCACCCTGCCCAAAAGACAGTACTGGAATAAAATCCAGAACTAAAAAAAAAAAAATTTCACTTAAACTTTCCAGTCAAGTGGGTAGCTTACTATTATAACAGCTGTAGAAATTCACAGATAGTGATTTTATTGCAAAGATTCTAAATCTCAAAAGTAAATTTCATTTTTCATGTATTTGTTCACTAAACAAGCCCTGGAAATACAACAGGAAGACCAAAGTGTTTCTTGTCCTCATCTTCCTTGCAACCTACCAAACCAAGTAAATTACAAGCATAGTAAATGTTGAAATAAAGACATACAGAGTGTTATAGGAGTTCAGGGCATGGGATCTAATCTGTCTAATTATATCCTGAATAGGGTCTTATTACTTACTGTTGACATGAAAAGACAAGAACGAAATTTGTGTTATGGGTTTTCCTCCAAAAGGCCTTTTTTCTATTCTAGGGCAATTTTTCCCAGGTGTCAAGGGAGACAGGTACATCGCAGGTTCTTACCACAATGCACCCCCTCCCCTCTAGTCTTATTTCAAGCTAGGCTACACCATTCCCTGAGCCTTTCCACCTCTGTGCTTTTCCTCATGTCATCCCATTCCCTTTTCCAACCTGTGGTGCCTTTCCCTACCCTTCCATCCTCAAACATCTCAATCCTTTCCATCCTCCAGACTCATCTGCTTTGTCATTTCCTCCATGAAACCTTTCTCAATTCCCAAGCAAGTTGTTATTTTTCCTTCCTCTTGATTTACCAGACTCATGAGTTGGGAGCAACTGCCTATATCACTCCTTCAGTTGACTCCTGAGTTGGCCCTTGGGTATATCCCTATGAATTACATCTCCAAGTAGACCATAAGCTTCCTGAGGGCAGGAGCGCAGTCTCATGCCCAAATACCTAGCATAGGGCCTTGAATGGGGGTGGGGGGATCTGATATGATAATGATACTCCCTCTTGTTTCAAAAATCTTGTTAGATTTTTTTCAGTGACCAACCCTAAGGAACTGGGTACTAAATCACCAGAAATAATTATGAGTGGGTGAGTCTCCTAATTTGGAAAGTAATAAGCTAGCATTAACAGAGCCACTCCACTCCTTCTAATAAAAGCATACATCACTCAAGTCAGTCAGTTAACAAATACTTACTGAACCTCTATTATTTGCCAGGAATTGTGACAGGGCCTAGAGATATAGTACCTCATAGAGTTTACAGTTTTGTATGTAAGATGGACATTTAAAAAATGATTAAAACTACCAGAGCCCAAATTCTTAAATGGATAAAAGATTTTAACAGACATTTTATAAAAGAAAATATACAAATGGCCAGTAAGCCCAACATCACTAGTCATCAAGAAAATGTAAATTAAGGGGCACCTGTGTGGCTCAGTCTTTAGGCGTCTGGCGTCTGTCATCGGCTCAGGTCATAATCCCAGTGTCCTGGGATCGAGCCCCGCACTGCACTCCCTGCTCAGCGGGGAGCCTGCTTCTCCCTCTCCCACTCCCTCTGCTTGTGTTCCCTCTCTAGCTGTCTCTCTCTCTCTGTCAAATAAGTAAATAAAATCTTTAAAAGAAAAAAGAAAGTGTAAATTAAAACCACAATGAGATACCACTCTAGACCTATTGTAGTGGCTAAAATTAAAATAACTGACAATACTTGTGTCCATTGAAGACATGGAAAACTAGAACTCTCATATACTGTTGGCAGAAATATAAAATGGAGCAACCACTTTAGGAAAGTTTGGCAGTTTCTTCCAAAGTTAAACATACTTTATGACACAGCAATTCTACTCCTACGTTATTTACCCCAAATAAATGAAAACATATGTCTACCAACGGCTGTACTTGAATATTTACAGCAGTTTTATTCACAATAGCTAAAAACTAGGAACAATCCAAATTTCCACCAGCAGGTAAATGGATAAATAAATTGAGATATATCCATACAATGGAATACAACTTAGCAATAAAATGGAATGGACTAGGGCACCTGGGTGGCTCAGTTGGTTGAGCGACTGCCTTCGGCTCAGGTCACGATCCTGGAGTCCTGGGATCGAGTCCCCCATCGGGCTCCCTGCTCAGCAGAGAGTCTGCTTCTCCCTCTGACCCTCCCCCCTCTCATGTGTGCTCTCTCTCTCATTCTCGCTCTCTCAAATGAATAAACAGATAAATAAAATCTTTAAAATGGAATGGACTACTAAAATGAAACATGGATAAGTCTCAAAAACACTATGCTGAGAAAAAGAAGCCAGGCACAAAAGAATACATACTGTATGATTCCACTTATATGAAATTCTAGAACGAGCAAGCAAACAATATAGGAAACATGTCAGTGTTGCCTATGGCCAGGTATAAAGGGGAGGATAGACTGCAAAAGGGCATGAAGGAACTTTTGAAGATGATGGATATGTTCTGTATCTTGATTGTGGTGGTGGTTACGCAATATAACATTTGTCAAAACTCATTGAATTGTGCACTTTAAATGGGTGCAGTATATTATATGTAAATTATATCATAATAAAATTGATTTTTTAAAAAATGCCATGAGTATTGCCAAGGAGAAATATAGGATGCATTAATTGATATACTAGATCTTAAGATGAGTAAAAATGTCTGACTAACTGTATAATTAATTCGGTTTTAATCTGACATTGTTTTTAAAAAAAAAAATCATTCCCAGTATGTGCTTCTTCCATAACCAAATTATCACTTCTTTGAGGACATAAGAGGAAAGGAAATTCATGTTTATTAAATACCTTCTATAAGCCTGGCATCGTGCTAAGAGATTTGTGTAGAGGATATCTCACTTAATACTAACATTAATCCTAAAAGATTGGTATTATTATCACCACTTTATAGATAATGAAATTAGGTCTCAGAAATTAAGTTACTTGGGGCGCCTGGGTGGCTCAGTCGTTAAGCATCTACCTTCCGCTCAGGTCATGATCCCAGGGTCCTGGGATCGAGCCCCACCTCGGGCTCCCTTCTCAGCGGGGAGTCTGCTTCTCCCTCTCCCACTCCCCCTGCTTGTGTTCCTTCTCTTGCTGTGTCTCTCTCTGTCAAATAAATAAATAAAATCTTAATAAAAAAATTAAGTTACTTGCTTAAGGTCATACAATTTACAAATGGTGAAGCCAGAGTTTGAACCCAAATCAGTCTGCTTTCAAAGCCCAAACTCTTCCCCTGGAGCTCCCTGAGTGACCATGGCCAACATTTCTCCATGACTGTATTTATCTTACTTTTATCTTAGAGCATCCCTCTGCCTCTTCTCTTCTCCCTGATTTCTTCTCCCTGATTTCTTCCCCATTCTCAAGATCCAGCTTAGGGCCCTTTCCTGACATGGGGAACTCACCTTCTTCTGAAGTCCCAGAACAACAACTATCTATGTGACTCACTTGGGCATTTAATCTTAAATGGCTTATTTCAGCATCTAATTATTTTATATATAGATCTTGTCTCCTCAACCAGGCTACAATTTCCTTGCAGGCAGGGTATGTGTTAGTTGTGGTAACATATAAACACTGAAATCACAATGGCTTTAATTAATTTCTCACTCATGCGAAGTCCAACAAGTCACAGTGGAGGAGGGAGTTCTCCAAAAGGTTGGCCAACATAGTTCTATAATTGTGGTGCTCTTCATTGCACACATACTATGTAGCAGCACTGGGCTAGATGCTTCACACATCATAGCTCATTTTTTCCCCCTTTTTCAAGTTATTTTTTAAAAAGTTTTATTGAAGTATAATTTACATACCAAAAAATTCACCCATTTTTAAGTGTACAATTGAAACAAATTTTAATAAATGTACAGACTCGTGTTAACTCGTGTTACCATGATTCTGTTTTAGAATATTTCCATTACCCCAAAGATATCCTTCATATCCATTTGCTTCAATGCTTGCCCTTAGCCCCAGCCCGGGCAGCCACAAATCTACTTTCTGTCTATAGATTTGTCTTTTCTGGACATTACATGTACATGGAATGATACAGTGTGTGGTCTAGTATGCCTTGTTTCTTTTACTTAGCATAATATTTTTGAAGTTCATCCAGTTTGTAGCATGTATGAGTAGTTCGTTCCTTTTTATTGCTAATAGTATTCCATTGCATAGATATACCACAGTTTGTTTATCCAATCGCCTGTTAATAGACATTTGTATCTATCAAATTGGACTGTTTCCAATTTTTTACTTTTATAAATATTGTGAGATGAATGCTTAAATCTCCATTTTATAAATGAAAAAAATCAAGGCTCATAAAGTAGTTGCCTTGCTTAAGATCAAATAGCTGGTAAGTCATAAAGTCTAAACTAATTTTAAAGCCGTTGCTCTATGACATTGGTTTTCAGATTTGGGGATTTTGCTGATGTGAAAATTAAAAAACAAAACTTTTTTAAAATGTGAGCGTAAGGGCGCCTGGATGGCTCAGTCATTAAGCGTCTGCCTTCAGCTCAGGTCATGATCTCAGGCTCCTGGGATCGAGCCCCACTTCGGGCTCCCTGCTCTGCCTGGAAGGCTGCTTCTCCCTCTCCCACTCCCCACTGCTTGTGTTCCCTCTCTCGCTGTGTCTCTCTCTGTCAAATAAATAAATAAAATATTTTTTAAAAAATAAAATAAAAAGTAAAAATGTGAGCATAAACCTAAGTTTGCCATCTTTTGTGTTTTGTAAAGGGCATTTTAAAAAACCAACTACCATCTACCATCAGTGTCATTTCTTAAAATAAAGGATATTTTTAACTCCTAAAGTAGAGGAATAAATGAGGCTTTATAGAAAAGCTTGCTACACAGTCCTTATTTTTCTTATTTCTCTAAAAAGAGTTAGTGAAGATAAGCCCTTAATTAAGAACCACTGTTCCTAATCACTAAGCTACCTAATTAGTAGGGCCACAAACTGTGCTAAAATGAAGTAGATGAAATACTTCCAGCTCCTCTCAAAAATGATGTTAGGTAAAAAGTCAAGGCTTTACTACCTTTATTTCGATTGTCTATAACACATCCCTCCCAAAGGACTTAGCCTTTTTATAACAGTGTATTGCAGTGAGGTAGTGTCTCTTTTCCAGGAATAGGAATTTTAATCCCATCATACACCTAGGAGCGGTTCCAGTGACCTGGAGAAAAGTACTGTGTTTCAAAGATCCGAAGATGAATCTTTCTGTAACTACATACCAACCAGATGGCTATGTTTTCTTTCCCTGAGAACTGAAGAGTGTATAAAGGCCTTAGATGATAATTTTGTGACAACAGATTTAAATCTAGAATATTTCATTTAAACCCAGCCCTCACAGAGACTGAAAGAAATGCTGAAGTCTTGCTGACATTCGTTTCGTGGTTTCCATCCAGGTCCCAGTGGAACAAATGCCATAATTAGCCCTCAGAAGAAAGGCCAGAGATTGACTGCGAGGTCCCTCCAGTCATGCCTTGAGGCCCTTGCTAGACTGGGACACTCACACTGTCGCTCTCTGCTTTGTAGCTGTTTGTGCAAGAACAAAAGGACTTCAGTCTCCCTTGCTATTAATCCAACTTTACAAGCATGAAATTTACAGACACACACAAGAATTCATCATTGAAACCTTTTCCCCTTGTCATGTTCAGCTGCTGAAAAGTGGGCACACTCTTGGATATGAATGTTAATAAAAAAGGAAAAAAAAAAAAAAGAACGGACAAGCTTTCTGAATCAGCTTCAAGCGCCCTCCATCTCCATCCCGGCTATAGGTCAACATCTTGGGAGTTTGACTTTTTGGGGGAGAATGTGACTCTCCACATCATCTAGTTTGGGAAGATTTTGTTAAAATTTTATCATCAACCTGAGAGTCAACTACTTTCTCTTAATAAATAAAATACTTCCATAATGTAAAACCAATCATTCAATCTGTAAAGTAAATGGAAAAAAAGAATAGCACTGAAGAGTCATAAAGTGAATATTATTTGATTAGAACCAAACCAGTGGTATCAACTGGTTTTGCTCATTTAACCTGTCTCCTCATCATCATACACCCATCATTTAGCTGCAGGGTGGATGTGTTCACACTGAACTATTAATCTGTTTCAAAATGCCATAACATTTCCATGAAGAACTTCCTAATTTTTTTTTCAGAAATTAAATGTCTGTTTAAAGTTCATTCCCTCCTGCTGTAACTAATTGAAATGAGATTTGGTTTATCTTTATGACATGGAAATGGGATTGAGTTTCATAATAATAACAATAATGATAACTCAATAGATTTTAGGAGTAGTAGTTAATAATTACAGTAATATGGGGGAGATTAGACTTGTCTATTGCCACCTAAACAGACCCCCCCCGCATTATTTGTAGAGAAGTGTGAGTGAATGTCACATGACCTAACCACCAGTTCCCAATTTTGTATTTGTGTTCAGCATAGACGGAATTTTAGAGCAGCACTATAATGAATTGGGGCCTCAAAACAATATTCCCTCAGCAATCGAAGAAAACATTAGCAAGCTGGCTGAGAAATGTGCTGAACTGCATTGAGTTGTGATGGAAAGAACCGGTCTGGGGAAAATACAAAGAGGAGGCTTTTTCTTAAGATCTTTTCCCATCAATATACCCAAAAGTAAGTCAAACCAACCTGTGACACATCAGAAATTACAACACAATTTTTCAAATATCACTCCATGTGATCCTCATGTCAGCCCTTTGAGAGTGAATAGTATTATTATCTTCAATTTACAGATAAGGTCATTGAGATCCAGAAACATAAAAGATTTGTCCAAGGTCACAGAGCTAGTAAACGGCAGACTTAACACTAAAAGCCAGATCTACCCGTCTCCAATTTCAAATTCTGTTCCTTTGTCACCCTACCAAGGAAATCAGGGATTATACATACTAGGCTCAGAAGCCAAAAAAGAACTTAGGTTTCCCTTAAATACTAACCCAAGTCAGCATCCTGTTACCAACAAGAGGCTTACCTTACCAAGAAGATACACTAAAGACACCAACTTTCAACTGGTTTGAGGTTATGCACTGGTCTAATTCATTATTATTACTGTCAACATTTACATGGTTAACAGACATTATTTACTGAGCATCTACTCATTGGAAGATGCTGTGTGCCGCTCTGCATCCTCATTTTGCAGATAATTTACGTGGCTACCGGCATCTGTGTGGCTTGACCTCTACTTAGCTCTCCAGACATCTTCCACTTTATTGTCTTTACTCCTGCCATAGTGAACTTCTGTCAAATCGTCAAAGACCCCAGACTCTCATTCACACGGGCTGTTTCCTCTGCATGGAACACCCTTTCCCGTTCTAGCCCACCCCACTTTACCAGTTATTCTTTAGGCCTCAGCTTACGTGACATTTCTCATAGGCCTTCCCTGACTTGAAGCCAGGGTGAAACATCCCTGATGCTATGCCCTCACAGCCCTCGAAGGTTTCCCTCTCAGAGCTTCCACTGTACTTTCTGAGAAGTGCTTGTAAAACATTCCTATTGGACATTCCATAAGAGCAGTGGTTATATCAATTATTTATCGGTATTTTCCAAAGTATAGATGGGAACAACACCATTAATACAACAAATATGCGGTGCTTGAATGAGTGGATGAATGGGGAAACAAACTGAGAGATAATGCAATTTAGGAAGCTCAAAAAGATTCCTTCATTCATGTGTAATGGGGTGAAGTTGAGGATTAAAAAAAAAGATCTTTTAATAAGCATACCATGATCACCCTATTTAAGATTGCAAACCGTGCCCTGCCTATCTCCCAGCCCCCTTTACTCAGCTTTGTTTTTTTCCATCGAGCATATCACGTTCTAATATATTATTAATTTTAATTACTACCTCTAACACACATATAATCTTAGTTACAATTTCTTTGTGATCATTATTGTTTATTGTTTCCCCTCACCAGAATGTGAGTTTCATGAGAACAGAGATTTTTGTTATTATTGATCTTTCACTGTGAATAGTGTTTGCCTTATAGTAGGTGTTTAATAAATATTTACTGAACTGAATCCAAGGAATTCTTAGTATCTAAAATTTCCTTAACAGTTATTAAACAAAATATGTATTAGGTACAAAAGATGACAAGTTCATTAGTTACATGAGATGAGATGTGTCATCTGAATTTTTCCTAGTTTTCCCCACTGACCAGTTTTTAGGACATTATCCCACCCTCAAACCTCATTTCCCAATCTGTAATATAAGGGTCATGGTCCCGGTCCCTCCATCAACAGGAAGGAGTCAATAATTTATCTAGTCCTAAAGGTGATCAGTCCCTTGATAATTTTCTATGAAGAGAAGAAATAGAAGAAGCTTATTCACCTCAGAAACTCTGCAAAAAGGCCAGGAAACCTGGGAATTCAACTGGCTCTATTTGCAAAAATGTGCAGAGGTGATATTTATTAAGTACTTGACACTCCAGAGAGAACACTGCTATACAAATATGTCATGCTGCTTTGAACACAAGCAAAGCAGGAATCAGATTCTATCTCCTTGCTGTATCCCAAGCCAAGGTGACTGTCGTGCCTTCGTCTCAATGTATTTATATCTCATCACCAACACTCATCACCAAGGGAGCTGGTTTAGAGCTGAGCTGTAAAGATTGTGTAGGGAGCAGTGCTCAGAAGCACTGTACACCATGCCCGACTTATGCCAATGAGTTTCAACACTCATGCATTCCAGATGAGCATCAAACTCTGTGATGAATAGTAAGAACAGGAATTCAGATTGCAATGAATGCAAAAATAAATAAGTAAAGCAATACTAAGGTTACCAAATGAGACTCTGATACAGAAAACTGTCCTCTCTTATCTGTTCACAATGCAAAGGCCACAATTCATTCTTATCATCTCTTGCCTGAATTACTCTAGCAGCCTTCTCACTACTCTCCATACCTCCAGCCTATCCTCTATACTGCAGATGTATCAATCTAAAATGCCTGTCTGAACTCCCAGCACTCTTCAATTTCTTCCCAACTCTTCCAGGAAAACTCCATAGCATGACCCACAAGTCCCCCTATGACCTGACTACTGCCCATCTCTCCACACTTATCAGCCCCCCCCAACTATTCCATATACACTCTATGCTCTTGCTACACTGAACTACATATAGTTGCCCTAATGCACCCATTTTTTTCATGTTTCAATGTCTTTGCATATGCTGTTCCCTCTGCTTAAAATGCTTTTCCTATACTTTCACTTATTAAACTCATTCATCATTTGAGTATGTCTCTGCTGGATAGTTTTCCTTGGTATAATTCCATCCTAGTTTGAATTAGATTCATTAGACAAATATTTCTTTAATTCAACAAATATTTATTGCATGCCTGCTTGTGGTATTTTAAAAAAAATAATGGCTACAGATTTTTTGCCATTCTTCTCATTGAGAGGAAGGGTCTATGTCCCTGGAATGTGTGCAGATTTGTGGCACAGAAATGATGCTATGTGACTTCTTTGGCTGGGTCATAAATACCCATTCAGCTTCACCCCCACCTGGATCTTTTGAAATACTCACTTTCAGATGATCACTTCCGGGATCCTTCCTCTCAGAACCAGCCCCATGCTGTGAAAAGCCCAAGTCACATGGACAGGCCACATATAAGTGTCTCTGGTCATCAGTCCCAGCTGAGCCTATCATTTGAGTCCTCTCTGAGAAGGGGCCAGAGAGTTGGGTAAAGGTACCTATAAATTGCTCCAGCCCCCCACTAATTCCAGTCTTCCCAGATGAAATAACTCCCCACCCTACCTGACTTCAAGAAGCAGAGACAAGACACTTCTGCCCTGGTAGGCAAAATACTCAGATGGCCCCCAAGATGCCCACACACTCCCCTTGTATACCCAGTCTGTACAATCCCCTTCTGAGGGGAGAAGAGGGGCTGTGAATATGATAGGATATCATTCCCATGATTATGTTATATGGTAAGATGAAGGGATTTTGCAAATATAATTTAGGTCCCAAATCAGATGATTTTGAGTTAACAAAAAGGGAGATTATTCAGGGTGGGGCCTGACTTAACCAGGTAAAAGCCCTTAAAAGAGGGATTGGGCCCTTCCTGAGGAAACAGATTTCTTTGCCAACCTTGGAGAAGGGGGCTACCGTGTCATGAGAGGGCCATGTGGCAAGGGACTGTCAATGGTTTTCTGAGCTAAGAGTAGCCCCATACAGACACCCTACAATAAAGTGTGGACCTCAGTCCTACAACCACAAGGAACTGAATTCTGCCAACAACCATGTGAGCTTGAGAAAGGCCTTCAGCTTCAGAAAGAAATGCAGCCTGGCCAACACCTTGATTGCAGACTTGTGAGCCTCTGAGCAGAGGACCCACCTAAGCTATGCCCAGACATCTGACCTACTGCAGTAACAGATGTATATTATTTTAAGCTACTACATTTGTGGTACTTTGTTACATAGCAGTAGAAAAGAATATACCCACTGTATAACCTCTTTGAATTCTGGACCACAAAATCAGCACATATAATGAAATGGAAGTTGTTTTGTGCCACTAAGTTTGGAATTGTTTCTTTATACAGCAACAGGTAACAAAAATTAGCAGCCACTAAAAAGACGAAAATCCTATCTTCATTGCATTCTTCCCTTTTGTGAGTGGGGAAGATACACAAAATGCATAAGTAAAATATGGAGCATGTTTGACAGGAACAAGTGGTAAGAAATGAAAAAACAGGATATGGAGATGATGATTTCTGGGAGTGGTTTTAGACTGAAAGGTTCAATCTGGATGTTCAAAATATTTAACAACTACAGATATTTGAGGAACACTGACCAGACAGAATGTATGTCAATCACAGTGCTAGAGCAGGATCCTAAAGATCACTTAATATGCTAGATATTAGGTGTTTAATTTTGGAATCATGTATTTATGTGCATGTTGTTCAACCCAATAGGAATAAAAGTTCCTGTATACAGTATCCCACCTCATTCATTAATTTATTTAACCTCTGCACAACAAATATTCATTGAAGGTCTATTGTATTAAGTCATATGAGAGATGTGGAGCTTCTTGAGCACTACCCACTGAGCTCCAGGGCCTTATTGTCCAGCTGAGGAAGTGAGATGCATACATGAAGAGTATGAAGCAGTGTGAAGTTTCATGAGAATTATTATATTTCCCTATCTCACCTACTATACTGTAGCTATAGGATTAGAAAAGAGAGAGAAGCTGGGATGATCAGGAAAGCTTCTGGAGGTGGTGGAATGGAGCTGAATCTTGAAGGATGGATAGTTCCATAGGGGACCTTACTCATCTTTGATTGCCCCCTAGTGCCCCAAACAGGGAATGTAAATGTGTGGAACGTGTGCAAGCCACTAGACACAACAGCAGACAGCTAATTGATGATGGCTCTGTTCCCAGACTCAGCCTGAGAATCCTTCTCAACACATTTATAGCCATTGCTAAGTGATCAGAGATGACACATGAAATAAAACCTATAAGCCATCTCTAGTAGCTTAACATCTTGGACATGGTAGGTGTTAGAATTAGCTTATTAATCAAAAGCCCACCTGAGAAGAAAGAGAAAACCATTTCAGAAGCAAAAACTCCTCTAGTGAGAAAAGGGATGGTCTAGGAAGGAAGTTTTGTACCGTGTTTATCCTTTCTCAGAAACTTCTTCAAAGAAAGATAGTCTTGGTTTGGTTTTCTCAAGTCAGACTGAGCTAGGTTCAAATCCTGGGTTTTTAATTTATAATTTGTATGATCTGAAGTAAACTAATTCATCTCTCTAAATCTCAGTTTTCTCATCTATAAAATGGCATTAATAGTGGCTATCTTGTACAGTTGCCTAAGAATTTTTAAATCAAATAATGTATAAAATACATAAATCCTATTCCATAAATTCAGATATACAAGAAATGGCATATTATTTTATTGAATTAAATCCAACTTCAAACTCCTAGTCCAAAAGGATGGAAAGAAATTCCATTTTTGCCATTATTAGGACTCCACAATCCCATCTCTACAAGGTTCCCTCCAGGACACCTGCACAGTCTCAGTGATTTACCTTCACAAAGTCAGGAAGAGAACCTTTCTTCTGCCACTTCTCAGTCCTGTCACACACTCTGAGGACAGGAAATGCCCAATAGTGGGGTGCCTGGGTGGTGTAGCTGGTTAAGCGTCTGACTTTTGGTTTCTCACAGTCGTGAGTTCGAGCCCTGCATAGGGCTCCACATTAAGTATGGAGTCTGCTTGACTCTCTCCCTCAGGGCGCCTGGGTGGCTTAGTTGGTTAAGCATCTGCCTTCAGCTCAGGTCATGATCCCAGGGTCCTGGGATCAAGCCCCACATCAGGCTCCCTGCTCAGAGGGGAGTCTGCTTCTCCTTCTTCCTTTCTCCCAGCTCATACTTGCTCACCCTCTCTCACTCTCACATAAATAAATAAAATCTTTTTTTTAAAAAAGGTGCTGTCCCTCCCCCTCTGCCCCCCCCAACTCTCTCTCTTTCTCTCAAATAAATAAATAAATCTTTAAAAAAAAAAAAAAAAAAGGAAATGCCCAGTAGCTACCTGTTTGTGGGCCGGGCGGGGGGTGGGGGGCGGGCAGGAAAAATACAGAGGGAACCAAACCAAACTAATATGTTATTAAATGATCTTGCCACATCTGTTAGCCTCTACAATACTCCCGGACACCTGGTAGATGCCAACTACGTTTTCATTTACTCCACAAATACTTACAAGTCTCTATTACTTGCCAGACACCAATTTTTGAACTGAGGGTTTCTCAGCTTCAGCACTATTGACATTTTGGACTACATTCTTTATTGTTGGGTTGGGGGAGGATGGGGGTGAAGAGGGGAGCGCTGTCCTGTGCATTATAGGATGTTTAACAGCATCCTTGGCCTCTACACACTAGATGCCAGCAGTATGTCCCATCCTAGTCATGACAACCAAAAATGTCTCCAGACGTTGCCAAATGTCCCCTGGGGGGAGAAACTGCCCCGTTTAGAACCCCCTAATGGGATGAACAAGAGAAAATCCCTATCTCCATGGAGTTTACATTCTAGGATAGACAATAAACAACCAACTTTATCTATAACATAAATTCAGGTGTGGAGGGCTGGGGAGACTGACCGTTCCTCTCCCCCTTGCTTCTCTGAATAAATAAGAGCCAAGAACCATTCTGAAGGCAGTAGCATATAGGCATCAGACCCTGATGAAAAGATATTTCATTGATAAGCAAAAATCACAGAAATGGAAATTGAATGATCTGGGATAACACCAGAAAGAAATAGGATTATAATTTAAATAACCATATTGAAGGATCAGCATTTATCTCTTTTGGACATATTCCTATTCATGGAAAAATAACCTCATCAACAGAAGCACAGGACATCCACACACTAAAGGGAAAAATTTCTCCTGCCTTCTCTCCAGCTCTGGGCTATTCTTCTGAACATTTTTGGAAGAATTTAGAGAGTGCCTCCATTAAATGAAGCCTTAAATTGTGAAATAAGGCACGAGCACGTGAAGAATCATCTAGAATACCAATGAAATCATTTTTATCATAATGTAAAACTTGGTTTTAAAGAACTAGGTTAAAAATCTCCTTATGTACAATTTATAAGACCAGAGCAAATTTATAAATTAAATATAAGCAAAACCATGAAACTAATGAAATTCAAGTTATATAGTGGCTGTAGTTTTGCCATTCTAAACATGCCCAAGTTTGGTGTGTCACACCAGTATCCCTACGAGCTATGTGATGATTCAGTTCTCCCACCTCTTTTCTCTCTTAGAATTACCGTAAAACTCCTTGCTTACTTCTTTGCCCTTGGAATAAGCAGTAATATTATAATGTGACCTTCCTATGATGTCAACACATCATTTTCTTATTAGGTCTACTGCTTCTGTTCTTTCCTCATTATCCCACTAAAATTACACAATCTAAACACAAATACAAACAGAAAAAGTCACCACAGGCAATAGAAGGTTATAAGGTGGTCATTTGGGATGTCCAGATTATGCTTATATTGCCTTTTTCTCTTCTTTTCTTAGATTATTATAAAAATTAAAACCTAAATTTAAAGGCTTTTATAGAGAAATCTGGGACCCCTGATAATATATCCATGGAAGCCTAGATTCTAATTTGAGAGACAGTGGTGTAATGGCTAAAGGTATCAGAAATAGAATGTCTGGGAATCAAAATTCTGGCTCCATTACCTACTAGAAATAATTTGTCTACCAGTTCTTAAAGGACTAAGTGCTGGGGTGCCCAGGTGGCTCAGTCATTAAGCGTCTGCCTTCAGCTCAGGTCATGGTCCCAGGGTCCTGGGATCGAGCCCCGCATCGGGCTCCCTGCTCAGCAAGAAGCCTGTTTCTCCCTCTCCCACTCCCCCTGCTTGTATTCCCTCGCTTGCTGTGTCTCTCTTTGTCAAATAAATAAAAATCTTAAAAAAGAAAAAAGGACTAAGTGCCATCCCAGACTGGCTCCCACAGAAGTTTATGTCTAAACAAAACAGGCCTGGAGCAAAATTGCAAGGTCTTTTTTTTCTGCTTCCCTCCCCCCTGCCTTTTCAATGCCACTCTCCCCTCATAGGTTCTTCAACACCACCACTACTTAAGATACCAGCCTAGCTCCTGGTTAGCCATCAGCTCACCATTCTGCCTCTCCTTACCCCACTCTTTAATATCTTCCAACGTACTAGGAGGACAGTAATTTATGGACTTTATTAAATATCTTTTAATATCTTAGTATTTTAAAATATCTTTTAATAAATGAAAATCATTTATTGAGCAACTACTACATGCTAGGCAGTTTGAATACTTAATTTTATTTAATCTTCTCAATAACCCAGCAAACTAGGTATGGTTAATCCTTAGATGCAACTCTAATGGCAAGCACAGCATCTGGGAATCGTAAGTTTATTGAATGAATGAATGTCATCTGAGGTTACAGAGCTAGTAACTAGAAGAGACGGAATTCAACCCCAAGAATGACTCCATGGCTTTTAATGCTCTTTCCTCTACACCAGGGTCAAGAACTGTTTTCTGTAAAAGGCCAGATAGTAAATATTTAGGCTTTAAGGGCCACACAATCTCTACTGCAACACAACACTGTGCTTCATCGTAGCACAAAAAGGCAACCATAGATAATACATAATACAACTAATGAATGTGACCTGTGTTCCAATAAAACCTTATGTATGGATACTGAAATTTGAATTTTATATAATTTTCACATGTCATGAAATATTCTTCTTTTTTTTAATTTTTTCCCATTTAAAAATGTAAAAACCATTCTTACCTTATGGGTTATACAATCCAGAAAGTGGACTGGATTTGGCCCACAGACCATAGTTTGCCAAACTCTGCTGTACACCAGGCTGCCTCCCAAGCTCCTATTCTCTTAAGTACCCCCTGCCCAAGCCCACTGGAATGAATGGAATTTTGGATGGTAGAATTTCAGAACTTGACCAGTTAAGTGGGATCCAATTTTTCTACTGCCTCTGAATTCCTACCATGCAGGCAATGGCCTATCTCCCAAGAAGCATGTAGAAACTCATGTTTCCAGTACACTGTGTCTTTCCTCTAGCCATAGCTCTGCACACTGACTTTCAAAAAAGTTCCAGATTATTTCAGGATTAAGTCAGGTGCTAGATAATAAAGTTGGTCCATTCCAAGAGAGCAATTATCTAATCTGTTAATGAAAGAGTAGTCACATATCACAGCAAAATCTCATCTGGTATATTCATTACAGGCAAAATGAAGATAAGTGGAACTTGCTTTATCTCTTTATTAAGTTAGAAAAATGACTACATATATTTTCCAGATAAGAGACTGTTTAGAAGACGAACCTCTATGGTATTTTACAAATGTAGTTTTCATTTTCTTTTTACCAAGGAAATTCAGAATAACTTGTCTCACTGTAAATCACAGTAACTCTAGTTGTTTTTTCTTTCTCCCAATGAGACATTGCCTGACATCTAACATGTGGCAAGATCTGAGAAAAGTTTCCACAAATTGGTAAAATTCTTTCTACATGAATATGTAATGTAATCTTCTTGTTAAACAAGAATAGATAATTTCTCCCAAAATGAATGCAATAAAGGGGCATAGAAAGAATAAATAATTCTAATACTGTTCTTTAATTCTGCTTGTAATTTTCCAAATTCCAGACTGATGGCAACATAGTGGGCCTATTCTATTACATACTATTTCAAAATGTTCATGCTCCTTGGAGAAATCCACAGGGTCAGTAGTTACTAAGAAGCCCCAAAATGTGGCAAACTTGCATCATTTTATAGCAAAAGAAAAAGTCATTATTTTGTCATATTTGTCTATACTATTTATGCCTGCATTCAACAAACATTTACTGAGCACAAATATGGGGCCAGGCATTGTGCTAAGTGTAATAGGAGATCCTATAAAAGCATAATCTTTGTCTTCAAGGAATTCACAGTTTAATTAGAGAGATGATAAAAATGATGATGTTAATTATGTTAAGCACATAATCACTGATTATGTATGGGGCACTGTGCTAAATGATCTACTTACATAATCTCATGTAATGCAACCCCCCACCCAAATAACTTATGAGATGGATGTTATTATTATTATTCCTACTTTACAGATCAAAAAAACTGAGGCTCACTAACAAGCCGATGGTGACATAGCTAGTAAGTAGGTAGATCTGGGTTATGAGCCCAGGAAGACTGACTCTGGAACCTGCTAAACTAGAAGCTGTACATAAATAACCTTAACACAATGTTGAAAGTGGTACATCTTCTAGAAGAGGGACAGATAAAATGCCACAAAAGTTGAAGGGAGAGGACAATCAAGGGGCACTCCATGGAGGTGGGATGGAGGAAATTTTGAAATGGGGAGAAGAGAGGAAGGAAATTCTAGGCAGTGGGAACAGCATGAGCAATGGTACAAAGATAGGAAACATAGGGTAATGTTTAAGAAAAAGCAGATAAGCCTAGTTTGGTGTCAAGTACACATTAATGGGTGAAGCAGGAGATAACGTAAAAAGACAAGAGAGGATCCTTTCATAGAAGGCCATTAAAAGTAGACATTTATATGATGCTTTAGAGTATACAAGACTCTATGAGGCAGCTGTTATCTTCATTTTACAAAAGAGAAAATTGAGGTTCAGAGTGGCAACATTTCTGGCCTAGGGTCAATGCAGCCATCAAGTTTTAGTTCTCATTAATTTATTCAAAAGATATTCATTAGTCCAAGTACTGTGTCAGGTACTAAAGACAACCATGAACCAGCCATAGTCATTGTCTTCACAGCATTGCCAATCTAGGTCGGAAAGACAACCATTATAAAGCAAGTCCTTATAATCAACTACGGTGTGTGCCACAATGGAATGAGTGGAAGGTGCTTGGTAACCTCATTAGCCGAGGAACCTACCTGGAAATGGGAAAGGCCTCAAGAATGAAGTGTCATTTAAATCTAGACCAGAAAGATGCACAGGAGTTAGCTTGATACTAGGAGTGGGGTGGGGAGGGCATACTGTAGAGAGGAATATTCCAAGCAGAGCATTCCAAATATGTATGAAGGCCCAGAAGAAACGGAAATGTGGCATGTTCCAGACAGTGAGAAGTTTAAAAGAGAGAGTCAAGAAAGGAGAAGCTGGAGAGAGTGTCAGACATCAGATTCTGAGGATAGAGGGTCAGCCACTGGAAGATTTTAAGCAAGAGGTGGAAGGGTAGGAGGGGTTTCATGGTTACATTTTGGTGTCTAAAGGACAGTAAGGATGTAAAAGAGATAAAAAATTACACTGGATAGTCTGAAGGCATTTACGTGATTTGAAGATCACTTTGTACTCTTTCTCAGGATGTAGCAGGGTGTCCATGAAGCTTTAGAGAAGGTAAGTGACATCAACTGATCTATGCATTGGAAAGATTTGCCTGGAGCTGCATGAAGTAGGCAACAATGACTCACTGATTCTTTTTTTCATTCAATAAATATTTGTCAAGCACCTATTATATGCTAGGCATTATGCAGTCGTTTTAGGCTTGGAAATAGGAAGCAGATGTGATATTAGCAGAGCTGCAAACACATTTTTAAAGCCCATTGTCTAATATTCCTTTAAGACTCCATTTGAAAGCCCCCCTCCCAAAAGCTTTCCCTGTCTCTGCTCTTCCAATGCTACTTCAAACTTGAACTAGCATAGCTACTTAGTCTGTTCAATGAAATCACACAGCCCTGCTGCTATTATTTCAGAATCATTCACTAATTGCTTTGCACATGTCTTGTTTCAAGTGTTCTTCAAGACTTTCTCCGCATTATTTTTAAGTTCTGGGGTGCCTGATGCAGTCTGGACACATAAGAATTTTTTTTTTAAAGATTTTATTTATTTTTCAACAGAGAAAGAGACAGTGAGAGGGGGAACACAAGCAGGGGGAGTGGGAGAGGGAGAGGGAGAAGCAGGCTTCCCGCCGAGCAGCCCCATGTGGGACTTGATCCCAGGACCCCGGGATCATGACCTGAGCCGAAGGCAGATGCTTAACGACTGAGCCACCCAGGCACCCCACATAAGAAATGTTCAGTTAAGAGGGCAGAGTATGGCCACCATTCTACTCACTACAATACTTACAGCTATTCTTTTTTTTAAGAGTTTATTTATTTATTTGAGAGAGAGTGAGTGCACAGAGAGAGAAAGAGAGCATGAGCAGGGGGAAGGGGAGAGGCAGAGGGAAAAGCAGGCTCCCCATTGAGCAGAGAGCTCGATGCAGGGCTTGATCCCAGGATGCTGGGACCATGACCTGAGCCGAAGGCAGACGCCCAACCTACTGAGCCACCCAGGCGCCCCAAAGCTGTTCTTTTTTTTTTTTTTTTAAGATTTTATTTATTTACCTGTCAGAGAGAGAGAGCCACAAGCAGAGAGAGTGGCAGACAGAGGGAGAAGCAGGCTCCCCACTGAGCAAGGAGCCTGATATGGGGCTCGATCCCAGGAACCTGGGATCATGACCTGAGCCAAAGGCAGCTGCTTAACCAACTGAGTCACCCAGGCATCCCAGAGCTATTCTTTTTTAATGCAAACTTTAATATTGAAAAATCCCACAAGAAAAAATAAAGTAATTGATATTACAAGTCTGAAATTCTCTAGCTCCTAACCCACTTTTTTTCTCCACTGAAACAATTGTTTTGTATGAAATTTTCATTATAAATGAATAAATAATTCATATAAAAAATAAATAATCCAAGCCTTATAGGATTGTAATTGTGGTATAAATGAGTTACTATCTGTAAAGCACTCAAAATACCTCACACAAAATGCATTATATGAGCTAGATAAATAATAAAATCAACAGTGTGTTATCAAAGAGCAGAAAACTGTATTATTGTCCCATTTTTCAAATGAAGTAATAAGAAGCTCAGTGAGGTTCAGTTACTAGCCCAAATAGTGAAAGGTCATATTGTCTGACTCCAAAGCCTATGTTCTTCAACTGCACCAGGGTGTCCTCAGTGAAACTGGGAGGAAGCAGCCTGAATGTCATCCTGGCTGTGCTCACAATGACCCTGAAACTTGGTCAGGGTTGATCCACCAGAGAAGGAAAGTTGTGGTACCACAGAAAGTTCTGGGGCCAAGTCAGAGGTCAGTTACCATGAAATTGGTCTAAAATTTGCTAAGGCAGGGACGCCTAGGTGGCTCAGTAGGTTAAACATCTGCCTTCTGCTCAGGTCATGATCCCAGTGTTCTGGGATGGATTCCCGCATCGGGCTCTGTGCTCAGCAGGGAACCTGCTTCTCCTTCTGCCTGCTGCTACCCCTGGCTTTTGCTCTCTCTTTCTCTCTGACAAATAAATAAATAAAATCTTTAAAAAAAATTTGCTAAGGCAGAAGAAACATGAAAGTCTATGGGAAAATATAAGTAAATTGAGGGCTGGTGGAATAAGAAATAGATTATATGCAATATAGAGAAAGTGGTGAGGCATTGGCAATTATTGGGGAAATGGAATTAGATGAAAATAGAGAATGTGGTGAGTCATTGTAAGGGGAGGTGAGTGCTCCAAGCCACCCAGTAGCTGAGACGTACATGATAACATATTCTTCATAGAGGTTGAGTAAAGGGAAACCCCAACCATGGCTGAGGTATAGCAGAGGTGTTATTTCTCACGACCCCCACAGTCTAGCATACGAGAATGTGAGGAGAGGGGAGAAGGAAATCAGATAGGTTACGTTTCTGAAAGAAATGCAGGGAGATGGGTGGGGGTAGGCTAGATGGGTGATGGGTATTAAAGAAGGCATTTGTTGGGGCGCCTAGGTGACTCAGTTGTTAAGCGTCTGCCTTTGGCTCTGGTCATGATCCCAGGGTCCTGGGATCGAGCCACGCATCACGCTCCCTGCTCAGCGGGAAGCCTGCTTCTCCCTCTCCCACTCCCCCTGCTTGTGTTCCCTCTCTTGCTGTGTCTCTCTCTCTGTCAAATAAATAAATAAAATCTTTTAAAAAAAAAGAAGGCATTTGTTGTGATGAGCATTGGGTGTTGTATGTAAGTGATGAATCACTGAATTCTCCTCCAGAAGCCAATATCGCTAAATTTTTAATTTAAAAATAAAAAAAAAGAAAAATGCAAAATGTAGGCCACTGAATCATGTGCCATCTAGGTGAAATAAGGTTTTCAGTGCTTGTTTATAAAGATGTTCCCTCTTCTACTTTTCTAAATTTTCCAAATTTTCTAGGGATAACTTATTCTCTTTTTGTAGTAGAAAAACAAACAATAACTATTTTAAAGACACTCTACTAAAAAATAAACATTCTTTGTAGGCCACACACTCTGATGGGAACTCAAACTGTATCAGCTGAGAACTAACAGAGGTCAAAGACAGAATGGGCAAAACATGTAGAAGCATCAGGATAAATAACAATAGTAATAAAGAATGCATGACATTTTAGTAAGGTGACTATATCTGTTATGTTAAGAACTTTCATTAGGAGAAGGAGAATATTAAATGGAATGATGAAGGAGAGGAACAGCTAAATGAATACTTTGAATCAGTATTTATTGGAGAAGACAATGGGGAAATTCCTGTTCCAAGGACACATTTTATGGCAAAGCAGAGAATGGCCCTGACAGAGATTCTTCAGTCTCTGAGGAGAAGGTATGGAGCAACTTGAGGGACTCTGTGCAGTAAATCACCAGGACCAGATGGTATTCATCCATGGGTTCTGAATGAGATAAAGTGGGAAATCATGAGTTCAGTGACAAGGATATATAATAGATACTTAAAAACAGCCAATATCCCTGAAGATTGTGAAGTCATGAATATGGTATCACATATGTGTGGTGTGGGGTGAGTATGTGTGTGTGTGTGTGTGTGTGTGTGTGTGAGCTTCTTGCATGTTCTGGGGCCTTTGTGGGGAGGAAGGGATGAAGGAGGTTTTCTTTTTTTTTTTAAGAACCAAGAAAGGTTCCTTGATAAAACAAAGGATAGAGGAGTTTTAGGGGGTGAAAAGATTATCAAAAGATAAGAGACCAAATTTTAAAGTTGCTTAATAATATTTAATAACATTTAAGCAGTTAAGTAGTTATTTTCCAGGTACTCTGGGAGATGCTAGGGATAGAAAGATGAATGAACATGCCCTCTGTCTAAAAAGAAGGCTTGCAGCCTCATGACTTTAGTTATTTTAATGGTCCTGCTATTGGCTTTGGATGGCGAATGGCAAAGTAGCATCTTCAAACACTACCAAAAGACACAAGAAATATCTGGTAATTTTTTTCTTCCTTACAAAATTGTAGGTTCAGGTTGTTTGGCAAAATCTGGAGGCCTAAAATGCATGGATAGATTTTTACCTCCCTCATAGGATCTAATTTCTGGATCCTAAGAATTATCTATAAAATGTATGGAGTGGGGGCGCCTGGGTGGCTCAGTTGGTTAAGCGACTGCCTTCGGCTCAGGTCATGATCCTGGAGTCCCTGGATCGAGTCCCGCATCGGGCTCCCTGCTCGGCAGGGAGTCTGCTTCGCCCTCTGACCCTATCCCCTCTCATGTGTTGTTTCTCTCTCATTCTCTCTCTCTCAAATAAATAAAATCTTAAAAAAAAAAAATGTATTGAGTGCTTACTATGTGCCAGGATCTTGCTCAGTTCTTTACATATTATTTCATTCTCATTTAATTCTCATAAGTTAATAGGTAGTAGACTTAAAATCCTAATCTTTGCAGTCTAATTCCAAAATTCTTTAGCCATTACCCTACACTGTCATCTCTATATGTATGTTTCACATACAAAAGTTTCACAAAACAACTCGTGCCCTTGTTACATACAATTCTCTTCTCTTTCATTGAAAGAATGACAGTTCCAAATGCCCAAACTAATTTCATGGCCCACCAATGGGTCATAGTCTACAGTTTGTTTAGAGAAATAGGAGTAAATTAGTAAATAGCCTCATTCTCTTTGACTTTGAGGAATTCTAAAGCTAAATGAAAGCCCTAGTATTAAAATCTCAATACATTTAAAAAGGTGAATCAGACCACTTTTAAATTGTCTTGTACCATTTCAAGATGCTTTTAACACAGGGTTGGGGTGGGGGTGGGGGCAGGCGTGTTTCTTCCACTCACTCTCTCATGTTTTTCCCTAAATACGACATTGAATCAAATCTTCCAGCTGCTCTCACTGGATAGAGCCCCAAGAGTTAAAGTTATTACTTATATTGCTCTGAAGTCTGACCACCTGAAACATCTATCCATTGATCCTAGTTTTACCCTTTGGAGACACACAGAATATTCAAGTAATTCTTCTACCTAACATCCTTCAAATATTTGGAATGCATTCATGTTCCTCCTAGGTCTTTTCTTCTTTAGAATAAACATTTCTAGATCTTTCAACCATGTATGAATAAAGACATAAAATTCAACCCAAACTGGTGTAAGCAAAAAGAGGCTTCATTTGCTCATACAGTAGAAAAGGCCAATGATTTTTCTAGCTTCTGGCATGGCTTGATATGGGGCCAAAGTAATATCACCAGGATAGACTTTCCATCTCTCTCAGTACTGCCCTCCTCCATAGTGGTTCCAGTCCCCCTTACAATATGGCTGAACAGCCCCAGACCTTATATCTTCTCATGCATAAAGTCCAGCAGAAAAATGTGGGTTTCTTTCTGGAAGGCTCAGCAAAACTTCTCTTCCATCTCATTGGCTTTGATTAGGCTATGTGCTCAATCTTCCAGCAGTTACTATGGCCAATGGCGTTAAATGTTTTGATTAGCAGAGCTTAAGTCACATGCCTACCTCTGAAGACATATGGACTGAGAGAGTAGAGGGGTGGTCTTCAACAGGGAGATTCCAGGGGTGGAATATTTGTTAAGTAGAGGTTGGTTAATAAAAAAAAATAGCTGTCCATTAGACACTGTTGCTCATATTTCATAGTTCCAAACCACTTAATCAAAGTGGCCTACCAAGACCAAAATAAAACATATCACTAAGCCCTTGGAACTTGTCACATGTTGTGGGAGGAGGGATTGGGGCTGGGCAAGAATGCCACAGTTATGTCTGTCATACACCAAGAGGATGCCCCAATGGAATAGTAACCCCTATTTATTCCTCAACTGTAACCTCCTCTGTGTAGCTCTTCCTGTATCCTTCAAGCAGAATTAGTTGCTCCCTTCACAGAGCTCTTATTAATACTTGTACTATATTGTAGTTATTTATGTTGCAGGCTTATGTTCTTCCTGACTGTGGGTTTCTTGAAGATAGGGATTTTTTAATACATTTCTGCATCCCTCACACCCAGAAAAATGCTCATAAAGGAGGCCTTTATTTGAAACTTTGAAAAGTTTCAAATTCTCTGACATACTGGGGCATGGGTGGTAAAAAAGCAAAGCTGAGCATTAAGCAAAGATGGTTCAGGAAGGTAGGGAATTAATTATCAGACAGACAGACGAGTTGTAGACAGTGATTACAGATTTAGACAGGTAAGTTTAAAAAAAAAAATCACAAATGTTAAAAATTTCAGTCAGTGAGAACTCTACTGCTTATAGAGTTGGTAGGTAATGAGCTAAGGACTGATTCTGTTTACTCTGCTCTTTTAAACTGCCATGCATGCCAAGAAAGGGAAGAAAGGTAGGGATGAGTTTGGAGAAAACTGGCCTTCACTATGGCCAGTGTAAGATCTGATTTCCAGTCCTCAGTTGAGGTGGGAGGAGACTCAACAATGGGAATTTACTAAGCACCCTGTGCTAGATACTGGGGCTACAGTGATGAATAACACAAATAAATCAGTCCCCCATCACTGGACTCACATGCTATTGCCCAGCGCTGCAAGAATTACTTTACCCCGGCTCATTTATGTAAGACTGAGGCAATACTTAGAGAATGCCTTAAGGTCCTCAGATAAAAGAAGTTATATAAATGAAGACACACTTAACTGAGAAAATCGCTGGGTATATTAATCTTTCAAGGCACCAATGTTATGCTAGCAAGATGCAGATGATATCACTGCTATTCCTTTGCCTCACCTAGGGTGTCAAGTCAGAGAAGAAAACATGAAAACAGAAGCTAACCTTAAACCAAGACCCATGCCCACAACAATGTTACTATATGCCCACTGGTTACCAGCCCTTAGGGATGAAATCAGAGCCACGCCCCTTGCTGATGTTGTTGCAGGGATATGAGATAGCAAAGAATGATGCTGATGCTTTTCTTTCTGCCTCTTAAAGACAATCATTATTCCTGAGATGACCATTTGTAAGCTCAACCTAACTATGACCAAATTGATTAAGAGACATATAATGTAAGTTTTAGCATTAAGGTAAATGCTGCTTGACTTAGTCACCAAGGACTTGGAAAGAAATAGCTGTGTTGTTCAGGAAGTTGTCTGGAATAAAAGAGTGATTTTTGCAGGTAAAATCCAGCCTTACTAAATTATTTAGCATCATCTTTTTCTTATTTGAACTCCCAAACTGGAAACTTCCTAGGATCAAATATTCCAAAGACATGGCTCCTGTGTCTATGAGGAAGGTAACAGCCTTGGAGACACCAGAGATAGTTCTGGGCTCCAGGAAGCTGCCTGGATTCTTTTAGCCTCAGATGTCCTATCCACAAAATAGGAATGATCATCAGTTACTTACGGGGGTTATGGTGAGGGATAACAGAGCAACCACACATAAAGTTTCTAGCGCAGTATTTGGGAACTAAGAGGTTTTCAATCAATGTTCCTCTCCCTCTTTTCCTTGTCTTCTAGGACCTTATAAATGTTTCAAAGCTGCACTTTTTTAAGCCACTAAACAGATTAAGATAAATAAATTAAGTATTCATTCTTTTCAGAAAAGAAAATTTTCTTCTTTTGTTATGTTTCATGACTTGTAAGTACCTTTACCAAAAAGTCTAAAAAAACCAAAAGCAAGGTGAATATTTGTGTGGGTTCTCCATGTAAGTTAGAAAGTCATTTTTTTTTTTTTAAAGATTTTATTTATTTATTCATGAGAGATAGAGAGAGAGAGGCAGAGGCAGAGGGAGAAGCAGGCTCCCTGCAGAGCAGGGAGCCCGATGTGGGACTCGATCCCAGGACCCTGGGATCATGACCTGAGCTGAAGGCAGACGCTTAACCGACTGAGCCACCCAGGCGTCCCGAAAGTCATTCTTTTATAGCAGGTCAGTGAGGGGTCAGGAAGGAAGATGGGGGAGACAAAAAATTGTCTACTATGCAGTAGCCAATCTGCACATTACATATATTCCCTCATTTAATAAGTACAGCAGCATTTTGATACCTCTATGAGATCAAATCTCAGCTCTGATCCTTACTAGCTGTATGACCTTGGGCAAGTCACTTAACTTTTCTTGCCTTAGTTTCAACTATTAGGAAAATAATAGCACTGACCTCATAGGGTTGTTAGATGAGTAATACATGTAAAACTCTTAGAACAGTGCCTGGCACATAGTAAGTATTCAATAAATGTTAATGGTTGTCAACAATCATAGTAAGTAATGAGAGTAACAATAATAATATTTAAAAGCCCTTAACATTAAGGGTGGCACATAGTAGATGCTCAATAAATGCTTCCTGTTATTACTTAGATAATAAAAGTAAAATATGGTTTTAAAAAGTATTCTCTTTCATCAAGTTTATTTCATATAGGAGCTGCCTCTGTGTCAAGCAGAAATACACGAACATCCACTCTGACTTTATTTTATAGATTATTGAATCAGAAGATAACAAATTTCTTGCACCCTTTATACTAAATCTCTTTCAGAGCCCATAGTGAATTGGATAAATGCTCTGATATCAGGCCATTAGGCAGAATTTCCAAGGATAGCAATTCCTCAGTTCCTTCTTTGCCCTTATCCCCATATACTGTCATAAAACACCAAGTCAATGCCTAACTGCCTCCAGGCAGGGGTGGGGGAATAGAGGTGTCTTCTCTTTATTTCTGACAACCCCAGTCCTCTCTGTTCCTTTCTTACCTGTCTAGTTCTTTGTCTACTGCTCCTTCCAGTGCACACTACTATTCAGCAAAACAAACAACTGATAAAGCTCCCCCCTCACCATGCCTTCTCTCAGGTTCACGAACTTTGCTTTGGCTTCTCTCTGTACCTGACCTGATCGATTCTAGCCCGTAGGAGACATTCAAGACATGTTTACTGGTTGAACAAAGGACTTTTTTTTTTTTTTTTTAAAGATTTTATTTATTTATTTGAGACAGAGAGAATGAGAGACAGAGAGCATGAGAGGGAGGAGGGTCAGAGGGAGAAGCAGACTCCCTGCCGAGCAGGGAGCCCGATGCGGGACTCGATCCAGGGACTCGATCCAGGGACTCGATCCAGGGACTCCAGGATCATGACCTGAGCCGAAGGCAGTCGCTTAACCAACTGAGCCACCCAGGCGCCCCTGAACAAAGGACTTTAAACTGCAAAAGATCTACATACCAAGGAAACCAAATGCTGTTCAGACTTAGGCTCATTGCAATTATGTATCCTAAGAAAAAAAACAAACTCTTTTTCTGCTTGTAGCCTCAATTGGAGAAGAAGAAACATGTCTCTCAAACAATTTTCAATATGTGACACAGAAATAGTTCAAGGTTACCATGTAAATAGACACAAAAGCAGCAGATCTCATGGCATTGATAATGTAAGAATAGCATTGTCTGGATGGATCCTTAGAATAACATTAAACACGGAGGCGTAATGCAAAATGGACTTTTATACTATCCTATGAGTAACTCATCCACCAAAGTGCTTACCCTTCCAGGTGCTGTGAGGAATACAAAATATATGTTAGATCTGTCTTTTGTCATCAAGGGGCTTATAATGCCGTTGTGTGAAGAAAAAGATACATGAGAGCATTCAGAATATTTCAAGCTAAACTGCTGGTACTGAGAAAGCCCTCTGTTTCTGAGAAATGAATGATTAGTTTGAGCTAGAATTAAAAAGTACATAATAAAAAGTTGGAGTTCTCAAAGTACAAAAATACTGTAAAATTCTCTTTAACTGGGTTAATAACTTTCCCCCCAGATTTATAATTTTATACATATTTCATGCAGGCTGTGGAATAATTTAGCTATGCTCTACTATATCCTATATTCTTATGAATACTATTAAAAATACATATTCGCATGAGTTACAAAGCTGTAACTCAAAATTTCAACACCTATGGCTTTAAAATAATTATAGAATTTTAGGGCTGATTCTAATCATTTTTGAACTCAGAGCCAGACTTCTCTATTTCCTTTTCCAGAAAGTTAAGGAAAACCTAAAACATAAAAAATATGATTAATGTTTTAGTTCTCCATTCACCTAGTTTGTGGATTATCCAGCTTCCTTCCCTCCTAATGGAGAGCTGCCAGACTTCGGGTCTTTACATGCACAGCACTTAGAAGAGCTTTTTGTATGTAGTTAAGTGCTCAGTAGCTATTGCTGCTGCTGTTATTGTTATTATTACTTTTACTACCACAAGTGTGGCTTCCACTGCCATTTCTATTGTTACCACTATTACTGTGGCTGCTATTTGTTCATTGCTGACTAGCCCCTCTGACCCCATAGTGGACTGGCAGCATAAATTAAAGGACATGAAGGGCACCTGGGTGGCTCCTCAGTTGAGCATCTGGCCCTTTATTTTGGCTCAGGTCATGATCTCAGGGTCGTGGGATCAAGCCTCGCATCTGGCTCCCTTGTTCAGTGAGGAGCCGGCTTGGGATTCTCTCTCCCCACCGCCCTCTCCTGACGCTCCGGCACCCACACACACATGCGCGCGTGCTCTCTCTCTCTCTCTCACTCACTCACTCACTCACTCACTCACTCATAAATAAATAAATAAATAAATAAATAAATAAATAAAATCTTTTGAAAGAAAGAACAAATGAAGGGACATGAAACTTACTCTAGACCAGGGGTTCTTAGAGTCCAAAAACCCTCGAATATGTGAACTTGGATGAAAAAAGTTTACATCCTCATTTTCACTAACCTCTAACTGAAATTTAGCATTTCCTTCCATTATAAAGGTAGATAAGCCACTGGATGCCTGGGTGGCTCAGTTGGTTAAGCGACTGCCTTCGGCTCAGGTCATGATCCTGGAGTCCCTGGATCGAGTCCCGCATCGGGCTCCCTGCTCGGCAGGGAGTCTGCTTCTCCCTCTGACCCTCCCCCCTCTCATGTGCTTGCTCTCTCTCATTCTCTCTCTCTCAAATAAATAAATAAAATCTTTAAAAAAAAAAATGTAGACAAGCCACAATAATATCAACAGTACTTGTGCCTTTGTCCCCGGTAGAAATCACAGTTATTTTCATATCACTTTATAGTTGTTGCAGAAATATCCTTTATGTTCAGCAATACTTTTCACCACTAGCACTTGTTATTTAACTCATTAATAAAAAAGCATATAGGGATGCCTGGGGGGGTCAGTCAGTTAAGTGTCCCAATTTTGGCTCAGGTCATGATCTCAGGGTTGTGAGATGGAACCCCAGGTCGAACTCCCCGCCCAGCAGGAAGTCTGCTTCTCTGCCCCTCCCCCACTGTGCTCTCTCTTTCTCTCTCTCTCTAAAATAAATAAGTAAATCTTTAAAAAAATAAAATATGTAAAGCGAAAAAGCATATATATTGCTATGTCACAAATTCAGGTTTTTAAAAATTTTGGTATTGCATATATAACATATATGTTGCATATATAATATATAATTGCCTTTCTTTGTAATCTTATGTATTTTGTTTTGTTCATATGAAAACATTAGACTGAGAAAGATTCAGTAGGCTTCACCAGACTGCCAAAGGGGTCCATAGCGCAAAAAAGGCTAGGAACCTCCGCCCTAGCCATTCACTCACAAAACCTTTATTCATGCTACGCCCTCTGCCTCAAACACCCTTCCCTTTTGCCTACTGATTCATCCCTCAGCTGAAATTTGCCCTCTTTGAAAACTTCCTCTCCCTCTGCCACTCAAAACAAATTGTTACACTTACTTCCTAAGTTTGTACCTCTCTTTTACTAGCTATATGATCTTGGACAAGTAATTAAACTTTCTCAAACTCGTTTTCCTCACTTGTGAGGAAATAATAATAGTAGTATATATAATTGGAATTCCAATTACTTGGAAATAATAGTAGCATATGTAATACTAAGAATGACTGTGAAGATTAAGCAAGATTATGCTTGTTAAATGCTTTGTGTGATGTCTAGAGTAGCAATTCTCAAACTTTTTGGTTTCAGAACCCTTTTACTCTCTCAAAAATTTCTGAGAACTCCAAAGAGCTTTTGTTTATGTGGGTTGTGTCTATAGATATTTATGATATTCAAAGTTAAAACTGAGAATTTTGTAACATTTACTAATTTTAAAATAACAATAATAAACCTTGTTACCTATTACATAAATCACATATTAACATAAATAATACATTTTTACAGAAAAAACTCTTTTCCCTCCCCAAAATAGTGAGAAGAGTGATGGCTGTTTTCCATTTACATGAATCTCTTTAATGTCTGGCTTTAATGTCTATTGCTTTATGTTGGTTTTGATTTAAGATTATAAAGAGAATTTGGCCTCACACAGTCATCTAGTTCAAGAAGAGAGGAGTGTTTTAATAGTCTTTTCCAACACCTGTGGATATTTTTCTCAGATACTCTATCAATATATCAAGTAGTAGTTAGTTTAGTTGAGATATGGAATCTGAAATGGTATCAATAAACTTTCATACACTATTGCATTCAAATACACTGGTCTATCTTGCGCACTGAATGGATCTTTTATTCACATATGATTTTATAACATCATGCACTGGTCATTTGCAAAGCATTGGTTCACTGAGTTACGCAGATCTTCAAAACATTGACACATTTCACTACACAATAAGAAAAAAATCACATTTGTTAATAGCACTATAATCTCGCTGGAAAAGTCTTTCGATTTTGGGAAGCTGACAAGTTCACAGTGCTGAACACAAATCTTCCAAAATTCTAATTTTCACATGAAAGTTCAAATTTTATTATTGGCAACAAATACTGTCAGTTGTTTTTCCTTGAAGTGACAGGCTCACTTCATTCATTTTTGAAAAATGTCTGCCAAATACCCATGTCTGAATAAATTTTTTTTTGCCTGTCAGTTATTCAAGTAAAAATGGTGTTCCATGAGAAAAGGTGGCTGTTCCCTTGCACAAGTATTTTTCCTCAAGACAGCCATCATGCTTTGGTGTGTATCAGAAGTGCTTTATATGTATTTTCCATTTTGTCACATAGAGTATTGAGTAGGTATGTATCAAAGGCCTAGATTTAATAAAATTAATAATTTTTTATTGCTTCATCTAGGCATTCTTAAGTGAAATTGGCATTGTTTTTCCATAGCAATAAAGAATATAATAATACATTAGTGGCACATTTGGGTGCCACTAATTTGATTCATTTTATACCAGTAGTACAAATGCCAACACAGTAAAAAATAATAATGCCAAAAATAATAATAATAATAATAATGCCTTAGTATTATTATGGAATTGTTTTAACTCTGTATACTTCCTGAAAAAGTTTCGGGAATCCCAAGGAACCATCAACTACACTTTGAGAGCTGCTTATCTACATCACAGTATGTGCTTTATAAATTTTAACTATTTTTTTTAAAGATTTTATTCATTTATTAGACAGAGAGAGACAAAGCGAGAGAAGGAACACAAGCAGGAGCCACCCAGGCGCCCTGTAAATGTTAACTATTGTTATGACTAGCTATAGGGACTATATTTTTCTAATTAAAATTTGGGGTTATAGTATCTCACATGGTCTACATGTGAAGAGGTGCAGAAATGGAAACTGCCCCCCATATCATTTTTGTTCTTTTTCATTTTGCCTCATACTATAGTTAGATAATACCCAGCATCCAGATATTAAGGCCCCAAGGACAGCAATAAGACTTTACCTAGGCCTGCCACTCAGCATTACCTACTACCAGCTTTATACAGAGTGAGTGCTTAATAAAATACTTGCTCAGTAAATAATGAACAAATAAACAAATGCAAATCAGTCCATTCTAGACTTGTCAGTAACTGGTGGAAGGACAGAGGTTAAAGGAGTAGATAGTTGATTTTTGTTGGTTTGCTTTTAAGGTAGGCATTTCAACTATAGTACTTTTGTTTAGAAAATCAAATTTGTATCATAATCAACCAAGGTTACCTTTTATAAATAACATTACATTTATAACTTTTTTTTTAAGTAGGCTCCACGCCCACTGTGGGGCTTAAACTTATGGCCCTGAGATCAAGAGTCACATGCTTTACCAACCAAGCCAGCCAGGTGCCCCAAATGTTTATAACAGTAAATAACATTAACCTTTTTCCTTATTAAAAAGATAACACATGTTAATTGCAGAAAATACAGACCAAAAAAAGAAAGAGAAGAAATTAGTGGGAATTCTACCATCTAGAAATAAATTTTTTGAAATTTTGGGGTGCCTGGGTGGCTCAGTCGTTGAGCGTCTGCCTTCGGCTCAGGTCATGATCCCAGGGTCCTGGGATCGAGCCCCGCATCGGGCTCCCTGCTCGGTAGGAAGCCTGCTTCTCCCTCTCCCACTCCCCCTGCTTGTGTTCCCTCTCTTGCTGTCTCTCTCTCTCTGTCAAATGAATAAATAAAATCTTAAAAAAAAAAAAAGAAATTTTGGTATCTTTCTTTTTTTTCTATGCAGGTACATAATTTTTTACCTCCTGTTTTGTTATCTTATTTTTCATCTAACACTGTATAACGAATGTTCTCCTATATTATCATATATCCTTCTCTAACATAATTTTCAGTATGTATATATCATATATTTTTTGGATGTGCTTCAGAAATAATGGGTTAAGCAGAGTTTTGTTTGGATTTTTTTTTTCCATGTTATTCCTCTCCCATCTCATCATTAGCCAGAAAAACTAGAAATCAGCAGTAACACAGAAGGAAATGATAAGTAAACTCAAAGTATCCACTGAGTATTTTTACCTTTCTGTCATTGTCACAAGCACTATGGCAATGAATAACACACCTACAACAGAAATAGTCTTGAAAACAGGAAAGAAATAAAAATTTAGAACACCCACAAATAAGACATTTTAAGATGTATCTAGAGAGAAATACACCTGGATCATGTAGCCAAGAAGAAAGAATTCCCCTCTTGGGAAGTTGCACTGGAAAAACGCTCAATGATGGGATGTGTGGTAAATTGTTCAGCTTGTCCATTGAAAAGCCAACCCAGAAGCTGCATGAAATGAATGAGCAGAAACATAAAGACTAAAATAAGTAGGAGTTGAAATACAAAGAACTCTATTACTGCATTGCTAAAAGTGACATTAAAGTAGAGGTCAAGGGCACTCTATTCTAGACTCCGTTTCAGTTTTTTGAAAAATATATATCAATCTTGAATTTTCTCCGTAACTTCAAAGATAGCTAGTACAGTCAATTGAATATAAAAGAAACATCAAACTAAGAAGAACACTATCAAAGAGAGAAAGTGAACAAGCAACAGAGTGAAATTTTAAATAAGCAGGAGAGAAAATGGAACTGGACATCCCCAAAGAAAACTATATCCATATATATTATATAATAAACCATATTTCATATATTATATTATTTTAATATTTTTTATATTTATATATTTTTAAATATATTTATTATATATATTAAGCAAACTATATCCAGATATTTTTTATCTGTGGAGAAATGGAAACCTAATTATTTGTAATAAATTATTTAGACAGATACTTAGTTCTAAGCCCTGCCTTCTGGGAATTATCAATTTTAAAGAACTTTTGTACAATTCAAAATGAAATTTTTATAAGTAACTGACAATAATAATATAATAACACTTTCTGTATAAAAGCATATGTTTTCTGTGATTTATTTCTACTAAATGAAGTGCACTATTGCTTCATGGTAAAAGAGCCTATAAGTGACTAAGGACTTAGTGACTAAGGAACACCATGGACAGTGATCTTAAGCCCTATCTCCACCCTTCACAATTTATTTGAATACTTCAATTGTGTCCCTCAATTTTTTATAATGCAATAAAATCAGTATCTAGATGGTTTTTAAATGTATTCTTTGAAAATTGTTTTATGTAAAATAAATTTGCTGAATTACATTAAAATATATAACTATATTCTCTCTCTCTCTGTATATATATATACATACACACACACACACACACATACTTCCTATATTCTAATCTATATAATAAGTCAGAAGTCTGGGAACAGTAAGTACTTTCTAATTTTTGGTAAGGTTGAGAAGGTCATTTCTTTACTCAACATGGTTCAGTGGCTTAACTAAGATTCAGAGAGTTCCATGTTCGATTTTCTCAGCTCTTTCCGTAAAGTATTGAAAAAATCCCAACCCTCTCAGACTAGCATTCTACGTCCTTAATGTACACTTAATTTACACTCCTCCATTCCATTATTCCTCCAAGATCATTCATCCAACTAAATCTGTCCAATTCATCCAAGACAATGTCTTTATAAATCCTTGAACACACCTTCCAAATTCTGCCTCCAAATACTTGCCCATATAACCCCTCCGATGTTTGCCCCTTTCTACCATTAGTTCCTTCGACCCAGATAAAAATGAACCTGCTTCCTCCACCAAGTGTTGCCTAAATAATCCTACTCATTTTGATCATTCATGTGTCAGTTATTTTAAAGAACATAGCTCATTCATATCACCACTGACATATTGCTTTCAAGTTGTTTTCCTGAGGCTGTCTTTATTCCTTGACTATAAGTTTCTTGAGGGCAAACACCATGGCTTCTAATTTTTTTGTTTCAAGAAAATGGAAGATAGAAAGAAATAATAAAAAAGGAGGAAGAAAGAAAAAGGGGAAATGGAGAAGAGACAAAAAGAAAGAAGAGAAGCAGAAGATAAATCTGTGAGAGTCTGTTTTCTAATATGAACAATGAAAATAATGACATGGAGTTGCTCTGTGAAAGTCAAATTAACATGAATAAGTCTAGTTCTGATGAGCACTCAATTTAAAGGTTGCAATCTGAATCCTCCCCATCCCTGTTCCATACTCTATTTTTTCTATTTCTATCTTTCCTAATTGCTGTTTCTAATTTTAAATCTAATGACCACTCTGTTTAAAACTGCAACCCCCCCATCTCCTCCCTTACACTTCTTTACTTTTTCTTTTTTATATACTTATTTTTTTAAGTTAACTTCTTTTTTTACAGATTTTATTTGTAAGTAATCTCTATACCCAACATGGGGCTCAAACTCACAACCCCGAGATCAAGAGTCACATATTCTACTGACTGAGCCAGCCAGGCGCCCTATCTTTTTTATATACTTACCTTTTTTTTTTTTTCAAAGATTTTATTTATTTATTTGACAGAGAGATAGAGAGAGAGCACAAGTAGGCAGAGTGGCAGGCAGAGGGAGAGGGAGAAGCAGGCTCTCCGCTGAGCAGGGAGCCGGACGTGGGGCTCGATCCCAGGACCCCAGGATCATGACCTGAGCCTAAGGCAGCCGCTTAACCGACTGAGCCACCCAGGCGCCCCTACTTACCACCTTTTAACATACTAAATAATTTATTTACTTACTTACTATATATGTTTTATTATTGTCTCCCCATCCCTACCCAATTCTAAGTAAGGAAGGACTCTTCCTCTTTTTGTTCCCTAATGTAACTCTAGTCCATGAAGCAGTATCTGACACAGAGTAGATTGATACTCAGTAAGCACACTGAATGAATAAAGCTTTCTGTAAATGTCATAAATAGGCTCAGGAATTTTCACAAATACCTACAAGTCACAGTGATCAATGGAAAAGCTGCTCCCTTGTTAATGCTGCATACCAGCATTATCAACCACCTAAAAAATGGCTGATTTAGATCCTAATCAGATTAAACACCATGAAAAACTGACAGTATAAAGAGTCAAGCAGAACTTTATGGAGGACATGGCAAGTGTGGTCTTCACCACAGGCCCCCTGAGGGGCTAAGTGTTAACCAAATGAAATGGTGATAAGGACTAACAGGTGGCCAATCTGGCTCAGAGGCCTTAACTACTCCTGACCCACTCACAGTGAAAGCCACGAAGTACCTATAAAAGGGGACTTGCTGTCTCAGGAAATCTCTCTAGGCAAGTCTCACATTTCTACTCCAGCTGGCAGACTTGGTGTAAGTTCTCTGCTTCCAACCCAGTTGTCATCCCCTGCCCTATGTCTTCTGATGAAGTATCCAATCAGCAGGCCTCTTCGATTTGCAAACTAACTGTCTTTGGGTCTCCTTTGGCTCTACCACAGTCCCTTGCTTGTCTAAGAGAGCAGTCTATATAGCTTTTAAAAGGCATGGCTTTCAGACAGCCACCCTCAGAAATGTTTGAAAAGCAGTCTTGCCATGACCTCAGTAATTCCTCTCAGAGTACCAGAGCGGTGGAGTCAGTAACGATGGGTTCAAATACTAGTTCTACCACCTCACAGTCCACTGGCCTAAGAAAAACTTGATTCTCTGAACCTAAGTTTCATATTCAAAATAAGCAAACCTCCTTTGCAAGGTTATTTTGCACACAGGCCTCTTTCCCCCATCTCTAGCGCTAGATAAATTTAACTTGACCTTTAAATGTTGGCTCTGTGACATATACACTAGCTCAGTCTCAAAAAGCTAGCAATATTTAGATGATGTGTTGAACAAGTCCCAAAGAAAATATCTCCATTACACCTGGAAAAACCTGGGCTTTGGAGTCATATAGGCCTGAATCAGTTGGTGCAGCCACTTTCCAAGCTTTTTCCATGACCTTGGTTAAGTTACTTTTCTTCATCTACAAAACAAGTATGTAATAAATATTCACAAACTTGTTGTAAGGATTAAAATAGATAATGTATGTAAAGTGCTTGGCATAGCCTGATATACTTTTGGTACTCAAGGGCTAATAGCTATTATTAATAATATTAATATAGATATGGTCTAATATATTCTCTACTGAAATTAGTACTAGGATGAAAGAGACCTGGGCTATTTTCCTTGAAGGCTAGGTCTGGGTCTTTTCTTCTCCAGTAATATAGTATATTTGTTGTGTGACTGAATGAATGAATGAACAAATGAAGGAACAACGTAATAATAGAACACTACAAATGAAGTCAGGAGTCCTAGGTGTTTGACTTATTTCTACCACTAATTAAATAACTGAAGACCTGGATATTAGATTACTTCCAAGTCCTTTTGGACTTCTAAGTTCAAGCTTTTAGCTTTGACACTGTTTGATTCTGACAAATTGTTTTCCATTTATTATTTTTTTTAAGATTTTATTTATTTATTTGTGAGAGGGAGAGCACGAGTGAAGGAGAGGCAGAGGGAGAGGGAGAAGCAGACTCCCTGCTGAGTGTGGAGCCTGCCGCAGGACTCAATTCCGGGACCCTGAGATCAAGACCTGAACCCAAGTCAGATGCTTAACTGACTGAGCCACCCAGGTGCCCCAATTCTGACATTATTTGAAAGGGTACAAAATACACATGGCAAAAGAAAGAGAAATTCTTAATCTATCTCTGAGACCTGCTGCTATAAACTGAATTGTGTCCCCTCAAAATTCATATGTTGAAGCCCTAACTCCCAGTATGACTGTATAGGAGATAGGGCTTTTACAAAAGTAATTAAGGTTAAATGAGGTTATAAGTGTAGGCCCTTAATCCTATAGGATTCCTTCTAAGAAGAGACACCAGAGAGTTTGCTCTCTCCACCATGTGAGGATACAGGGAGAAGGTGGCCCATCTGCAAGCCAGGAAGAGAGCTCTCACCAGAAACCAAATTGGCCAGTACCTTGATCTTGGACTCCCCAGTCTCCAGAAGTGTGAGAAAATAAACTTCTATTGTTTAAGCCATGTAATTTATGCTATTTTGTTATGGCAGCCTGAAATGACTAAGATACCTGTTATATGCCATATCTATTAGAAATATCCATCCCTAGGGGTTCATGGGTGGCTCAGTCAGCTAAGTGGCTGCCTTCAGTTCAGGTTATGATCTCACAGTCCTGGGATTGAGCCCTGCATCAGGCTTCCTGCTCAGCAGGGAGTCTGCTTGTCCCCCTCCCTCTGCTGCTTACCCCCCAACTCGTGTGCTCTCTTTCTCTCTCTCAAATAAATAAATAAAATCCTTAAAAAAAAGAAAGAAATATCCAACCCTACATCCAGAGTTCTCTAAGAATATAATTTTTAATCTCCATACCGCCTTCCATTCCAAACCCTTATAAATTTGATATCCAGAGGCTCCTTAAATGGAATTACTGTATCACAACAGCAAATTGATAATTCTAATAAACTACTCATTGGATTGAATTTATAAACACTTTAGTATTATGCTTCAGAATGTTAATTATCAGTTTGAAAAGCTCATATCCTTTACTCTCTTGTTTACTTGACATTTATTGAGCAAATTTCATGTTTGTTAATAAATTACTCAATGCAAAATCCCTAAGATATTAAAGTAAATTTGCTCACCAATTTATCCTAAGAAATCGAGTCTGTCATGGCTGAAAGAATGGGAAATTCCCCTTCATTTGATGAAGAAAAACAATGGCTTTTGACCAACTCTAAAACAGCTAGGGTTGGGCATTGTTTCTTGGTAGAGAAGAAATTCCTAAATAAACAATTCTTACCTGGAGACATTTGTACATACTTATACATTGCTCAGTAGGGTAGCTCCTAGCCACATGTGGCTACAGAGCACTGGAAATACAGCTAGTCCAAATTGAAATGTGCCATAAGTAAGACATCTCATTAATTTTTACATTCATTATATGTTAAAATAAGACTTGGGATACATTAATATAAATATTATTAAAATTAATTTCACCTTTTTTTCTTTTTAAATGTGGCTACTAGAAAATTTAAATTTATACATGCAGATGGCATTATATTTCTAATGGACAATGCTGTTCTAATTAATTCCTTGTCACACTTGAAAGTACTTAGTTAAAGCAAAGTATAAGCCAAGGATTAAATACAGCCAACAAATGCATTTTATTTGTCCACACAATTAAAACAATTTTTAGTTAACTTAAAATATTTAAACATTGACAGATTTCAAATCAAAGTGCTGCTTCTAGGGGTGCCTGAGTGGCAAAGTCGGTTCAGCAGCCAACACTTGGTTTGGGCTCAGGTCATGATCTCAGGGTTGTGAGATCGAACCCCCTATCGCAGAGCCCCTGCGCTCAGTATGGAGTCTGCTTGGGACTCTCTCTCCCTCTCCCACTACCCCTCTCTCTCTCTCTAAAGTACATAAATAAATCTTCTTAAAAAATTTTTACAAGTGCTGCTTCTGGCTTCTTTTACAAAGTCAGAAGATCCAGAAACATTAAACCTACATTCTAACATAGCAACAACTGGTGCAAATTGATGAGCAGCTTCCCTCTTTGACCAAAGCATGAGTTTTCTTGTTCATGTTAGTCCCTAACTGGCTTGCTCTACCTTCTCTGCCTGGTTTTCGTAAGTATTTGAATTTTGATGTTTGCCTATAGAGAAAAGTTCACATATGGAATGGAGTGGCAGAGAAAGCATATGCTTTGGATCTCAGTCATACAGATCCCAGTTTAAATTCCAATTATCCATTTAAATGGCCATAGGACTTTGAATAAGTTACTAAGTAACTGAACCTCTATTTCCTCAGTAAAATGGGAATAATAATAACTATATTACAGAAATTAGTAATAATTAAAGTAAAACATATTCAGGAACTGCATCACAATAATTGTGTAATGAATTATATTATTACTTCTCTCCTTTAACTGACTCAGTATTTATTTGGGAATTGGGGTATTGATAAGAGAGGTGTAGCTAAGTAGTTTTCATAGTGCTAAGAATACACAAAATTACAAATGCTCTTTCCTTGAGTGCAAAGATCTTGGGAAAGAGATCTTTCAACATTTTTCCCAGAGGCTACATGATGGTTAAAACAGTTTTATTAAATAGAGCTGCATTTTTATTTGTCAATTAGAAATCAAGGCCTCAAAGTTTTTTTTAAAGTAAACTCTACCCCCAATGTGGGGTTTGAATTCACAACCCCCAACATCAAGAATCTCATGTTCTATGGAATGAGCCAGGCTGGGACCCCAAGACTTCAGATGTTTAACGTCTATGCAAGCTTTCAAATCACTGAACCCCAATAGTGGCAGATTTTTATTTCAAGTGGCGCCATGTTACAGCTTTGTTTTACATCCCCAGCAGTTCATGTAAATTGCAGAAGCCAAACTTTTCACACCTATAGATACTATGATTTAGTACAACCAAGCGTTAAGGATAAAACACAGAATGAAAAGGATGCAAAAACTGAGAGCACAAAGATTGGTGAAAAAAGTTTCCTATATTACAGAAGCCTGGACACAAACCAGAATGATTTGTTCTGCACACATGCCCCTCTTGGCATAAAATTTGTATCTCATTTGAGCAGCTTGTTCAGTAATAGCCACTGACTAGATTCAAATGCCTGCCCTTCACAGTTCTTACGTCATGATTCATATACTCTCCCAGCTCTTTTTGACTGCCTGAAATTACTTGTGACAAATGATTCTTCAGTGTATTGTCTGTGTTACTTTTTCAAATGTTTCCATGGTTCACAGATAAGTATTCTGATGTATACTGACCTGTTTCTCCAATAGTATATTCAGGCTTTGAAGAGCTCCTCCCAAAATTCTACTGTACTCCACAGGTTAATCACCCAAAAGAATTCTCCTGGAACACACACATAAATTCCATTTGTATACCACAGTTCACTATAACAATAAACAAACAGATAGGTAAAAATTAGAAAAAAGTGTGAGTGAATAGTTAGATTGGGAAGGATTCTTCAAAATAATGAAAGAAACAAGTCCAAAGATTTGATGACAAATAAACCTAAATTTCAAAAAGGAAAAACCTAAATAATAATCTGGAGAAAAATAAATCAATAAACTGGAAAAATCTGTTACAAATATGAGAAAGAAGAGTTATGTTTAATATGTAATGAGCCCACAGATAATTGATTTAAAAAAAAAACACTAAAGAGCTAGTAGAAAAGTGGTTAAAAGAGATGAACAAATCATAGAATCAAGGCTGAGAATTGGCTAATAAAGTATTTTAAGTTTAAACCTCACCAGTAACCCAATAATTCTGAATTAAAATGCAGTAAGAAATCTTTTTTTTTCTTATCCATCAAATGAATCAAGATTTATTTCATTGTTAACACTCACTTTGGGATAGGATGTGGTAAAGTGAACAAACTTATATACTGTTTACATTACTGCCTTTCTGGAAGCAAAAACCTTTTAAACTTTTCTATACTTTAATTTTTCTATAAGACTAAAATTTTTCAAAATAAAAAATTGAAGGACGAAAAGAAACACGCTTAATAGCAAAACCAATACATATTTCCTTAAGAAAATATTTTTACTATATATATTTTAAAGATATAATTGACATATAACATTATATTTGTTTCAGGTGTATAACATAATGATTTGATATTTATATATATTCTGAAATGATTACCACAATAAGTCTAGTTAACATCCATCACTATACATAGCTACATTTTTTTTATTGAAATGAAAACTTTAAGATATACTCTCTTAGAAATTTTCAAATATACAATAAAATAATGGGGCACCTGGGTGGCTCAGTTGGTTAAGTGTCCAACTCTTGATTTCAGTTCAGGTCATGATCTCAGGTTGTGAGATCGAGCCCCACGTGGGGCTCTGCACTCGGCGTGGAGCCTGCTTAAGATTCTCTCCCTTTCCCTCTGCCCTTCCTCCCCCCTCCCCCACTCGCACACATGCATACACTGTCTCTCTCTAAAACAAATATACAATAAAATATTATTAAGCATAATCACCCTATTGTACATTACTGTGTATATATATATATATATACACATCTTCATGAAGTTTACATTCTAATGGGAGAAGACAGACAATGAAGAAAAAATTTTAATATTTATGGTATGTCAAATAAGTGCTGTGGAAAAAAATAGGACAGGGGAAATTGGGAGTGCTGGGTTGTTAGGGGAGCCGTGCAATTTTAAATAGGGTAGTTAGCAAAGGTCTAACTGAGAAGGTAACATTTTAGGAAATCACCTGAAGAGGTGAGAGAGTGGACCATGCTGTATCCAAGAGAAGAGGATTTCAGGCAGAGGAAACGGCAAATGCAAATATCCTAAGGCAGAAGCACGCCTGGGGTACATACCTCCCTTGTCTCTCTAACTTGACTACAATCTCTTTGAAAGAAATATGTAGGGGCACCTGGGTGACTCAGTCGGTTAAGCATCTGGCTTCGGCTCAGGTCATGATCCCAGGGTCCTGGGATCGAGCCCCACATCCGGATCCTTGCTCAGCGGGAAGCCTGCTTCTCCCTCTCCCTCTGCCCCTCCGCCTGCTTGTGCTATCTCTCTGTCAAATAAATAAATAAAATCTTTAGAAAGAATGGAAGGAAGGAAGGAAGGAAGGAAGGAAGAAAGGAAGGAAGGAAGGAAGGAGGAAAGAGAAAGAAGAAAGAAAGATGTAATCACCTGCTTCTTTTGCCACAGCCCTGATCACAATACCTAGAGTAGAACTTAGGGAGCATTTATTAGTGATAATGGTGCAAGGACTGAAAATAATTAGAATCTATCATCTTTTCCTTAAAAATAGTCCATTATCATGTTGTCTCTCATTTTTTACAAATAACTTTTTAACATAAGATCTGTTCAAAGTTGGGTGTGTTTCAAGAGGTGGAAATGTTTCCTTCTCCAGATATATTCAAACAACTGAAGTATCAGTGGGCAGGGATGTTCTGAAGGAAATAAGTATCAGATGGTTTACCGGACTAGATGACCCATTATCCTCCCTTCCATCATTCAAGAGTCAACAAAAATTACTTAGCAATGAACAAGACCAAAATCCTTGCTTTTCTGAATTAATTATCTTGTCAGCACCCTAATAGCTGCTATAAAGCTAGTGGATTGACCAGTAGTTATTGCTAGTTAGAAACAAGAAAACCGGGCACCTGGGTGGCTCAGTTGGTTAAGCGACTGCCTTCGGCTCAGGTCATGATCCTGGCGTCCCGGGATCGAGTCTCGCATCGGGCTCCCTGCTCGGCAGGGAGTCTGCTTCTCCCTCTGACCCTCCCCACTCTCATGCTCTCTCTATCTCATTCTCTCTCTCAAATAAATAAATAAAATCTTTAAAAAAAAAAAAGAAACAAGAAAACCTCTCCCTTTTTTAAAGTGAACAGTTTATAAAGTCATAATACTTATTTACCAGAGCTTGCGCTCCTCAACTTCTTTTTTTTTTTTAATGTATTTATTTGAGACAGAGAGAATGAGAGACAGAGAGCATGAGAGGGAGGAGGGTCAGAGGGAGAAGCAGACTCCCCGCCGAGCAGGGAGCCCGATGCAGGACTCGATCCCGGGACTCCAGGATCATGACCTGAGCCGAAGGCAGTCGCTTAACCAACTGAGCCACCCAGGCGCCCTGTGCTCCTCAACTTCTTAAGAGAATATCTTATTCATATTTGAATCTCCAGAACCTGACATCAAGACCTGAGCTGAAATCAAGAGTCAGACACTTAACCAACTATGCCACCCAGGTGCTCCTTAAATACATAATCTTGAATAAACTCCATATTCTCTACATTTCTTCAGACCCTAGCCTGGCATTTAGTAGTTACTCAACTATTTTGTTGATAGAAAGGGTAAGGCATAATTACAAATGACAATCACAAATTGAAAATGTATTTACAATTAATTTGGGGTTTTTTTTCACATTAAACATCAACCTGAGGCAATCGCATTGATTTAAACTGAATATTTACTGGTAGTGAAACTGCCAAAAAGAAGACTAATCCTTCCTTGTTCATAAAATTCCATTTGTTTTATTTTTTCTTAAAGATTTTATTTATTTATTTATTTATTTATTTATTTGCCAGAGAGAGAGAGAGAACAAATAGGCAGAGCTGCAGGCAGAGGCAGAGGGAGAAGCAGGCTCCCCACTGAGCAGGGAGCCCAATGCGGGGCTCGATCCCAGGACCTTGGGATCATGACCTGAACTGAAGGCAGCCGGCAGACGCTCAACCAGTTGAGCCACCCATGCGCCCCTGTTATTTTTTTAAAGCTATTTATTCCCAGCAAGGGTCCCCATTGGTTAAATAGAGATCTTCTACTTAAAAGATCTTTTATTTAATTGGGCGGGGTGGGGGGGGGAGAATCGCAATATTTTCACGGAATCTTTTCTACAAACAAAAGCACAGGGTTAGCCAAAGATTAAAGGTAACGTTTCCACAGATGTATTTGTTAGATGAAACTAAGTTGCAGTAACAAATAGATCCCCAAAATTCAGGGGATTTTTTAAAGAAAGTTTATCCTTTCTCAAGTAGCAGCCCAGGGAAGGAATTCAGGTCACATGTGGCTTGCTTCACAGTCTTTCAAGGATAACAGCTCTGCCATCTTCAACATGTGGCTTCCAAGGTTGCCCTGGGCATCATCACTCTAGTCAGCCAGAAAGAGGAAAGGGCATAAGGGGCATGAGTGGAAGGTTTTACAGGCCAAATATGAAAATGATACATATCACCTCCCCTCAAATTCCACATCACATAGCCACATCTAATTGCAAGAAAAACCCAGAAATATAGTCAAGCTCTGCATCCAGGAAGAAGAAGATAATATTTTAATAGACTGCTGGTGATCTCTGCCATTATGGAATTGTAAATGAAACTCTAATTCTCTCAATATTCTTCCCTCACCTCTGCACTCAGAATATTTGCCAGTGTTCATAGCTTGTGGTTAAATGTGCACACTGCAAAGGGCTCTTATAGGATATATCCCATTGGGGCGCCTGGGTGGCTCAGTCTGTTAAGCATCTGCCTTCTGCTCAGGTCATGATCCCAGGGTCCTGGGATCCCGGCTTGGTGGGAAGCCTGCTTCTCCCTCTCCCACTCCCCCTGCTTGTGTTCCTTCTCTTGTTGTCTCTCTGTCAAACAAGTAAATAAAATCTTTAAACAACAACAAAAAAAGGATATGCCTCATCATAGTTCATATTTATGAATAGATTATGTTCCAAAAGTTCACTTGTGAGTTTACTAGAATAGATTTTCTGAAAGAAGTACAATAATAGGCTAACCTACAACTTATTACTTATCCTATATAGACAAACACTATAAACCTGCTGAGTTTTGGATGAGGTGAGAAGAATGAAGTTTCCTCTTCTACTCTTGGGAAAAAAGAAAGGTTGACTGGATAAAATAAGTTTTTATTCAACTCCTCCTCACCTCATTACTCTCCTTTCCATAGGTACCTGTCACCCTCAGACCCTGCCTACCCAAGCCTATCCTACTGCCCATTTCCCATCAGCACTTATTATCAGTGCTGCTGCTCTTATCTGGACGTTAAAGGAGTGGATTTACATTTTAAGAAGTATTTTCACAGATACACTTATAATAATAGTTAACATTTCTTGGGGTGCCCGGCTGGCTCAGTCATTAGAGCATAGGACTCTTGATCTTGGGGTTGTAAATCTGAGCTCCATGTTGGGGGTAGAGATTACTTAAAAATAAAATCTTAAAAAAAAATAGTTAACATTTCTTGAAAACTTATATACTAGAACTAAGTTATCTGAACTTCATCTTACTCATTTATAATATGGAGATAATAAGAAGACTTACCTCAAGATGCTATCGTAAGGATGAAATGAGATAATGCCTATAAAGTGCCTTAACCTTGCCTGACATCAGAAAATTTACTTAATAAATGTTAGCTATTATTTTCCTAATTTGTTTATTACTACTCAGCGATAGGGTGAAAGTGTGAAGAGCTCATTATCACTCAGCTGTTCCCTCCTACTGCAGGAACCTCCCATCCCTCCAACCTATAAAGGAAACAACAGTCACACTTTTTTGAATGTTGACAGTGGTTCTCAATGCTAATGTGCCTGAACTGCTTGTTAAAAATGTAAAAATCCCCATTCAGTCAGTCTCAGGTAAGCACTGCTACCACATTGAACAACACCAGGGGGCACCATTCACATTGTATTGCATATAAATGGTGCTTCCTGGAGTCTTGCAAATTTGTAGTTCTGAAGTTGAAGCCCAGGAAATTGTATTTTTAACAAAGACCCAGGTGATAACAGACAATCCTCAAGGGTCTTTGAGACTGTTCAAGAGTAACTGTTAAAAGTGTGAGGACCTGAGAAAGAATGTGTCCCTCAGGCTAATTCAGTTTCTAAAAGTGGCTGTAAAGAATATAAACAAAATAACATTTTGTTAAGATTTTTTTTTTCGTGATCTCTACATGCAACATGGGGCTTGAACACACAGCCCTGAGATCAAAAGTCACGTGCTCTACTGAGACAGCCAGGTGCCCCTTAACAAAATAACAATTTTTAAAGCCATCTACTACCACCCAATCACAGCTTTGTTATTCAGAATTCTTCTCAGTAGCCAAATTCTGTGGAATGAGACTTTAACCTGTAATTTCCTTCCAAAGGCTTGGCAAGGCTCTTCAGACATTATCTCATTAATCCTCAGGACAGATCTCTAAGACAGGTGGCAGACATAGGACTTTTCATTACAGGTAGCTTGAGGCATGAGCAGGGTTCCTGGCCCCAAAAGACCAGCCTCAGTACCTGGATGAGTCTTCCGTAATCTTCCCAGTCTTCATCTGTAAGACACTGAGCTACGGCTTTTTGCTGGGGAAATCTTCAGTGGTTCCCATATGAGAAACGTTGTTAAGAAGGCAAATTTCATTCATTTGCCCAATCCATTCATTCGCAAATATTTATTAGCTACTACTTAATAGGCCTAATGCTTTTTGTAAGTCAGTGGGTGTTGAATTATAAATGCACAAGTAAGCAACTATGTTCTGAGGAAATCACTGTGGGACCACAAAAAGGAAAGGAAGCACACATTAATTGAGCACTAATTACTAAATGCAATGTACTGTGTTGGTATCTTTACTCAGATTATCTCTTTTATTCCTTACAATAATTTTGAGCAATAATGACAGATATCATTTTTACAATCTTCAAAAAAATTTACACTTTTACAATTTTTACAATAATTGGTTACATGTCTGTAGTTAGTACATATTACAGGCAGATATTGAAATTTGTCTGATTCTAAAATCCATGCTTTCTCCTTAGTCCTACTCTTAAGAAGAATACAACCCAATAATAAAGACAAGTACACAAATGACTTCTGTATAACAACAATCATGATGATAGCTAACAGTATGTTCCAGGCATCAAATCAAGCACTTCATATAGATTCTTTCGTGTAATCTTCACACCAACTCTGTGAGGTAGATACTATTAACAGCCTGAATCATAGGTGAAAAAAAATCTGAGGCTTAGAGAAGTTAAATAACTTTCCTGCAGGAGAGAAAACTTGAAGAACACCACTGCTATCGCAAGAAGGAGCTGGCTTGTTCTACAAGGTCCCAAGAAATAAATATAGGAACAAAGGTTAGGAGCTTCAGAGAGACAGATTTTGGTTCAAAATGAAGATCTTACTGACAGAGCAATCCAAGTATTGCCTCTGGAGGGAATGAATTCTCCTTCTAAAGACTTTAAACAGCTAATTACCACTTCAAAGACACATTATAAGATGGATATTATTATCTTAAGAATGTTCTCCTGTTCTCTGCCCCACCACACCCCACTCCCACTTCAACTTCCATACATTCTTCAGATTTCGAACTAAATAAGTATCACTTCCTCAGAGACATCCTTCCAGATCCTCCACACCAAGAACCTCCATTATATATCATCTTAATTCCTTGTACTTCTCCTTCATAGCACTTAAAACTGTAATTAATAATTAATTATGTAATTAATTATGGAATGTAAGTTCTTATAGGGAAGAGACTATGTGAAATCTTGTTCCTGGATGTTTACCTACCTAGGACCTGCCACTGTTTGGCACATGTTAGATGCTCAATAAATAGCTGTTGACTGAATGACTGAGTGACTGTTGATGGGGGATTGGACAAATGCAGATTCTCAGAACTGACCCAGCTGAAGATGACACAAACTCCCCCTGCCAAGCTGACTTGAACATTTCAGACTACCCATGTTCTTGGGACCTTTCATATACCTGCTAAAACATCTACCTCATTGTTCTCTCATTCACACTTTTTACCTTTTCCTTTGTTTGCCGCTCAGTGTCAAAACCTCAACAACACTGGTCCATCCTTAGGTTGGAAACTGTGGCAAGGACTAGCATTCATTTCCAACACTCTTGGCTTCTCTGCACCAATTTATTTCATATTCATCCATGGGCTTTAGCCTGCCTATCTCCCTTGTCCATCTGTTTGGGCAGCAATGTGCCTGCTTGTGGGTGGTTAGATTCTTGGCATGGGATAGAATCTCCAAACAATGCAAGAGGTTTACATGGGCAAGCTGCACTGCATAGTCAGAGACATCTGTCTTGTGGGGACGGTCTTCTCTCTGAAAGTCAGGGTGACACATACCCCCTTTACACTTGACTATACCTGTAGAAATGTGGATGCCCAAACCAAAAGATCAGAATCTCAAAAGGAAAATAAAAATAGTCACAAAGCATTCGTTTGACAAACATAACTGACAGCCCATCCTGGGCTGGGCAGTGGTGGGTAAGGGCTAGAGATACACGGCCTGCAACACCGAGGAAAAGCAATGTGTTAAGTGTAGCATACATACCCTGTTACAGGAGCACAGAGAAGGGATGAGACTGCTCAACAGACCTGAAGAGTTGCTGGGAAAATTCAAAATATATGCCCAGGAAATAGTGCCAGGGATTTTCTGCACATTGTGTTATATTAGGCAACAGAGGAGAAAAATGAACTGCAACAGAAAGAGAACAGCTAAACCCAGAACCCAAGAGCAGCCATGCCAATCAGTGGCAAGCAGGCAAATGGGCAGGACTTAGTAAGGGCTATGCCAAGGAGATGCAGCCTCTTTCATTTAAGATAAAAATAAACATTTTCATTCTAGTTATTTAGGATAAAAGAAATATGATAATGTGGGGCATGAGGAAAGGTGACATGTGCTATAAGCAGGTATGCCTCTTTCCAAGAATAGTGTCAATTCCTACATACATTCCTAGATGAGTATACACATACACACACACACACACACACACACACACAACCCCACATGGCAAAGCAACACTGTCTGCTATGGGGCAATGTTTCATAGAATTCTAAGAAGTGAATGAGCCAATTATTATGGCATGTATGATTTTGGCAAAAATATTTGTTATTTCAATGGTTTTTTGAATGAGCCAGGGAACTTTGGAATGTGAATCCTCAGTATGAAAACACACTGTTCTTTTAAAATGACTAGGACAGCAGGGTCCTATTAATTCCAAAACTGGTTTAACCTTCTTAAATGGGAGAAGTGGGTATGATAAGAAGGTAAATGAAAATGGAAATGAAGAAAGTGATACATAAAATCATAGAGAAATAATCTTATAATGAACACTAGAAAAACAGAAGCTGGAATAAAGACAAAATAAAGTCCTCACTCTTCTGATGGTTTTTATTTTTCAAAGGGAAACAGGAAACAATTATAATAGACAAGTAAACTAACAAATGAATTCTATAATTTTCAGAGTTGTAAAATAACTCTGGTGAGGCAATCTTAGGCAGATGGCCAGGGAATCCCTGCCTATGGAGGTGACATTTGAGCTGAGACCTGAATGATGAGGAGAAAGCCATGCAAATATCTAGGGAAAGAGCAGAACAGGCAGAAAAAAAGAGAAAGTATAAAGGCCCTGAGGCAGGAAAAAGTTTCATCCATTAATAACAGCAAGGCCAATGTGCTGGAACATAGTGAACAAGGGGGAGTGTGGTAAAAGACAAGGTTGGAGAGAAGTAGCAGGGGCCAGATTATACGTCTTCGTAAACTGTAGTGAGATGCTTGGGTTTTATTATATGTAAAATGGGAAGCCAACAGACGACTTGAAGTGGGGAATAATGTGAAATATGCATTTTTGACTTTTTTTTTTTTTAAAGATTTTATTTATTTATTTGAGAGAGAATGAGAGAGAGAGAGCATGAGGTGGGGAGGGTCGGGGGAGAAGCAGACTCCCCGCCGAGCAGGGAGCCCGATGCGGGACTCAATCCCGGGACTCCAGGATCATGACCCGAGCCGAAGGCAGTCGCTTAACCAACTGAGCCACCCAGGCGCCCCATGAAATATGCATTTTTGAAAGATCATGCTGCCCATTGTGTGAAAAATAAAACTGTAGGGGGTGGGCAAGAGTAGAAACAAAGAGATCTGTTAGAAATGCTTTACAATAGTACATATAAACGATAGTGGAAGGTGGTGGAAAATGGTCAAATTTATGTATTTATTTATTTAAAAATTTTGTTTATTTATTTGAGACAGAGAGAGAAAGAGAATGAGAGAGAGAGAGAGAGAATGAGCAGGGAGAGCAGCAGAGGAAGAGGGAGAAGCAGAAGCAGACTCCCTGCTGAGCAGGGAGCCCAATAAGGGGCTCGATCCCAGAACCCTGGGATCACAACCTGAGCCAAAGGCAGACACTTAAATAACTGAGACACCCAGGTGCCCCAAAATGGTCAAATTTGGAATATATTTTGAAGAAATGTATTTTGTATCCCTAACCACCATGCCAAACTTTTCACTTATTACACATTATTTTATACCTTCATTATGCTTTTATTTTTCTGCCTTATCTCCTTAGATTGTAGTAATTGTAACTTATTTACAGAATTCTACATAGAATTATTAATTCATTTAGTAAACATTTATGGTAGTTTTGTGTGTTTTTTTAAGATTTTATTTATTTATTTTGACAGAGAGAGCGAGAGAGGGAACACAAGCAGGGGGAGTAGAAGAGGGAGAAGCAGGCTTTCCGCTGAGCAGGGAGCCCAATGTGAGGCTCAATCCCAGGACCCTGGGATCATGACCTGAGCTGGAGGCAGACGCTTAACGACTGAGCCACCCAAGTGCCCCAAAATACATAATTTAACACAACAATCTTATAAAGTAGCTCATGCTGGTATAATTAATGCCTTTTTATAGATGAGCAAAGTGAGGCTCAGAGAGGTTAAATGATTTGCCCAAGGTCATGGAGCTGGGTAGCGAAGACAAACTGAACAAAGTCAAGGTTCCCTAATTGCTAAATCAATGCCTTTCTCCTGCACTACTATGTGTCCTCTGTCTTTCCCTTCTGAGCCCACCTGCACTGTACCCTAGAGAGCAAGTGCTCATGCAAAGTAGATGATCTATAACTCAGTGATAGGGAGGACAACAATGCTGTCTCTCTATATTCAATGTATTGATTCATCTATTTGTATAGTTAATTTTTCACCATGCCAAAATACCTTAAACTTGCCCTATGTAGATTTTACCATAAAACAAAGGTTAGAAAAGACTAGATCTGGGGTGCCTGGCTGGCTCAGCCGTTAAGCGTCTGCCTTCGGCTCAGGTCATGATTCCAGGGTCCTGGGATCGAGCCCCACATCGGACTCCCTGCTCTTCGGAAGCCTGCTTCTCCCTCTCCCACTCCCCCTGCTTGTGTTCCCTCTCTTGCTGTGTCTCTCTCTCTGTCAAATAAATAAAATCTTAAAAAAAAAAAGACTAGATCTGAATTCTTTGCATTTGAACAGGTTAGTCATGATTCAATTCAGTATTTTATTGTGTACCTACCACGTGCCATAAATATTTATTGGAAGAATGAATAATTCTACATAGTATTATATAAATGTAAGCCATTATTATCACAATCTACTTGGAGAGATAAGACAGAAAAAATAAAAGTATAAGACCATAAAGTAATGTGTAATAAGTGAAGCAACCTGACATAGTGATTAATAATACAATATGCATTGACTTTTTAAGGTTCTGGAAATAGAGAGGTGAACAAGAGAAGATGGTTCCTGCTCTTAAGAAGCTTCTACTGTAGTCTACTCTCAAAACTGCTATTCTTGTCATAATTGCCTTGGAAACCTTCTAAAGTTCTCCATAACTAGTAATACTGCTTGCTGGATGCTTACTAAAATTAGTTTACTTGATCTTTTCAACAACCTATGAAGTAGGTAGCATTACATTATTATCAACTCCATTTTCCAAATAAGAAAGCCAGAAAGACCACACAGCTAGTAAATGGCAGAGCCAGCTCTGAATTCAGGCAGTCTAGCTTCAGAGTTCACATGTTTAGCTTCTATACAGGGGAAAATGCACATTTTGTGAGGCATGAAGTATATATAATTCTAGGGACTATATTTGAGAAAAAAAAAAAGGATATAATACTACAAATACAAAATTAGGTACAGGGCCAGGGAAGGGGCCCATGCAAGACTTGCGCTTAATTAGCTTCACAATAAATCTGCCTTTAGCTTCAAGGTAAACCCATCTCTTCCACTATGCAATACCTTAAGCATGAAGTTTGTTATTAAAATGATGACTGTCCCAATCCAAACACCTAGAAGGGGATGACATGAAGGGAGCAAAAAAATAAGCATTACCACTGAACTGTGAAACTACAGATGAGATTTTCTGGTGCTTCATTTCAAGTCAGTGAGCATTCATAAAGTATCTGCTGTGTGCCAAGCATTGTGTTACCACACAAGGTATATAACATTGAGTTTAAAATTATAGAGAGATGATAGACAATGTTAGACAGATCTGCTCTCAAGGACTCTGTGTATGTTTCCAACACTGTATAAATGCAAGAGGAGACCAATATGACAGCAGTACCTGCCCTTGAGGAATTTAAATGATAATAAACAATTAATAAACACTTAATGCTTACTATGTAACTGACATTGCTATAAATGGATTACAACTGATGGTGTAGGTACTAATATTACCATCATCCCTATTTTATGGATGGATAAATTGATCAGAAAAGTGTCAGAGTTTAGTTCTGAAATCAGATGTGCTACTTCTTTGACCATACTCTTAACCACTCTACTACTCTTCTTCTCCAATCTTTTCGGAATGCTAAGCTTGGAAACATGAACAATTTGAGATCTAAGGCTTCTAAACTCCTCCCAATTGCCATCTTGTCCATGAAGCCTTCTTTGTCCACCCCAAAGAGGTCAGGTCCTCCTCCACATACATAGCCTTCCCTAGGCACCTCTCTCATTGCTGGATCAGTGAGTCACTTTTGCCTCCTTTGTTAGACATGAGCTTCTTGAAGACATGTGTCTCCAGCATCTAGTAGGTGTTGATTAAATATCTGAGGAATCAGTGAATAAGTGCTTAATATATTCAGACTGTGGTCAAGTGGTTTGTTGATTCTGTGGTAAACAATTTATCTGCCATAGGTTTTAGATGGGACTTGAGCATGAAATAAGTTTTAGAAAAGTAGAGGGAGAAAGAAAAGGACATTTCAGATGAGGGCAAAAGCCTGGGCAGCACTGGGGATAATCCTGGTATGAAAAGTGAATGAGTTTCCTATTGCTTCTGTATTAAGTCACCACAAACTTAGCAGTTTAAAACAATAACAAATTTATTCCCTTACAGTTCTCGAGGTCAAAAGTCCATAAAATCAAGGTGTCAGCAAAGCTGTGTTGCTTCTGCAAGCTTCAGGGGAGAAATGCGTTTCTTGCCTTTTTCAGCCCCTGAGGCCACCTGAATTCCTTGGCTCTTGGCCCCTTCCTCACATCACTCCACCTTCTTGATTCTGTTGTCACATCTCCTGCCACTGGCACTGACCCTCCTGCCTCCCTCCTATAAGGACCCTTAATGATTATATCACTGGGCCAGTGCAGAAAATCCAGGATTACCACTCATCTCCAGAACCTTAACTTAATCACATCTGCAAAGTCCTTTTTCTTATGTAAAGTAACAAATTCACAGGTTCCCTGAGCTCTGGGGATTAGGACAAAGACATCTTTGAACAGCCATTATCCAACCTACCACAAAAGATAATAGTAAAAAGACAGCTGGGTTCTGTAAGTTCTGTCCCTATGAGGCCATAGGTTGAATAGATAAAGAGTGGCCAAGCTTCTTTCTAGACTGAGAGGTCTGGATTTGTTCTAATAGGAATAGGCAGTCATTTAGAGTGTTAAAAAGTGTAAAGTCATTAAGAAAATGATGTTTTAAAAAGATTTATTTGGAAACAGTTGTTACTGGCTTCAGTTGAAACCACCCTTTTTCCAACATAATAATTAATAACCAGTTGTATATAGGGTTTCATTGTTATATACACTTTCACATGTAAGCCGGTCTGGTGGGTACTGTTATCTCCATTTTAAAGATGAGCAAACTGAGTTTGGAGAAGTTAAGTGACTTTCCCAAGAAGATTATGTACATAGCTAACACACGGCCAAACAGAGCCAGACAACGTGTGGAGGCGGTAAGTACAGGTGGCTTTGGAAGCTGACCTGAGTCCTAATATTAACTCTGCCC
>NC_138372.1:47259568-47272530 GCF_054177405.1 Leptonychotes weddellii
AAAGATTTGGGATTCATTAGTGAAATTTTTACTTTAATATCTTTGGAGATTTGTACACAATTTTGACTATAATATTTATCAAATATTAGACTCTTCAGTCCCTTGGACTTAGAAAACTTCTAAGCATAATGTTAGACACAACAGAGTGAACATTAGGCTGATGCCCCTTCCTTCAAACTTCCAACGTTAAAAGTTTAGATCCTTATCTGAATGAAAAAAAAGGCAGTGAAATTCATAGTAATAATCACTGATTATTAAACTCTGCATTATTGCCTTATACTTACTTCTAAGAAGCCACTTGAAAAAGAGTGTGCCAGGCCTTAAAGAGAATTATCCCAGCTCTGTCACAACTGACTCTCTCTACCAGAGCCATTTCTTTTTTTCTTTTTTAAAGATTTTATTTATTTCTTTGAGAGAGAGAGAATGAGAGAAAGACAGAGCACAGGAGGTGGGGAGGGTCAGAGGGAGAAGCAGACTCCCTGCTGAGCAAGGAGCCTGATGCAGGGCTCAATCCTACTCCAGGATCATGACCTGAGCCGAAGGCAGTCGCTTAACCAACTGAGCCACCCAGGTGCCCCTTCCAGAGCATTTCTTTTTGCAAGTTCCAAATTCCTATCAGAGGAATTACAGAGGAAATAATAAACAAGACTCCACATGGATGCACAGATAAAACCGATCTGATTCCATTTCCTGGAAGTCCTTGAACGAGCCCTAGATTCACAGTCTCCTATATTAGCTTGTCTACCTAACATTTCCACTTAGATGTCTCAATCTCAACTGTCCCAAATAAAACTCTTCATTGTTGCCCTTCCTAAACTTGCTTCTCCTCTAGTCATCCTCATATCAGAGTGGTACCACCACCTACCCAGTTACCCAAACCAAAAAAAAAATAGAAGTCATCTGGATTTTCTTCCTTCTCTCACAATTCCCCTCCAATTCAACATGAAATTCTGAAGGCTCTACCCCTTATAGTCCAAATATAGTCTCTCCTTCTCTAATCTAACCCAAGCCAACATCATTTCTCACCTGTATTACTACAAGGAACCTCAACTTCATGTTTCCATTATTTCTCCACAGAGATTTCTTTTTTTTTCTTTTTTTTTTTTTATTTATTTATGTATTAGAGAGCGAGAGAGAGAGAAACTGCATGAGAGGGGAGAAAGTCAGAGGGAGAAGCAGGCTCGCCGCTGAGCTGGGAGCCCGATGCGGGACTCGATCCCAGGACTCCAGGATCATGACCTGAGCCGAAGGCAGTCGCTTAACCAACTGAGCCACCCAGGCGCCCCCACAGAGATTTCTTTTTAATGAAACAATCCACATATATTAAAAAGCAAAAAAGTAATGTATACCCTTATATCAATCATCCAACTTTTTTAAAAAAAGATTTATTTATTTTAGAGACAGAGAGAGAGCACGAGCAGGAGGGGCATCAGGAGAAGGAGAAAGAATCTCAAGTAGACTCTGCACTGAGCACGGAGTACGTCCCAAGGCTCGATCCCATAACCCTGAGATCACGACCTAAGCAGAAACCAAGAGTTGGACATTTAACTGACTATACCACCCAGGTGCCCCACAACCACCCAACTTTTTAAAAATATTAACATTTTGTCACATTTGATTCAGCTTTTTTTCTTTAAGAAATAAAATATAATTGAAGGACCTATGTACTCATCCCCAGTTCCCCAGTTCCCTCATCATTACTCCCACTGCAGAGATAATAACTGCCCTGGAATTTTGTGAATTTAGTGATTTCATTTCCATGGATGAGATTTTATTTTTATTAAATGTGTAAATTCATGCATATCCCTCCTAGGGTTGGGTTCAACTGCATGTAATAGAAAACTCAAATAACAATGGTTTAAAGAGAAATGAGAATTTATTTTTCTCACATGACTGGGAGACTTGGAGTGAGTACTTGAGGCATAAAGTTGGTTTGGTGTCAAGGCTAAATTCTTTGTGGTTCTCTTGGTTTTCCCCTAATGGCTACAATATAGTTGCTCCAGATTCAATCATTGTGACCCGTTTCCAGGCAAGGGAAAGAAGAAAAAGGCAATGACAAAAGAGCACATCAGCTGCATTTTTTCTCCTTTTAGGAATCTTTCCCAAGAGCCCTACACAACTTCCTTTTACATTCTATTTTTCAGAACCATGTCACAATCCATTTAGCTGCAAGAGAAGCTCAAAAATGTAGTTTTTCACATGGATGCCTTCTCACCACAATAAAAGCAGGGTGCTGCTATTATGAAAGAAGGGGACACTAAGTATTGAGTAGGCAACTAGTTGTCTTTTCTACAATATGTGTCCTTAATAATATACTGATTTGAAGACTTTTAAATTTTATATAAATAAAATCATACATAAATGAAATCATACTGTGTTACTTTATACAATTTGCTTTTTTTGCTCAACATCATATTTTTTGAATTCACCTATATCGATATAATAACCAATGCATTCATTCCCATTACTCTAAAATATTCTCTTTATGAATATACCACAATTTAACCCATCTTCTATTGATGTAAATTAGGTTGTTTTAAGTTTTTCAATGTATAGTCTCTTATATGTCTCCTTCTGGGTAAACATAAATCAAATTTCACTTCTTCCTTCTTAAAATCCTCCAATGGTTTCCCATTACAGTGAAATAAAATTTAACCTTCTTTCCATATAACATCCTATATGAGCCAGTCCTCACTGACTTCCCCAATCCCATCTAGTTCTACTCTCCCTCTTGTTCATTCTGCTCCATACATACTGGTTTGTTTTGTTTTGTTTTGTTTTTTCCATTCCTACTAAGTCAACCACTTTCCTTACTCAGGGTCAGGGGCTGATCAAGGTTTTTTTTGTTTTTGTTTTTGTTTTTAAGGATTTTATTTATTTATTAGAGGGAGGGAGAGAGAGAGCACATAAGCAGGGGGGAGCGGCAGGCAGAGGGAGAAGCAGGCTTCTCACGGAGCAGGGAGCCCTACACTGGGCTTGATTCCAGGACCCTGGGACCATGACCTGAGCTGAGGGTAGACACTTAACCCATTGAGCCACCCAGGCACCCCCTGATCAAGGTTTTGTAGGGCCTGAAGTTATTCAATTTAGATACAATGATATAAAATTAAGTGCAAGCATTAGAAGGGATCGAGGCAAGTGAGATGATCTGAGACTTAAGTGTCATTTATCTTCAAGGAAAATGCACCTCTGCTCAGGGTCTCTGAAATTCTATTCTTTCTGCTCAAAATGTTATTGCCCAAGATATTCTTCCCCAGGGTCCATTTAATTATTCAGGTCTATGACAGAAACAGCTAATCCTCCAAAATCCATTCTCCCCTTCTGCCATTGTAATAGAATTTTTAGCTGAGTACATGATTACCCAAGTAAAACCTACATTTTGTAGTAGGCAACTAGTTGTGGCCCTGAGACTATGTTCTGACCAATGGTATGTAAGGAAAATGATGTGCTCGATTTGGGGATGATTTCCTTGAAGGGGATTCATACTTACAGAGAGATTTCCTCCTTCCTCCCCCTCTCCCTTTCCCATTAGCTAGATTGTGGACCTAGTGGTTAGCCAACATGGACCATATGGATGACACTCAAGAGTTGGTAGAGGGACACTTGGCTGGTTCAGTTGGTACAGCATACGACTTTTGATCTCTGGGTTGTGGGTTTTGAGCCCCATGTTGGGTGTAGAGATTACATAAAATAAAATCTTTAATAACAATGACAAAAAAAAAAAAAAAAGAAATGGTAGAGCAACAGGATAGGAAGACTATAGGCCCCAGACAACTTGGTGAAGGGGAACTACCAAAAAACTTGGGGAGAAAAAAAATTATCTATTATGTTTTAAATCTCTGTTATGTTTGAGTCTCTGTCACATTCAGTCAAATCTATATCTAATACATGGTCTTGGTTCAAATATCATTTCCTCACCAAGCCTTCTCTGACTACCCCATCTAAAGCAGCTCCCCCCTCATATATACCAAGTCATTCTCTATCACATCAGCCTTATTGCCTTCAATGAATTTATCATCACCTGAAAATACTGTGTTTATTTGTTTACTTCCTATCTTTCCCCACTAAAAAATTAATTTCATGGAGGCAGGGCCCCTATCTGCCTTGATAACTGTTTTATACCCTGTGCCTAGAAGGGTGCCTGGTATATAATAAGTACTCAATTATTAGATGAATACATAAAAGAATGAATCAACAAAAAATAAACTAATTATCTACTCCCTACTCACGTTGGGAGTAGGGCTTATGTAAAAAAATATATTCTCTTTAAAAAAAAAAAAGAATGACTACATTCTCAAAGTAGTATTGCTTCTGAAATAAGTCAATAATAAAAGTTCAATCGTGAATGTAATTTCATTTTTATAAAATGTTTCAAAATCTAGCTTCCTGGGGAAATCATTTGTTCATTAGGAAATAAGAAAAATAGCAGTATTCTTATAGACACTAAATAGGAACTGTTGAAAGAAGCTTAACTTTCACAAAAAGTTGATGTGATTAATTTAAAATATAAGTACCAATAACGTTAGGTGACATTTATTAAGGGCTTACTGTATGCCAGGCACTGTGATAAATGGTTCCCATCTATTATCTCATTTAATCCTCATATAATCCTATGAGTACATAATAAAGGTCAATGATCCCTTTTTGAACCATTTGGCCAAACACGTTTTGGCGTTCAGAACTTTCCCAAAAATTAATAGGTACATATGCTACGGGTATCACCACTATCAGATTAAGTTAGATTCTTTCTGAGTTCAGATCAGGGCAGGTTTTCCTGGGAAATGAATTACAAAAACCTTTGATTTTCAGAGATTTGGGATTTCAGAATTACAAGCAAAAAATCGTTTGTATAATCTGGGATGATTAGATGAAGAAACTAAAACTAAAGAACTTGTCCAAAGTGGGGTGCCTGGCTGGCTCAGTAGATAGAGAAGGTGACTCTTGATTTTGGGGTTGTGAGTTCGAGCCCCATGTTGGGTATAGAGATTACGTAAAAATAAAATCTTTAAAAAAAAACTTGTCCAAGGGCACAGAGATAATAAGGAGCAGACAATTTGGTTGAGATTTTACCATGCTTCATCATTTTACTATAGTACCTGAAAAACTTAAAGGCATTCATTCTGAATCATGGGAGATGTTTTGTCTAAGGGGGACAACGCTGCTTTGCAGAGGAGATTTCACATCAGGTTGTGGAATAAACTAAGTAATCCTTAAAGTGTTTTCTCATCCTAAAAGTCCACAATCCTCTGAAAACATATATCTCTCTTACGCTTAGTTCATAGACCACATTTGTACATAGCTTATTGTGGTGTGCATAAAAATGGCATTTGCTTCATCCACTTCCTTAACAAATGTGGTTTGAACATTCAGCATGTGCTAAGCAATGTAAAAAGATGTGAAGACTTATTGTACATAGTCTGTGATCTCAAAGAATCTGTAATCCAATTGAAGAACAAGACATAAAAACAGAAAGAGTTAAATGGTCATACAAACAGGACTAAATGAGAAAAACTACAGGTATGAGACAGAGAGTACACACCACTGGAAAGCAGAGAAAGAGAAATCACTATGGGCTAATGGAATCAGGGAAGGCTTCGTGGAAAAGATGAAACTGGGCCTCAAGGGATGGGAAGGATTTATATGGATATAGAAAAGAGGGGTGGCATTTCAGGTATAGGCTGTGACCCACATGTATATATCATCTAGTAAAAGGTTACATTTACAGTCCGCATATGCAAATTATTTTTAGAGACTTTATTCTTAAATGGATGCATGTATTAGAGCAAATAGTAGACACTCTCAAATGTGTCTTTTAGTATACATACATTATAAAGAACCCTCATATAAGCAGTTTTACACACCGTAACAAAAGTTGTTTTGAACATTTTCAATCAGGTAGTATTCCAAGAGCTTCTGCAGTAAAAGAATCAGCCCTAAAATCAATCAGGTACCTAAGAAACAAAAGCTGCCTCTAGGACAGAATATTCAAGTGAACTCTCTAAGAGAGACTACCTCCTCCACTATTCAGTAACATATCTTGAAGCACTGGATTGATTTATGTTTCCAGTGTCCTCTAAGATTCCATAACTTTAGGGCATCTACATAAATACGTCTTGTGACAAATACATACTACTGAATAAGTATAATATAACCAGTAACATCACATGCATGTATAAATATGCTGATAGAGCTAATATTTATGTATGAAGAGAAATGATACCAAGATTTCACCCTAAATTTAAAAGCAAATTGTCACTTTTCAGTACACACTCTAAAACAAGCTCTCAAATCTCTGCATTATTCATTTTTAATAAATTGCTAAAATGACTTTAAGCCCAGAAAATATTTCTTTTTGCCTGCAAAAAAAAAAATCCTGTTTAAATAGAATGGTACACATTTTGAAATTAATATGATGTTGAGTCACACTACTTGGGTACATACTAAAAGAATCAGCAGAACCAAACGGTGAGCTTGGTAGTTTCCCTTGGATTGTCAGAAGGGTAATATAATTCTGCTTTCTCTGCTTTAGGAGGGCCAAAATAAGATGTGGTTCCAAAGGAACCCCGTCCATTTCTTGATGAGTTCATGACATTTCAAATCAATACCTTCATATTTGCCACTCCATAGACTAATAGTGATTGAGTATCAGTAACATGCATGAAGTCAGAATATCCTCCTTTCTACTTTAAATCTCAATCTACATTTTTTTTTGGAGCCTATCTTTACCGGTTCTGTCATTCATTCCCTAGAACACTCTGAAATGCTTCTTTTTGTCTTTTAAAGTAGATATTCAATATTCTGATTAATATACCAATAGCAGAGGATAATACATGCCTTTATAGTATATGTATAGAGAATGCAAACTGGCGCAGCCACTCTGGAAGATAGTATGGGGGTTCCTCAAAAAGTTAAAATAGAACTACCCTATGATCCAGCAATTTCACTACTATGTATTTGCCCAAATACAAAATACAAAAATACTAATTCAAGGGGATACATGCATCCTGATGTTTATAGCAGCATTATCCACAATAGCCAAATTATGGAAACAGCCCAGGTACCCATCAACTGATGAATGGATAAAGAAGATGTGGTATATATACACAATGGAATATTACTCAGACATCAGTAAGAATGAAATTTTGCCGTTTGTGACAACATGGATGGTGCTAGAGTATTACGCCAAGTGAAATAAGTCAGAGAAAGACAAATACCATATGATTTTACTCACATGTGGAATTTAAGAAGCAAAACAAATCAGAAAAGGGAAAAAAAGAAAAAAGAGACCAGCAAAGCAAGAAACAGACTCTTAACTATGGAGAACAAACTGCTGGTGACCAGAGGGGAGGGGGGCGGGGGGATGGGTGAAATAGGTGATGGGGGTTAAGGAGTGCACTTGCAGTGATGAGCACCGGGTATTGTATGAAGTGCTGCATCACTATATTGTACACCTGAAATTAATATTATACTGCATGTTAACTAATAGGAATTTAAATAAAAACTTTAGAAAATAGTATATGTATAGAATAACATTTTAAAGATTACTCAATGATTTTTGTTCTTGGAATTGTTTTATTCTTCTACCATTAAAATGAAACCTTGATACTAAAGCTTATGTATTCAAGGGAAACCAAAATCCAGAAAGCAAAGTCAAGTTGTCTTTGGAAAAAAAAAATCTCTTAAATCTCTGACAGAAACGGTTATCTGGAAAAGCCTACAAATGTTTCATTTTATTTTGTTGGTATGGTTGTTTATTTGGTTTTTGAAAAAGAGAGGAGGTTTTCTTTTTAAAAGTAGGAGTATGAAGTTCTTAAAGTATAAGCCCCATATTGAAACAGTAGAATTGGGAAAAAGACATAATGCTAGGGGATCTATGTTTGAAAGTTGGGCTGAAGAAAGATTTGAGAATGGAAAGGAGAGCAATGAAGTTAGCCACTGATGTGAATCTCTGAGAGGGAGCTGGCACTCTGGTTCCCCTAGGCTCTGCTCCTCGTGAGATGACAATAAAAATCTCAGATAGGTTTGGGTTATTCTAAGAACAGAGATCTGTACTTTGCTTCCTGGGTAAAGTCCAGAAAGACAGCAACTGTCATAAAGAAAACCGCAGTACCTGAAGTATAAAGCAACAGTTCAGCAGAAACTCAACAAGGTGTAGGAAGAAAGAACTTGGGACAATTCTCCAAATCTTCCTTGACCCCAGAAGTGGCTGCAAGAAGGCCAGTTGAACTGAAGGACAAGAAGGTACTATAGGTATGAACTGTACAAGCTGGAAGTCATAATAGAGCCATAGATACTGAAGCAGATGCAAGAGTGACTAATGAATAGCAGAGACAAAAGATTATCATAGACCAGATTTGTCCTTCTCCACAGACCACAGCAAATTTAAACTCTGAAGAGCTTAGATGTCGCCATAGGGAAGGGTGGAACCCTAAATTTGGTTGAGTACACATTTGAAATAGTCGCTATATAATTAGTGGCAAAAAAGAACAATTAGGAAAGAACTTCCAAAACTCCCACCATCATGTACACCATGCTACTTACATCCATACCCATATAACCTACTTCCCTTCAACTACTGTGGAGAATGTTTATGCTTCTCTCTAAAGTCTAGTTCTCCGTGCATTGGATCCTATCCTCTCATCTATTCAAGAACAGTGTTCTTCTTTTTCTTTTTTAAGGTTTTATTTATTTATTTATTTATTTATTTATTTATTTATTTATTTATCTAGAGGGAGAGAGTGCATGCTGGGGGAGGAGCAGAGGGGGAGGAGAAGGGAAAGAATCTCAAGCCAACTCCAAGCTGAGCTTGGTCCACGCTGGGCTAGATCCCACAACCCTGAGATGATGACCTGGGCTGAAACCAAGAGTCCCATGCTTCACAGACTGAGCCACCCAGGTGTCCAAGCAACGGTCTCTTCTTTCTTCTGTATCATCAATTTTTCATTCTTTTCAAGGTCATTTCCATCAGCAAATAAATCTGCTATACTTACTTTTGTCTTTAAAAAAAGCTCTCTCTTGATGAATGAAATATGTGCATAGCACTATAACATTACTCCACAGTTCTTTTTTTTTTTTTTTTTTTTTTACTAATTACAAAGTGGAGAAAGAACTTTATAAGGGAGAAATCTGGCAGTCACCATTTTAACTATGAGATCAAATTTAGCATCATTACAGTGGACAACTAACATTATGTGCCTCCTGATGGAATATAATGTGAAGCACACAATGTAACTTAAGATATTCTTACCAAGGGGCGCCTGGGTGGCTCAGATGGTTAAGCGTCTGCCTTCGGCTCAGGTCATGATCCCTGGGTCCTGGGATCGAGCCCCGCATCGGGCTCCCTGCTCTGCAGGAAGCCTGCCTCTCCCTCTCCCTCTCCCACTCTCCCTGCTGTGTTCCCTCTCTTGCTATGTCTCTCTCTGTCAAATAAATAAAATCTTTAAAAAAAAAAAAGATATTCTTACCAAAAATGTTTTACCTGAATTTCATTAAGCCTCTAGACCTAATTTCCAGTTAACAGGATACATAGGTGAAAAAGAAACAAGCTAAACTATACCATGAACAATTAGAAAAATCCAGAATATGGGATATTCCATAGGACAACTGACCTGAACTTTCAAAAAATAAAATTCATTTTTAAAAAAATACAGGAGGACTTTTCTATTAATCAATACTAAAGAGACATAACAACATGCAGCATGTGAACTTTGATTGGTTTCCAGATTTTAAAAATATATAAAAGATTTTTTGAGACTATTGGGAGAATGTGACTATGACTGGATATTAGATCATGTGGAATTATTATTAATTTTCTTGGGATATGAAAGCTGAAGTATTTATGGGTAAGATGTCATGATATCGGCAACTTGGTTTCAAATGCTTCAATAACCCACTTAGAGAAAGCAGAGAAAGACAACAAAAATTGGTGAATCTAGGTGAAGAATATGTAGTTGTTCATTGTATAATTCCTCCAAATTTTCTGTAGCTTTGAAATTTTCTAAAGTAAAAATTTCTTTTTAAAAGGCTCTGTTGACAGCATCTCTTTCAAAATAACTAATGCTCCATTTCTCTATTCCCCTTGGAAAGAGTTGTATACTCAAAGTTTCCATTTCCTCTCTTTCTATTCTTTCTTGAATTTAGTTTAACTCCCTAAATAGGCTAACTCCCCACCTCTTCACCAAAAAAGATCTTGGCAAAGTCAGCAATGACTTTCACACAGACAAATCCAATGATCTGTTCTGTTCTCATCCTATTCAACCTACTAGCAGTGTTTGACAAACTTGATCAGTCCTTCTCTTAAAATATTTTTTTACTTAATTCTAAGACACCATGCTTTCTTGATTTTCCCCCTCTGCACTGACTGCTCCTTCTAGCCTCCTTTGGTAGATCCACCTCATCTCCCTAATATCTAACACTGCAGTCTCCCAAGGTTCAGACCTGAGACCTCGTCCTTGTCTAGACTCCTTCTCTAGATAATGTCACATAATCTCTGGTGTTTAAACACCATCTATATATACTACGTGGACTTCTACCCTGAATTCCTATGTTCTTATACCAAGTGCCTATTTGACATCTCAGTTTGAATGTCTAATAGGCATTCCATACTTAGTTGAACTCCTGAAAGGTCCCTGCCCCAATTGCCATGAACATGTTTCTCTCACAACTCTTCCTTATCTCAGTATATGGCAACTCCACTCTTCCAGTTGCTCAAGCCAAAACGTTGGACTCACCATTTGACTCATCTCTTTTTCTCCCCTTACCAATTCTTCAACAAATCTTGTCAGCTCTATCCTAAAAATTGACTTTGGATCTTACACTATTCACTATCACCATTACCATGACCATCATCCAAGCCTCCACTTATTTGGCCAATTTTAGTAGCCTTCTAAATGGTCTACTTTTGCCTCCTATGTTTTATCGTACAAAAAGCAACCAAAGTCAATCTTTTGATGGTAACATAAGTCACATTCTATTATCCCTTTGCTCAAAACCTTCCAATGGCTTCCCATGTCATTCAGGAAGATCCACTGTTCCTATTGAAAGAAATTAAAGAAAACCTAAATAAATGGAAAGATAGCCTTACTTTATCAGGGTGTCAATTCTCCCCAAATTTATCTATAGATTTCATTCAATCCTTATAAAAATTCCAGTTGGCCTTTTTATAGAAGTTGACAAGCTAATCTAAAATTCAAAAGGGGGTCTCCTGGGTGGAACAGTTGGTTAAACATCCGATTCTTGGTTTAGACTCAGGTCGTGATATCAGAGTCGTGAGATCGAGCCCTGCCTCGGTGCCTGCCTAGCTCGGAGTCCGCTTCAGGATCTCTCTCACTCTCCTTCTGCCCCTCCTGCTCTTGCTCTCCTTCTCTCTTCTCTCTCTCAAGTAAATAAATAAATATTTTTAAAAATTAATAAATAAAATAAAATTTAAAAGGAAATGGAGTTTCAAGGAACTCAGAATAGTCAAAACAATCTTGAGAAGAAAAGAACAAAGTTGGAGTAATCACTAGCATTGTACTGGCATAAGGATAAACATCTAGATGAATGGAATAAAATGAGATTCTAGAAATAAATCTATGGTCAATTAACTTTTGGAGAGGGTAACAAAATAATTTAGTGCAGAAAGAATAGTCTTTTCAACAGTCCTGGAATAACTGGACCCTTACCTTACACCACATACAAAAATGAACTCAAAATGAACATTAAACCTAATTGTAAGAAATAAAATTTGTTGAAGAAAACATAGGCATAAATTTTCATGACTTTGGAATAGGTCCTGGTTTCTTAGAAATAATGCCAAAAGTGCCAAGTGACAAAGGAAAAAATATATAATTTTACACTTCATCAAAATTAAGTTTTTTTAAATTTTTATATTTTTAAATTTTAATTCCAGTATAGTTAACATAGAGTGCTATATTAGTTTCAGATGTACAATATAGTGATTCAACAATTCTATACATTACTCAGTGCTCATTGTGGTAAGTGTACTCTTAATCCCCTTCACCTATTTCACCCATCCCCCCACACACCTCCCCTGTGGTAACCATCAGTTTGTTCTCTATAGTTAAGAATGTGGGTTTTTTTGGTTTGTCTCTTTTGTTTGTTCCTTTGTTTTGTTTTTTGAATTCCACATATGAGTGAAATCATGTGATACTTGTCTTTCTCTGACTGACTTATTTCACTTAACCTTATACTCTCTGGATCCATCCATGTCGTTGCAAATGGCAAGATTTCATTCTTTCTTATGGTTGAGTAATATTCCATTGTATGTATTTACCACTTCTTCTTTACCCATTCATCTATCAGTGGACACTTGCGCTGCTTCCATAATTTGCCTCTTGTAAAGAATGCTACAATAAACATAGGGGTGCATATATCTTTTCAAATTAGTGTCTTTGTATTCTTTGGGTAAATGCTCAGTAGTGCAATTACTAGATCATATGGGAAGTTCTATTTTTAATTTTTTGAGAATGTCCATACTGTTTTCCACAGTGGCTGCACCAGTTTGCACTCCCCATCTCCGCCCAGTGCCTGAGGGTTCCTTTTTCTCCACATCCTCGCCAACACTTGTTTCTTATGCTTTTGATTTTAACCATTCTGACAGGTGTGAGGTGATATCTCATTGTGGTTTTGATTTGCAGTTCCCTGGTGATGAGTGATGTTGAGCATCTTTTCATGTGTCTGTTGGCCATCTATATGTCTTCTTTGAAGAAAGGTCTGTTCATGTCTTCTGCCCATTTTTAAATTGGATTATTTGTTTTTTTGGCGTTGAGTTGTGTAAGTTCTTTATATATTTTGGACACTAACCCTTTATTGGATATGTCATTTGCAAATATCTTCTCCCGTTCGCTAGGTTGTCTTTTAGTTTTATTGATTGTTTCCTTTGCTGTGCAGAAGCTTTTAATTTTGATATAGTCCCAATTAGTTTATTTTTTTATTTAAATTCAGTTAGCCAACATATAGTA
>NC_138372.1:47273030-47342086 GCF_054177405.1 Leptonychotes weddellii
TACTATATGTTGGCTAACTGAATTTAAATAAAAAAATAAACTAATTGGGACTATATCAAAATTAAAAGCTTCTGCACAGCAAAGGAAACAATCAATAAAACTAAAAGACAACCTAGCGAACGGGAGAAGATATTTGCAAATGACATATCCAATAAAGGGTTAGTGTCCAAAATATATAAAGAACTTACACAACTCAACGACAAAAAAACAAATAATCCAATTTAAAAATGGGCAGAAGACATGAACAGACCTTTCTTCAAAGAAGACATATAGATGGCCAACAGACACATGAAAAGATGCTCAACATCACTCATCACCAGGGAACTGCAAATCAAAACCACAATGAGATATCACCTCACACCTGTCAGAATGGTTAAAATCAAAAGCATAAGAAACAAGTGTTGGCGAGGATGTGGAGAAAAAGGAACCCTCAGGCACTGGGCGGAGATGGGGAGTGCAAACTGGTGCAGCCACTGTGGAAAACAGTATGGACATTCTCAAAAAATTAAAAATAGAACTTCCCATATGATCTAGTAATTGCACTACTGAGCATTTACCCAAAGAATACAAAGACACTAATTTGAAAAGATATATGCACCCCTATGTTTATTGTAGCATTCTTTACAATAGGCAAATTATGGAAGCAGTGCAAGTGTCCACTGATAGATGAATGGGTAAAGAAGAAGTGGTAAATACATACAATGGAATATTACTCAACCATAAGAAAGAATGAAATCTTGCCATTTGCAACGACATGGATGGATCCAGAGAGTATAAGGTTAAGTGAAATAAGTCAGTCAGAGAAAGACAAGTATCACATGATTTCACTCATATGTGGAATTCAAAAAACAAAACAAAGGAACAAACAAAAGAGACAAACCAAAGAAACCCACATTCTTAACTATAGAGAACAAACTGATGGTTACCACAGGGGAGGTGTGTGGGGGGATGGGTGACATAGCTGAAGGGGATTAAGAATACACTTACCACAATGAGCACTGAGTAATGTATAGAATTGTTGAATCACTATATTGTACATCTGAAACTAATATAGCACTCTATGTTAACTATACTGGAATTAAACACACACACACACACACACACACACAGGCTCTATTTTTCTGCTCCTCACTCTCCTTGGTCCTCATGCTTAGTCACATGATAGAGATGTCACAGTTCCAAATATAACATCCTCACACCACTGTTCCAAGCAGAAAAGAAAGGGATAAAGGCTTTCTCATCAAGCCCTTTCATTTTATCTAAGAAGAAAAACAGGCACTCCCTTACAACCCATTGGTTAAAATGAGTCTCATGGCCATTCCAAGCTGCAAATCAACTAGAAAGCAAGAATATAGTATGAGGGTACAAGATAGGCAATATTCATCCCTACCATGGTGGAAACTTCACAATCTCAAACAAGTGGCTTCCTTGGTCAACACATAGGAAACAAGCACCTGCATTTATTATATCTACAATGAAATACTTTGAACCTAAGAGTGAACTCCTCTCAGAGCTGATTGGCCAGAACTAGTTCCATGGCACTGCCTGATTACAAGGGGAGCTGAGAAATATAGCTTTCCATGTGCTCAGAAAACAACACTGGTCAACATGGTAATGGCTCCTACACCATCCATGCAGCTTTTCTTTTCTCTAAGTTCAACATATTCTTTTTCAGAATACGGCTTTAAAAAAAATAGACTTCATTTTTTAGAGCACATTTAGGTTCACATCAAAATTGAGACGGAAGTAGACAGTTTCCATATACCTGCTGCCCTCCCACACTCACAGCCTCTCTAAAACTATCAACATCTCCGGTCAGAGTGATATGTTTGTTACATTTGATGAACCTACACTGATATATGATCACCAGAGTTCATAGTTTACATGAGGGTTCACTCTTGCTGTTGTACATTCTATGTGTTTGGACAAATCTATAAAGGCATATATCCACCATTACAGTATCATACAGAATAGTTTCATTGTCGTAAGAGTCCTCTTTGTTCTGCCTATTTATCCCTGCCAACCCCCTAACTTCCAGCAACCACTGGTTCTTTTACTGTCCCATAGTTTTGCCTTTATCAGAATGTCATATAGTTGGAATCATACAGTAAGTATAATTTTTCAGATTGGTTTCTTTCACTTTTTCACAATAAAATCTTTAAAAATAATAATAATTTGCATTTCTCTGATGACATATTATGTGGCGCATCCTTTCATATGCTTATTTGCCATCTGTATCTCCTTGGATGAGGTGTCTTCTGCTCATTTTTTAATTGGGTTGTTCATTTTCTTATTGTTTTTTTTTTTAAGATTTTGTTTATTTATTTGACAGAGAGAGACACAGCGAGAGAGGGAACACAAGCAGGGGGAGTGGGAGAGGGAGAAGCAGGCTTCCCGCTGAGCAGGGAGCCCGCCTGATGCGGGGCTCGATCCCAGGACTCTGGGATCATGACCTGAGCCAAAGGCAGACGCTTAAAACTGAGCCACCCAGGTGCCCCTCATTTTCTTATTGTTAAAATTGAAGAATTTTTTGTATATTTTAGTAACAGTCCTTTATCAGATCTGTTGTTTGCAAATATTTCTCCCTTTCTCTGGCTTGTCTTCTCATTCTCTTGACAGTCTCTTTTGCAGACCAGAAGTTTTTAAATTTTAATGAAGTCCAGCTCATCAATTGTTTCTTTCATGGATCATGCCTTTAGTGTTGTATCTAATGAGTCATCACCATACCCAAAGTCATCTATACTTTATCCTATATTATCTTCTAGGAGTTTTATAGTTTTGCATTCCATTTAGGTCTGTGATCCATTTTCAGTTAATTTTTGTGAAGGGTGTAAGTTCTGCATCTAGATTCATTTTTTTTTTTTTGGTATGTAGATGTCCAGTTTTTCCAGTATCATTTGTTGAAAAGGCTATCTTTGCTCCACTGTATTGCCTTTGCTCTTTTGTCAAAGACCAACTGACATATTTATGTGGGTCTATTTATGGGCTCTCTATTCTGTTTCATTGGTCTATTTCCTTATTTTTTTCACCAGTACCACCTTGTCTAGATTACTGTAGTTTTATAGTAAGTCTTGAAGTTGGGTAGTATTAGTTATTGACTTTGTTCTCCTTCAATATTGTGTTGGCTATTCTGGGTCTTTTGTTGGTCCATACAAACTATAAGATCAGTTTGTCAATATCCACAAAATAACTTGCTGAGATTTTTATTGGGATTGCATCGAATGTATAAATTAAGTTAGGAAAGGGCGCCTGGGTGGCTCAGTTGATTGGGCGACTGCCTTCGGCTCAGGTCATGATCCTGGGGTCCCGGGATCGAGTCCCGCGTCGGGCTCCCTGCTCGGCGGGGGGTCTGCTTCTCCCTCTAACCCTCTTCCCTCTCGTGCTCTCTGTCTCTCATTCTCTCTCTCTCAAATAAATAAATAAAATCTTAAAAAAAAAAAAATTAAGTTAGGAAGAACTGACAACTTGACAATGTTGATCAAGTCTTCCTATCCATGAACATGGAATACTGCTCCATTTATTCTTTGATTTTTTTATCAGAGATTTTTTTAAGAACAATAAATCACATTTTTATTGTGAAATATTTCAAACATATGGAAAAGTGCACAGAATAAGAAAACCCATATACACTAAATATTCTTATTTGGACATGTTTACATGAATTATTTTTCTTTTTCTTAATTCTTCTTTTCCTGTTTTGTTTTTATCATCCTAACAATTTTTAAGTGTGAAGTTCAGTAATAAATATATTCGTGTTATGAAACAAATCTCCAGAACTTTTTCATTTGTAAATCTGAAATTCCATTTTATTAAACAATAACTCTCTCTTTCCTTCTTCTCCCAGCCCCTGGTAACACAATTCTACTTTCTATTTCTATGAATTTGACAACTTTAGATACCTCATACAAGTAAAATCATACAATATTGGTCTTTTTTGACTAATATTACACTTAACATAATGTCCTTAAGGTTCATCCATGTTATAGCATGTGACAGGATTTCCTTCCCTTTTACAGCTGAATAGTATTCCATTTATTTCTCCATTCATTCACTGATGGACATTTAGGTTGCAACCCATTTCTTGTCTATTATGAGTAGTGCTGCTGTGAACACGGGTATGCAAATTTCTCTGAGACCCTGCTTTCTTATATATCTAGAAATTGCTGGATCATATGGTAGTTCTGTTTTTAACTGTTTTTAGGAACTTCCATACTGTTTTCCATAATGGCTGCACCATTTTACAATCCCACCAAAAATGTACAAGGGTTCCAATTTCTTCCCCATATCCTTGTCAACACTATTTTCTGGTATGGTGTGTGTGTGTGTGTGTGTGTGTGTATTTACAGTAGCCATCCTAATGAGTGTGAAGTGATATCTCATTGCATTTTTTTTTAGTGTACAATACTTTTTTTCCAGTTTTACTGAGAAACAATTTACATACATCACTGTATAAGTTTAAGGTGTGCAAAATAATAGTTTGATTTACATATATTTTTAAATAATTACCACAATAGGTTTAGTTAACATCCATCATCTTATATGTATACAATAAAAAGAAAAGAAAAATTTTCTCTCAGTGATGAGAAATGTTAGGATCTACTCTTTTAACAACTTTCTTTTTTATCATACAGCAGTGTTAACTATAGTCATCATGTTGTACATTGCATCCTACCGCTTATTTACCTTATAACTGGAAGTTTGTAGCTTTTGGCCACCTTCCTCCAATCCTCCTCTCACCCCCACCCCCACCCCCCACCCCCATCTTTGATAACCACAAGTCTGATCTCTTTTAACTCAAAAAGATATCTGCACTCTCACTCTCATGTTCATAGCAGCTTTATTTACAATAGTTAAGACACAGGAACAACTTAAATGTCCACTGTTGGATGATTGGATAAAGAAGTTATACACACACACACACACACACACCATATATAATGAAATATTATTCAGTCATTTGAAAATATTTTCTCCCATTCCATAGGTTGCCTTCCTCACTCTATTGAATGATGCACCAAAAGGTTTTAAGTTTTATGTAGTCCCATTTGTTTATATTTGTTTTTGTTGCCTGTGTATTTGGTGTTATAGCCAAGAAATCACTGCCAAGTACACTGGCATAAAGCTTTTTCCCTATGTTTTTTCTAGGAGTTTTGTCATTTGGGGTTTTATGTTTAGGTCTTTAATCCATTTTGGATTAATAATTGTATATGGTGTAAGACAAAAGCCCAACTTCATTCTTTTGTATGTGGATATCCAATTTTTCAGACACCATTTGTTGAAAAGACTGCCTTTTCCCCATTGAGTGGTCTTAGCACTCTTGTTGAAGATCATTTGACTATATATACGAGGATTTCTTTCTGGGCTCTCAATTTTATTCCATTGGTCTATTTTTGTGTCTTTATTCTAGTATGGCACTGTTTTGATTACTTTTGTTTTGGCTTTATAATATGTTTTGAAATCAGGAAATGTGAGTCCTCCATCTTCGTTCTTTTTCAAAATTGTTTTGCCTTTTCGGAGACCCTTAAGATCCCAAATGTATTTTAGGATGAGTTTTTCTATGTCTGCAAAAAAAATGCCTTTCAGATTTTGATTCGAATTGCACTGAATCTGTAGATAGCTTTGGGTGGTATGGACATCTTAGCAATAGTAAGTCTCCCAATCCATGAACATGGGATGTTTTTCCATTCATTCGTCTTTAATTTTTTTCAGCAATGTTTTGTAGTTTTCAGTGTACAAGGCTTTCACCTCTTTGGTTAGGTTTGTTCCTAAGTATATTATTCTTTTTGATCATATTGTAAATGGAATTATTTTTCTTAATTTCCCTTTTGATTATTTGTTAGTGTATAGAAATGCAATTGATTTTTGTGTTCTGATTTTGTCTCCTACAATTTTGCTGAATTCATGTATTCTACTTTCATCAGAGTTTTATAATTTCCTTTATATAGATCTTGTACCTATTTTGTTAATCATTTTTTGTATAATAATCTTACTTCAATTTGGCTTCTTTTCTCCCTTTTATTCATTTTTTTTAAAGATTTTATTTATTTACTTATTTGAGAGAGAGAGAGAGTGCATAAGGAGAGGAAATGGGCAAAGAGAAAGGGAGAAGGACAAGCAGACTCCCTGCTGAGCATGGAGTCTAACTTGACTAGAGGCTTGATCCCCGGACCTGGAGATCAGGACCTGAGCCAAAATCAGATGCTTAACCTACTAAGCCACCCAGGCACCCTTATTCTTCCTTTTATTTTTTAAATCATTATAAACATATTTATTTTACAACCTCTTTCAAACTGTTCTATTATTTCTAGTTCTTAGGGTGTTAATTCTGTTGACTGCATCTGCTAACTCTCCCTCAGAAAGGTTTCTTTCTTTTTGTGGTTTGTAATGTTTTTCTATTCCATTTTCAGAGGAGTTTATTCATTCTATAGTAGTCATAGTTGCCCTGGATTGTGAGAGCAAGGAAGATGCATATTTTCAAGCTTGTTTTTACAAACATATCTCTCCCAGTGGTATCAGTGGCTCTGGACTATTTCTTGGATTATGAATCCTATATCATGCAGGTAGAATAAATCTGGGTACCACACATACAGATAACACAAGCTTTAGATTTTAATTTCCTAGACAGATGGCAGATGGGTCAGAGAGTGTTTTTCTAGCCCATGAATATATGAACTTCTAAGTTCTAGGGTCTGAACAGGGGCATCAATTCCAGCTTTCCCATCTTGTACAGGCCTGTTAGTCAAAACCTCTTACATCTATGTGGGCATTAAGAACCAACCCTTGTTCATAACTCTTATAAGCCTGCGTAAGTCAACCTTCTCCACACGAGCAATGGGGCCAGCAGTGCTGCTGGTGCACAGACACTGAACTCTCACTCGCTGCCCTTTCATCTACACAGAGTCACTTACGTGGCCTGATTTGAAGGCTTCAGAGCAACAACACAGCCCAAAGCATCTTCCCCAATCAGGGACCTAAAATTCTACTACTAAAGATTAATTCCTGTGGGATAAGCACTGCCCTTTTCTCTTTACATAGATACTATTCTGAACAGACTTGTATTGGTGACAATACCTCTGGGGACATTTTTCAGAATGATGTTGGCACACATCTACTCAAATATATTGTCCCCATCTGTACTCATTTGTTTGATAAGATCAGTAAATTCACATATCAGTGTAAATGAAGGAAGAGGCATTTTACAAATTATCAAGACATGAGCAACGAGAAATGTTTTTAAACAAAATTAAAATAATCATTGTTCCTAATAGAGAGATAGTATACATTTCTTGTTTTTTGCCTATATAGCAACCCTTCCTCCTATATTTTTTGGTTACAGAATTCTTCTTTTCTGGGATAACCCATTCATGTATTCTGGGTAGAATGATGTTGGAGGGGTAAAGGTCCAGGCTTGGCCAAATAGTGTGACCCACTCCACTGACCTCATTTGGTCCATGAATGGGCTTTTCTGCTGGAGCTAGTAAGGAAGATGGTTACTTTCAGTGAGGTTTGATAAAGTAGGAGGATTTGAGTCTGTGGTTGCCTGCTACCATTTTTGCTCCCACATGGAGAGAACTTGGTGAAGAATGACACAGGGAGACAATTAAGCCAAGAAATGGAAAGAAAATGCAATAGAGACCACTGTGTGTTTACGAAAACCTGTTCCTCTTATCTCTGATCACAGTTAGATTATAGTTCTCTGTCTCCCTTGCAGATGATTATAGCTATGTGACTGAACTCTGGCCAGTGGCTGTGATCCTCTATGGTCTCCCCAAATTCCACTCTTATCTGTTGGCTAGATGTAGAGTCCAGCATTGGTCTCAGATGCCCTAGAAGTAGCAGACTAGAAGATGAAATGGGCTTTAAGTCCTAAATTACCACATGGAAGGCTACCCATGGGACATGCTCATTAAAACTATTATGTGTACAGAAATACACTTCTATTGTGTTGAGCTACTGAAATTTGGGTGTTGTTTATAACAGCATTTAGTCTACGCCGATTAATAGAGAAATACAGAGCCCTAGTGACCTTGTTTGAATCCATAGAGCCATCTAGGCTTGAAGCTAGCTACTCCTCTGGGAAAGCCTTTTGCTTAAATTGGTTTGAATTGGGTTTCAGTTTCTTGCAATGAAAACACTTCTGACAAACACAGGAGGAAATATGTAAAAAAGAAAAAATCAATAATACCTTATTGTAAACTGAGTTACTTACAAAATCATTTTGCTTTCTAAGAAGAACTAGAACAATATTAAATTCTAAGTACCTGAGAGTGCTTCAAGTATTTCTTGGCTTCTATAGGCCAGAAAAATTTTCCTCTAACTCAGATAATGATTTTAAATAATATTTACATTGTAAGGGTGCCTGGCTGTCTCAGTCAGTTGAACATGAGACTCTTGATCTCAGGGTCATGAGTTCAAGCCCCCCACTGGGGGTAGAGTTTACTTAAAAAAAAAGTTACATTGTTAGGTGATGGGGATTTAGTAGTACACTAATTGTGATGAGCACCAGGGGCTCTATGGAAGGGCTGAATCATGATATTGTACACCTGAATGTAATATTATTCTATATATTAACCAACTGGAATTAAAATAAAAACTTTAAAAAATACTTACATTGTTAATTGTTGAAATAATATGCAATAGACTTTTTTCTCTTCAATCATTAATATATAATATTCCAGTCATAATTTATCACCAAGACAGGTCAGTATGTGAGAATGCAAAGATAAACCAGGCCTCATAAATTTTTACCTTTAGATCAGAAAGTAAGAAACAGAAAGGAGTTAGAGATCATCTTATCTAATTCTTTCATTCTACAGATGAGAACATTATGGTCCAGAGAGGTGAAAGTATTTTTCCAAGTTTACACAGTAAGCAGCAGACAGCAAAACCAAAGTTAGAACTCAGATATTTTATAAAAGAGAGGAAGAGAATGAAAGTACAGGAGAGAGTGGGCATCACTGATAAAGCAAGGAACCTAAGGTAGGAGGAGGAAATGACATCTAGGACACAAATAGAGGAATAATCCTTAGATTTAAGGATGAATATCCCTTACATTCAAACTAGAAGAAAAGGGTGGGTGTGAATACAGATTAGCTTTTAGGGGGTCTAAGGAAGTTGGATTTACCATAAATATTGTTTATTGATTTATCACATTGTCTATCTGATCTCCATTAAGAAGAGGACTGTGTAAATATGAAGTATGGTCTCTTGAAAGGGAGAAGGCACCATGTAGCCCAAAAGAGAGGGCCACAGGCAAAATCCCAGAGTTGTGGACCATGAATTTTGCCAACTTCACAGCTTAGCTGAGGCCCACTCCCAATAACAAAAAGTCTAGGAATTAAAATTACGCCAATAAAATTTTAAAACTATTCAAATGGACAGATTGACCCAGCACATGAGAATGGGGTTTATAGAGTAAATGTGTCCCTTGGGATGAAATGGGGAGGGTACTATAAACAGAGACAAGTCCTACCAACAGCCAGACAGCTGGTAACAAAAGCCAGGCTGCACAAAAGTCTTTCTGGCTTCCCTTTTACACAGGAGTAAGAAAACCATACATCTCTGTTGGGTGTGAGAGTGATCTGGCTACATCTGTCTTTCCATTGATTGCCAGGCTGGCTTCATTAGTTCTGGCTGGCTAGGCTAGGGTCTCCTTTCTCTCTTACCTTTCCACATGCATCTCTCCTCAAGCTGCATGCTCTGTCAAAGAGGGCATGCTTCTCTAGTAGGGGGGATCATTCTTCAGAGAAGAGTATACTTATTATCAGACAATAAGCCAACTTCATTCAAGAGCCCCTAAATAATCTCTTAGTTCTAACTTTTTTTTCCTCCCCGAAGGATTATCTCTAGTGCCAATAGTACCCAGAGTGACTAAGGTCTCACAGGAAAAGAGGTTCTAGCTCTGGAATGAAAGATTCAATAAGGAGAATCCAAAGACTTTCACACTTTCATCTAGAATAAAAAGTCCAAAAAGTTAAGGACATGGTACAAACAACTGTTATGAGGACATTGACATTGTAGGATGTCCTGACCTTTGTGCCTCTTCTGCATATGTGATGGGGAGGAAACACATCATCATGGGCTTTAAAATCATTACATCGTGTCCCAGATCCTCTTGTCTTCATACTTCCCTGACTTCAGTTACCATCTATGCTATACTAATGATTTCCTGTCTAGAACTCATTCCAGAACTCTTGATCCTCATACCCACCCGCATATAAGACTACTACTTTAGTATGCCAATATTTATTTGGCATCTACTAAGTGCTAAGTAATGTCCCAATATGAACTATTATCTTCACTCTCCTGAAAGGAAAACTGGACGAAACCTTGGGGCTTACACCAGCATTTCAATTGGACTGAAGTTGGAAGCATCCACAGAGTGTCAGGTACTATCCCAAGCATATTTACCTCTGTACCTCATTTAATCATCACACTAGTCCAATAAAATAAGAATCATTTAAAAGGTGAGAAAACAGGTATATAAAATAGATGTTTCCAAAATTTTTAGGTTTCAAAGACATTTCAAAAAATATTAGGAGGAGTTACACAGGATTACTATTTGTTTTGTTTTTGGCAAAGAGGAACACTGAAAAAATCATTTACTCTAACTTCATAAAAGATAGACTACATTACATGGAGGAAATTTAAATGCAAATTACTAAGAAGCCAATCTGAAAAGACTACATACTGTATGATCCCAACTATATGCACATTCTGGAAAAGGTAAAACTACGGAGATAGTAAAAAGATTAGTGGTTGCAGGGAGGGGAGGAGAGAAAGGATGAAAAGATGGAGCACAGAGGATTTTCAGGGCAATGAAACTACTCTGTATGATACTAATGGTGGATATATATCATTATACATTTGTCCAAACCACAGAATGTAAAGACCAAGAGTGAAATTTAATGTAAACTATGGACTTTGGGTGATAATGATGTATCAGCATAGGTTAATCAATTGTAACAAATGTATCACTCTGGTGGGGGATGTTGATAATGGGAGAGGCCGTGCAAGTTGGGGAGCAGGGACATGTGGGAAATCTTTGTACCTTCCTCTTAATTTTGCTATGAACCTAAAATTGTTGTTAAAGAATTTTCTTTAAAAAGAAAAGTTCCATTTAAATATATATATATGCATACATATATATACACATATATATATACACATACATTATATATATATGTAAAAGAACATAAACAATCCTTTCAATTCTATAAATTTAGCTCTATGGAAAATTTGTATTGTCCTTTCTTTTCTCCTTTTGCTGACAACCAATAAAAGCCTTGTCGCAGGCCCCAAATTTGGGGACCACTCATTTGAGTTACTTGCTCAGGGCTCCTGGATTAAGTGATAAGTAGCTATAAGGACTTCCTGGTATTTGCTTAAAGAGCCAGGTTACATCTCTCTTCTCCCACCATCTTCCAGATGCCCTATGTTAGGCAAATTAAATTATGTTGGCTTTCCTTAAAAGATGTAAAACAGAGCAGCTCAGACTTTACCTTAGGGGAGCTTTAGCTCATTCAGTGGGGTTGCTTTATATTAAGAAAGAAAGAACGATCATCTGTGGCCTTTCCAGAAAAAAGCTTACTTTTGGAATATTCCTGTTTCTTCAGAGATAGAATAATAATTTCTGGAGAAAATATCATTTTGTCATAACCATATTTTGTGAAGCTTTTAAGTTTATTCACAGTATTATCAGAATAAATCAGAAATTAGTGGGCCAGGGCTTGAAATTTTAGTTTCAAGTAAAGTTTCAGAGTAAACACAGTAATAATTTTCAAATTATAAACTAATGAAATCTTCCAATTTGTCCGAAACAATAAAAATTAGTCTTATATGTACTTTCTAATATTGAAAGAAACAGATTTTTTTTAAATATAACTAAATTTGCAAATTAAACACTACCCAGTATCCCCTGATACCTAGAAGTCCTTAAAAAAGTCAAATAATACTGCTTGCTAGACCTAGCCTATTGGACTCTAGGATCATTAACATTAAAAAATATATAATTTAATATTTGGAATGACAGGTATATTATGCAATTAATTTTTTGGTAATAAAATATCATTCAGTGAAGAAAGCAAGGCCCAAATCAGCAATCAAGGTGAAATAGATAGAAAGGCAGAAAGAAAACTATAAGTAGTGATGTAATTAACATATTTGGAGTTGTGATTACTTTGATGATTATATTACATTTTTGGTCAAGTTAAAACACCTTGGAAAAACAATATTAGGTTTAATCAAATGAAATTTTTATTTTTGTAGGTCAAAAAATGATCAAATATCACAATTTCATATGGTTCAAGCTAGTATCTCACAGTCCTCATTATATTTTAATCAGGTTTTTGGAAAACAAAGTGTTCTTTTTTATGCAGGAAAATTACAGGGTCCTGTAACTTGGCTTTTGCCAGATATCACAAAGGAATCAATTAACAGAACTAGGAATATAACCTAATAGAATATGAATTATTAATTATGCTAACTCAATGGCACTCATTGAGCACCTACCACATGGCAGGCAAAGTTGTGGAAGTGTGTGTATGTGTGTGGGGCAGGGTGGGGCTTGGGGTGGGAGGGGAAGCATGCTTTATAGCGATTTGGACATGTGAAGCTTGCCAAGCAAAGAGGTTTTTTTTGTTTTGTTTTTGGGGTTTTTTTTTTTTTAAGATTTTATTTATTAATTTGTCTCAGAGAGAGAGTGAGCAAGCACAAGCAGGGGGAACAGTAGGCAGAGGGGGAAGCAGGTGCCTCACTGAGCAAGGAGCCCAATGCGGGACTCGATCTCAGGACCCTGGGATCATGACCTGAGCTGACGGCAGATGCTTAACCGACTGAGTCACCCAGGCGTTCCCCAAGCAGACAGTTTGACTTAAGAAAGGCACAGGGAAAGATATAAAACTACCTCTTTCTGACTTCTACTTCTATTGTCAAAGTGAAGTATTTGTTTTCTGTTATAAACAGAAACTGGTTAATGAAAACATGCTAACTTAATCAAGTTAATAGATGAATTCCCCAGCAAAGCCAGGCTTAGCCAGTAGTTTCATATGCCAATATCAACAACTAAAGCACTTTCTGTCAAGGACTTCAACTGAGTGAAGTTTCATGAACTGACAATGTGGCAAAATATTAGCTTTAATAATAAATCTGCTAATTCTTCTTCCCTGCCTGTCTTGTTCAACATTACATTCCCATTCTGGCAAATAATAAGCCCTCAATAAATATTTGTTGAATGACCTAATTAGCTGATGTTGGGTCCTTGATTACAGCATAATGATTCCTGCCAGATAAAATAAGTTCACCATGTTTATTTATTATACATAAACTTTTTAACAAATAGTGCAAGTCACCAGAAATTCATCAACTCTAACATCTTTCCCTACCAAATAACACCATTACCTCTTAATCAGATATTTTTAAGAATTAAATCCATGTAAAGTATTAAATTAACAAGCATTAGCAAATTATTTTAAATATTTAAATATTCTTTCATTGAAACATCCTAATTTGTATGTATATCTTTTATATTAGAAATATAATCAGAGCTATGTGTATACAAAAACTCTTTGTTTCCTTTTATTGCCTACAATATAGTACTATGCGGCTACTTCATAAAATTGCTGTAAGAATTAATGAGTTATACAAAAAAGGAATTTTAAGTACAAATGAGCCTATTTCTAAGTGAAAATATTATTATAACAATTCTACCTCCTCGTTCAGTTATAATACATAAAAATCATTTTATATGGCTACTTGTATATCAACTTGCAAATAGTCTGATCAAAAAATGTTTTAATCTATATTTTAGGCAAAAAAGGAAATCTAATTTTAACATGTTATCAAATGACTGAAAATAAAAGCACTGTCAATTTAAGTATTTCAACTGCCAGGGTTCTATAGACCAGATAATAATTTTAAATAATAGTTACATTGTTAATTGTTGAAATAATATATAATAGTCTTTTTTCTCCTCAATCATTAAAATCTTATATAATATTCCAATAATAATTTATCACTAAGACAGATATTTTTCTAAGTAATGTATCACCAAACCACATTTTGTTTCTGGTGTCATCTGCTGAAATCAATCCATGTTATAAAATGATATATTGCTAAAAACTTGATAAACTTTGGAATGAAGTTCACTGACATGATACTAAAATTAGACCCCTTTTAATTTTTTCAACAAATTTAATATGAACATGGTGATAGAAATACATTAGGATAATAGAAATTCACCCTACATTAGTTTTTAATGAATCTTAGATATCACAATTCTTTCATATTCCAAATTTTAATTAGTCTTCAAAAATAATAACTACCATCTCTTGAACAGTTACAACATGCACAATACTATGCTAAGCACTTTATATGCTTTACTTCACAAAATCCTCACAACAACCTTATGCAGTACTATACATATTAATTAGTGTCCCCATTTTATAGAAATGGAAACTGAGACTCAGAGGGTTAAGATATTTGTTGTGAACATAAGAACCAGTATTTGAATACCTCACGTCTACCTCACTACAAACCTCATAGTCTTAACCAACCATCCAATTTTAAGAAAACAAAGTCCTAAATATAGAGAAATGGAAGCCAACAAAATTGAAATACAAAGTTAGGCTAGACATGAAAAAAAGACACTACTGATTGCTAAAGAGAGGAGGAACATAAACTACACTAGGAGTCTCAAGAATATATTTACAAAATAAGTGAGACAAATGAATTTTCATTTTTAATAAATCCATTTCTTTTGGCAATTTTTTTTATGTTATGTTAATCACCATACATTGTATCAATGACTGCAGAGAATAGACCTTTTCAGAGTTTCCTGATGAACATGTTTTTTATTCTAGACTTAAAAGTCAATGTCTTTTAATCATCATGTTTTCACACCTGTGTAGTGGCTTCATTAAATAATGTACATACTTTCTTTAAGCATTTGTTAACAAGTTATCAAATATTCATGAGGAAATAAGGTATACCTTCCAAAGCTTTACACCATCATTCCTCCTCCACAAGAAATTAAGTTATTTTCACATGATCAAAAAAATTCATGACACACAATTAAAAACAAGAGTCACATTTTATAAGGCAGCAATTACATTCATGTGGTACCGGTGTAATTGAAAGACAGAAGACATTTCATTCGTTAGTAATACAGAATTTCTTCCAGTGGGTTTCCTAGAGTTCATTAGATATTCCCTGGCTGATTCTCCTAAGTAATTAGATTTTAACAGGATTTTCAACAGATCACAGCAATCTCTGTGGGTGCCAATAGAAGAGTCCCCCTCTGGCCTTACCAGCAGGGCAGAGCAGATAACATCCAGACTGGGAGTTAATAGGACAATTACTGGCCTCTTTTAAATGAGTTACATTAATGCACTTAAGCTAAATGGTTCTGCATATGATTAAATATTAACATCTGCAAAATATGAAAGCATGATATGCAATCAAGTTTTGTTGTTTTAATTTCCCCGAAGAAAGACTTCAACTGTTTATATAAATGCCTTTAAATACTATGTATTAAACACTTTAAGGATATACTATTAGAAAGCCAGAAACTATTCTTCTCACTTAAGTGTCCTAAAATATACGGACTTTTAGGATGACACTTCTGGCTATGGTGGAGTAACTAAAAAAATAGACAAATATATGAAATAGTAGTTTTCAGACACTGGACAACAGGCAGTGCAGGACAATGATCCCTGAGAGAAGGGGAAATAAAAGAAGTTGTCTCCCTGAGTTGAGAGACAGAGTTGAGAATTTGGGGAAGCCAAGGTGGCTAGAATTCACAGGACAGAGTACCCAGGAGGAGAGAGTACCAGGGTACCAAGGAAGAGATCTGTAGATCTGCAGAGGGTACCCTTCAGGTCTCATGCTGAGTGTTGATGAACACATACATAAGAGGAAACTATTCAAGGCTGAAAAAAGAACCACTAGAAAAAGAGCAGGTGGAACAATTGTCAGAGCTCACACAGGGCTAGGAATATTCTCACAGCCAGAGTTAAAAACAAAACAGAACAAACACCTTATAATACATAAGGCAACAGGTACAGAACCCAGAAGGACATTGTCTCAGTGGTAGGGGCAAATTAGCTCTAGACTTAAAGTTGTTCTGGTGCCACTTAACAAAACTTAAAGGCAAATTGCAAAAGGATCAACCTATTTCCAAGTTCTGTGAATGCCCAGAACAATGCTCAAAAATATTTATAGGAATACAAAAGAGTCAAACACTTAAACAACATAAATTTCACAATGTCTAACACCCAAATTCATTAAGTCATGAAAAGAGCATGGGAGATACAAAAATGACCAAAATCAAATTTCTAAAGATGAAAAATACACTGGATAGGATTAAGAGTAGTTTGACATTGCAGACTGAAAAAAAAAAAAATGGACAGTGAGTTGTGGGACAGTGAGATGTGGGACAACTTCAAGCAGCTTGATACATGAGTAATTGAAGTCCTAGGAGAAGAGAGGGAAGAAGGGACAAGAAAAACTATTTGAAGAAATAATAACCAAAACTTTTCCAGTTTTGATGGAAATTGTATACCCCCTAAAAATGAAGCTATACCAAGGTTCAGCATAAACCAAGTAGCCTAAAATGTACTTTTAAATGCATTGTAGATACATTTTAAATGTCTCTAACAGAAACCAAGATATATTGGTCCAGACCTGATCCAAAGTCAGTCTCATATTTCGTTCCTATAACACTGGCTCAGAAGCTTTCCTAAGAGTAATTTTCAATCTAATGCAAATAGTCAATTTTGCCACTAAGTATGAGAAATATTTCAGAATTTTATGATGAATTTTATTGTTTACTTACTGACTTTATAAAGAAATGTTTCCTTCCTTCCCTCAGCTGCCTTTAAGGTGCTGAGTCCTGCCCAGGAAGCTAAGGCCCAGTGGGGGTAAGGCTCTCCTCTTTATCCGCACAGCCAGCACCTCGCCCGTCCCTGCCTGCTCAGCACACACCTGCACCATGGCCTCTGTCTTGGAGCTCACCCGCATCTACTCAGCCCTCATCCTGCAGGATGATGAAGTCCCGGGCACAGAGACTAAGATCAATGCCCTCATTAAAGCAGCCAGTATGAATGTTGAACCTTTCTGGCCAGGCTTGTTTGCAAAGGCCCTGGCCGATGTGAGCATCAGGAGGCTCACCTGCAATGTAGGGACTGGTGGACCTGCCCCAGCAGGAGGTCCTGCTCCATCCACCTCTGCTGCCCCAGCTGAGAAGAAAGTGGAAGCCAAGAAAGAAGAATCAGAGGAGTCTGATGATGACATGGGCTTTGGGCTTCTTGACTAAACCCCTTCTGTAATCTGTTCAATAAAAAGCTGAACTCTTAAACTAAAAATAAATGGGACCGCCTGGGCGGCTCAGTCTGTTGAGCAGTGAACTCTTGGTTTCCACCCACAGCATGATCTAAGGGTTGTAAGATCCAGCGGCCACGGAGCTCCAGGCTTGAGGGGAGTCAGCTTAGAAAATCCCTCTCCCCCCTCTCTCTCAAATAAGAAGTAAACCTTTAAAAAAAATAAAAATAAATGTTTCCTATTCTCATTATCATTATGAGGTTACTTAGCTTTATACTCCAAAACATTACCATAAAATATCAAATTAGGCCCCAGCAAGTGCAGAGGCAGGAGCCTGAACCAGACAAATAAGTGCTGGTAAGCAATGCCTCTGTCATTTAATTGGCTTTTATTCACTGGGATAAAATAAGGCACAGGATCAGTAAGAGAATCTTCCCACTTACCAGGTCCTGACAAAATCACCATGACCTTCGTGTCAAATTCAGGCCTTCATGATCCAGAGAGAAATGGGGCCTGTGTGCACAGAGGGTCCTTACAAAGAGATGCTAACCAGCTGTAACTTTTTCTTCCAAGAGAATCAAGCTAGAGGCTTAGGTTAGATCGGTAGGAAAAACTTGCTGACATTAGGATGGATTAAAAACACAAACAGCAGAATGTTTCTTGAAGTTGTAAACTTCAAGTTCTATTCTGACTATGTAATATGGATATATTTCCAATAAATATGACATACACCTGACCTATCTTTTCTATAAGTCCGGGAACACTTGGTTGGTTGAAATGATACTTGAATTGTTTAGGCTGAGCCACAAGCTCCATTACTAACTCTCAAACAGCAAAGCTTGGTGCATGTCTGCAGGTCCCAAAATGTGGTAATATTCAGATAGCCTTTTTTTGTGTTGAATTTTACCTCCCTGTTTCTATTTGTTCATCCACTAGTTTATTTCTGTAATTCTATTCTCCCTCATGGAGTTTTCAAATGTCTGTGTCTTACTTTATATACTCGAAGTATCCAGAGATTTTAGGGTGAAATGGAACTTTTTTCTATTTTAATTACACCTTAAGGGAATTTGGAAAACTTGTTATCTAAAAGAATTCTTTGGGGCACCTCAGATGGTTAAGCATCTGCCTTCAGCTCAGGTCATGATCTCTAGCCCCACGGCGGGCTCCCAGCTGAGCAGGGAGTCTGCTTCTCCCTCTACCTCCACCTCTCCCCCTGCTTGTGCTCTCTCTGTCTCTCTCCCTCTCAAATGAATAAATAAAATCTTTTAAAAAATAAAATAAAATAATTATTTGAGTGTATTGATCATTTTCTGAACTTTTTGTCTAAATCTGATTTTTTTTAAATTTTTTTTTTAAAGATTTTATTTATTTATTTGAGAGAGAGAATGAGAGACAGAGAGCATGAGAGGGAGGAGGGTCAGAGGGAGAAGCAGACTCCCTGCTGAGCAGGGAGCCCGATGCGGGACTTGATCCCGGGACTCCAGGATCATGACCTGAGCCGAAGGCAGTCGCTTAACTGACTGAGCCACCCAGGCGCCCCTAAATCTGATTTTTATACATCAAATTTACTTAACACTAGGTACACAAAAATAAAGATCTCACAAAGATACATAGAGAGAACAAGTCAATCAATTTTAGAAAATGTGTTGAATCAACCTGAGGAAAGAGATTATGTTAGTCACACTGAGACCCATAGGAAAACCAGCATTTGCAAAGACATCAAAGAAATCAAACAATTGGCCTAAATGAATTATAATGGACTCCAGTTTCCCTTTTCTTACCCCTTTTGTGAGATTTTTCAAGCCTGTTTTATACAATGAACTTGAAATATTTTGGTAGTAAGCATATTTATGGTTGGTCCAGTGGACATTTAAGTATGTTCTACTAAAATAGAGCATTGAAGTAAGAAAAGACAAAGGTAGGGCACCTGGGTGGCTCAGATGGTTAAGCATCTGCCTTCGGCTCAGGTCATGATCCAGGGTCCTGGGATCGAGTCCCACATCAGGCTCTCTGCTCCTTGGGAGCCTGCTTCTCCCTCTGCCTCTCTCTCTCTCTGTCTCTCATGAATAAATAAATAAAATCTTTAAAAAAAAAAGAAAAGAAAAGACAAAGGTAATACACGTGAAAGAGGACAGAGGGTAATATTCCTCTGGCTAACTGCATGATTTTTGAAGTACCAGAAAGCAGAACTAAAATCTATGAGTTGAAGTTACAGGAAGATAAATTAAGCCCAATATAACACTAAACTTTCTAACTTTCTAACTTCCTAAACTTTCTAGAGCTCAAACATCAAGTGTCCTATCACTCTAAGTGTGCAAACATTGACTGGCCATTTGACAGGGATTTCATAGACTGAATTCAAGTGTTGTGTAGGAGATTAGATTAAACAACATTTAAAGACCTAATCTTTAAGTTTTTCTAAACGTTCAGGTGATCTGATTCTATGATCCTAAATGCTTTGGTGTTCATACTAGGAATTTCCTTTGCCTTAATTTCTCCATAGGATGACTGTAATGCTTGTCTCTTTATTGTATATAGGAAATATTGGATTATAAGGAGACCTAAGGTAGTTCTGGTTCTATCACTAATTTGTTGGGTAACTTTGAACAAATCATTTTTATTTCTTGGTTTTGGTTTTGTCATCTGCAAGTGTGGCCTGGGGGCTCTAAACACATGTCTCAAGAGTTCATTCCATTTATAGACTTTGATTTCCCAAGTCTCTGAATCTTACCTGTATATCATCCTAGAGACGTGCTAGAATAACCAGCCAAAATTCTGTTTCTGGCATTCAGAAAAGTGTAAATCTCTGACAGTATAATTCCATGTTGTTGATGTGGAAAATTGTACAGTCAAAACTGACCTTTAGGCACTTGATAGAATGAGCACTGGGTGTTATAGGCAACTGATGAATCACTAAATTCTACCTCTGAAACTAAAAACAAACAAAACAAAACAAAACAAGAAAACAAAAATAACCGACTTCTACCTGTTTGCTTCAACCATACCCATTCATAGTGGCCAATCATAAAGAAAGGCCCTTGAAGTTTTTCTAGTTATCAATGAATGACCTTCACATACCAGCTCCAACCTTCAACTTGCAGATTGTATTACCAAACAGTTTCACATCTCTGATAAGAATCATATTGCTCCTGCTCCCAAAGTAACTCTGTGCTACAATCCTAAGAAAGAGCAAGTAAGGGGTGCCTGGGTGGCTCAGTCGTTAAGCGTCTGCCTTCAGCTCAGGTCATGATCCCACGGTCCTGGGATCGAGCCCCACATTGGGTTCCCTGCTCAGCGGGAAGCCTGCTTCTCCCTCTCCGACTCCCCCTGCTGTGTTCCCTCTCTCTGTCAAATAAATAAATAAAATCTTTAAAAAAAGAAAAGAAAAGAAAGAAAGAAAGAAAGAGCAAGTAAATCAGCTCAGAGTTTAAATTTTTTTTGCCATTACAACATTTAAAAATATTAGTTGTACCATTTACTGCTGCTTCTAAAATAAATATAGAGAGAATATTACCAATAGACGTGTTAAATGAATCACTCTGAGAAATATGCCAAATACAGGACAGAAAAATGACTAATTCTTTTCTTACAGCAACTCATCAAAATTGACTGTCTAGTCATTTGCATACCCCTAACTCTAAGCTAAATTCAGAAGCAATCTCATTAAAATGAGAAAACTCACCCACCAGCTTAAAATACTCTGTCCAGTGTTGACATTATGATATTCTTTTGCAGTACAATTAGAGATGGGTCTTTACAGATTTCTTCTCTTAATCTTTCATTCATTTGATTCAAAAACTCTCCTTCAAAAACAATCAAAATAAAATTTAACTCTTATTTCCTGCCATAGGATTGGTTGGTTGTGAAATCTAGTTGCTGAATGTTTGAAGTCATTATGGAAAAATTGACATTTCTTATTGTGCAATGCCTACTTCATGCTGTTCTCTACCTCCAGAGGATGTTTTCTTTTTCTTTTTCTTTTTTTTAAGTAAGCTCTACACCCAATGTGGGGCTTGAACTCACGACCCTGAGATCAACAGTTGCATGCTCCACTGACTGAGCCAGCCAGGCACCCCCAAAAGATATTTTCTTAAAGGGGTGAGACCACCAACATAACTTACCTTTCCTATCTACCATCCAGAAATACTCAGGTAAGAAAAAAAGAACTATGGATGGCTAAATAAAAAGAAAAACCTACCCTCAGTAACTATTAGATTCAGGAATAAAGTAAAATAATGGTGTTTGTATGGCACTTTAAACACTTTAGAATTAATGCCTATGATTTTGATGTACTGTTAACCTTTTAAGGTTACATAAGGCATGAACTCCCATTTATAGGAAGGGAAAATGAAACAGAAATCACTTGCCTGGTCACACAATGAGCTTGCTATGGACTGAATTGTGCCTCACCCCTAATTCATGTTGAAGCCCTAACCCCCAGTGTGACTGCATTTAGAGACAGAGCCTATAAGAAAGTAATTAAAGGTTAAAGGAAGTCATAAGGATGGGTCCCAGATATGAAAGGATTAGTATTCTTACAAGGAGAGCACTCGCTTACTGTCTCTGAATGCACACAAAGAAAAGGTTAGGTGAGGATACGGCAAGATGGCAGCTTCTTACAAGCCAGGAAGAGTCCTCACCAGAAACCAACCACGCTGAAACTCTAATCTGGGATTTCTAGCCTCCTGATCTACAAGAAAATAAATGTCTGTTGTTTAAACTACTCTATCTGTAGTATTTTGTTATGGTAGCCCAAACTAAGAGCTAATGTTCATGAAACTTCTCCTAGAACCAAAGCCTTTTGACTCTTTGTCTTGTGCTATATCAGCATAGCAGAGTGGTCAGCAGTGAAGTACTGAGAATGATCATTCAATTCCCAAGCAATTCTCCCTGTACTTTAATTGTGACCACCCCAAAAGCTGCTATGTCTTCACCTTCCATCAAATAACAGAAATATTGTTGTGATGAAGATACTCCTTAGAGGGGAAAATAGAAGCATTATCAGAAATGTGGATTTCTCTCTAGCAATAAACTTTTCTATTCGTTTAAAAAAAAAAAACTACACTTGTTATTGGGGAATGATTTTCTTATGTTTAATGTTTCCTTCCTATGAAGAGAGCTAAGCCCTCTCTCCACCACCATTCAAACCTAACTGGTACATTTTGCAAAGAATAACTAGGCATGCTCCAATTGGCTCAACTCTTTTTTTCTCTTTAGTCTTTTTTTCTCTTTAGATGAGCTTGTCCTGCAAAAGCACAAATTCTTTGCTCTTCCATGTTAAAAATCTCACTTCAGCAGTTCTTCCCGGTAAAGAAGCCCAGGACCTAGTAAATAAGTATACCTGAAGTCAGGATATTGTTAGAAAATTTGGCTCCCACACTAAGCCAACTTAGCCAACTTTATTATCAGTAATAAAGGTGGTATTTTGGCTCCAGTGTTTACTCTTAAAATTTTAAGTTTCCTCGAATTATTCAGAAACAGAAAAAGCAGTATGTTATTTAATGCAAGTCCTTTCAGAGAGCACCAGCATAACTGCATGACAAACCTTTGTATTCTATTATATCTACCATTTGAGAGGCCAAGAGAAAACATGTACCTTAATGGAGGTGGAATTATCCTTGCAATGACTGCAGTAAATGTTTGTTGAAGGGGAAAAAAATGGAAAGAGAAGATATACCATATATACCCAGTTTTAATGGAAAGCCTATTTCTGCCATATACATTAGAGAAATTGTTCAAGAACAGTTCATCCATGTGAAAATATTAGCACTGTAATTCTGCCAAGGTCAGTAAGACCTAGTGATTTGCTAAGATATCACCTTCATTTCACCAGGTAAATAAAGGTTCCTTTTTCAGTATGTCCTATCCAAGAAGGTACTCCATAGCAACAGTTAAATTATGAATACAGCACATATGTTCCATACCATATCATTTACGGCACAATTTAGCATAGACATAATGCTTTGTAACAAACTACAATACCATTCACAAAATGCATTTAAATAGCATAATTTAGTTCATTAAATTCAGTCATTTAGAGTAAATCAAAATCATCATAGGAATTGAAGAGAGTACACAGTTGTTTGTTTGAATAGTTAAGCTAGGTAAGTCAATTTCTTTTTGAAGGTCAAGGACAGAGTTGTTTCCACTTTCTGTTATAAAAAAGATACAGCTGGTGTCAAAAGATAATTTAATGTCACCTCAAAATGATCAACCCTCTTTTTTTTTCTCCCCTCTGTCTCTCTCTCTCCTGGTTGCATATCATATCACTGCCACTCCTGAAATATATCCAACTCCCGAAAACGTTTTACGTACTAGTTAACTAGAATGAATCTGCAAACTTTACAAAATCTCAAATGCACAAATTTCTTCAAATTTTTACCAAACTATTTATATTTGGCCCTGAGAAAGGTTCAAACAGTAGATCACAGTACATGTAATCATCCATTTATCTGTTTTTCATACCATATTGTAAATCCTGGGTGGGTAGGAGCCTAGTCAGTCATACTTAGATTCCTACAACCTAGCACAGTGTTTGTTGATTGTAAATTCCTTGAAAGCAAGGATTGGTTCTTTATTAGTGTTATTCCTTATAGGCCTTACCTTAATGCTTCACACATACTCAGTAAATATTTGTTGATTTAAAAATCTTTTGGGGGGTGCCTCGCTGGCTCAGTAAGAAGAGCATGTGACTCTTGATCTCAGGGTCATGAGTTCAAGCCCTATGTTGGGCATAGAGAATACTTTAAAAAATAAAAATAAAAAATAAATAAAAATCTTTTTGGAGGGGCTTACTTCAAGATATATTTTGTAAGCACACAAATTCAGTATATTTTTATTGTCTAAGTAAAGCAGTGCCTAGAATTACAAAGACTAAGAAAAGACAGCCTTCAGAATTTAACACAAATTATTTGACCTGATCTCATTGTTTCACTGTCCATAAGAACCATAGCAGAACCATAATCCAGGTGGACACAATTATGTCTTCACCTTACATAAGTCTTTTTCTTAGCCTTTGCCTGAAATGCTTTCACCATAGACTCAGTAATAATCAACAGTATGAGGATTTAAGCTCTGGTACAGCTGCTTTAAATCCAACACTGTCTAGGCAGCATTCATATACTCAGCATTTATCCAGACATTTGACAATTTTATGTGTGCCTTGCACTAGGCACTGTTAAATGCAGAGGATATAGACTCAAGACCTGAACTCTGTTTTCAAGCTGCTTAGAATCTAGTTGGGTACATTGTCAACAGTGCAGTGTCTAAGGTAAGCACAAAGTACTCAGAGAAAGAGCACGATATCCTGATAATAAGGTATCAATTCCCTTTACTTGGCACTACCCATCCATAGAAAGAACTGATTTCCATTCTCAGCACATTTTGAGAGGGCCAATGATACACTGGAGAAAGTCTAAAAGAGAGCTGCCAGGTGGAAGGATTGCCTTCTCACATTTCCTCCCCTCAGGTTACCTCTTCCCTTCCTTAAAGAGGAAGGAGAATGGGAAAGACTGTTGGAAGCTCAAGGGGAAATTTTTTTTTTTTAAATTGAAAGTAACTGTTCTTGGGGTGCCTGGGTGGCTCAGTCGTTAAGCGTCTGCCTTCAGCTCAGGCCATGATCACAGGGTCGTTGGATCAAGCACCGCATCGGGCTCCCTGCTCGGCGGGAAGCCTGCTTCTCTCTCTCCCACTCCCCCTGCTTGTGTTCCCTCTCTCGCAGAGTCTGTCTCTGTCAAATAAATAAATAAAATCTTTTTTTTTTTTTAAGATTTTATTTATTTATTTGACAGAGAATGAGAGAGAGAGCACATGAGAGTGGGGAGGGTCAGAGGGAGAAGCAGACTCCCTGCCGAGCAGGGAGCCCGATGCGGGACTCGATCCAGGGACTCCAGGATCATGACCTGAGCCGAAGGCAGTCGCTTAACCAACTGAGCCACCCAGGTGCCCCAAATAAATAAAATCTTTAAACAAAAAAGAAAATAACTGTTCTTGAAAATATCTGAGTATTGCTGGGGTGAGTATTTCTGGTTTGAGGAACCATGTCCAAGTCCATTACCATGAACATTCTCTTAATTTTATTAGCCCCCTATGTTGAGAGTATCAGCAGCTCCACAGAACCCAAGCAATAAAAGTACAAACTCCTTAGGCTGCATTAAAGATCTCTGTCATCTGGCTTCAGTCTTGTCCCTCTTTGTAACAGAGACTACAACCATTTCCCCCTCTTCTATTAGTAATAAAAATTTTAGCTGGAAACAAGGCCACCCAGAAAAAAAGATGATGTTTCCCAGTTTCCCCTACAGCTAGGTGTAGCCATGTGACTAAATTTAGGCTAATGGTATGCAAGTGGAAATACCATGTTGCAACTTCTGGGAACCTGAAGAGACAAAGAATACCTACTCATCCTGCTGATTGGGACATGAATGTCATGACTAAAGTTCCATCCTGGATTTCATGACAAGGGCCACACCCTAGGGATGGTGAACTGGTAGGAAGTGGGTCCTTGAGGACTTTGTGGAACAGAGTCAATATACCAGTCTTGGATTGCCCACCTCCAGGTTTTTAACAGAAGGGGATATTATTTTCTATCTTATTTTAGCCACTAAATTCAGCCACTGTTGGCAGACTCTGTTATTTGCAACCTCCCTTTCCTCCAGATCCTCCCCTAGTAGCCAGCTATAAGCCAGGCACTGTGCTAAGTCTCCAAAACATTATCTTGTTGAATCCTCACAAATACTCTACTAGGTAGCTACTATTAGTTCCATTTTACAGATGAAGAAACAGACTTAGAAAGATGAATCTCTTTGCTAACAAGAAGCCAGGTTTTTGAGCCCAGGCAGATTGTCCACAGAGGCCATGCTCTTAATCTCTATGCTATATTACCTGCCTTAGACTGAACTACTTTCCCTATTCCATGTCTTTACTCATATTCTTCCTTTGGCACCTAAAATGACTTTCTGACTTCCTGATGTCCTTCCCTTTCTAAATGCCCCCTTCCAAATGAAGACTCTGATGCAGAATAGAAATAAATCCCTCCTCAAATGAGTCCATTGTACTTTGACTATGTGCCTCTACTACATTACTTCGCATATCCTGCCTTGCAATCTCATTAGTTGTGTTATGTACCAGTTTTCCTCAAAATATTTTAGGTTCCTTGAGGACAAGAAACATATTTGTTCTTGTATTTCCCACAGCACCTAACAGTAAAATTCAATTAATGTTATTTGAATTGCTAAAAAAAGTTCTCATTGAAAGATACGAGTTTTTGACTATCTTATAAATGAAAGACAAGTAGTGAGATGTAGTCCTAAATAACTGAAACTCTATAATAACAGCACTGTCCGATAGAACTTTCCACAATGATGGAAATATTCTATACCTATGCTATCCAGTACCATAGCCACAGTATGTGGCACTTGAACTGTATGTGGTGCTTCACTGTATGAAGCACTCGAAATATGGCTAGTACAACTGAGGAAATAAAAATCTTTATTTCATTTAATTTTAATAATTTAAATGTAAACAGTCAGATGTGAATAATGGCTAACGTATTGGATGCTGTAGCTCTAAAGACTGTATTGAAGCTTTAGAAAACAGCTCCATCATGTTTTATATAGAATAAGTGCTCAGTAAATGTTTGCTATAGGACTTTGAATTGGATTGAGGTGAATAACAATCTAAGAACACATAATCTATGTAGATTAAAAAAAAAAGACTGAAAAAGAGAGAAACTTCAAGAAATTCAAGGACAACATGGGAAAAGATGAAGTTGAAGCACCGTCAACCAAAAACCACCAAAGATCATCATTTGTAGCAGAAGAGAACCCTCAACTCATTTTGTCCTTGCTCAAGCAGAGTCTGAAAGAGGTATGTCTTGATGAGCAATTATATGATGTATAAACCCAGTTTAATAAAGGCTGGGCTGGCACCCATTTACAAAAACCTCCAGTGGACACTGAGGTTTTTCATGCTGTCTTGAAAGAAACTGTCTGTAAAAGATTGGGATGGTCTCACTAGGCTGAAAAGAATAAGTCCAGATCACTCTATTTAACAATGATTCATCATAAATTCCATTTTTTATTTGAGAAAATGACAGAAACTCACTCACTTTGGTTCCAGCATTTCAGAGCAAAAACTTCTAGCTATACTCTCAAGACAAAATCTAAATTTTAGGCCCCTTTGGAATTTTTCATTCTTGATTTTACCCCACTGAGATGGAACACTAAAGAATGCAGTTAGGGACCCACACTGCTAAGAGAGCTCCTCCCAGCCTGGCCATTCTGAGCGTGACCTTTCACCAGGTCCCTGGCATAAGACAGTGTCGTCTCCTGGAGTCAAGCCAGAATGTAAGATGAAAAGCCACATGCGGAGGATGACGCAAGGGAAACAATCATGACTCTCATATTGAGAGCCAGAAAGAAATTTGAGGTCTTATGCACACTAGTTCCTAAGCTTGGGTGTTTTACTCAGCATAATAACTCCCTTAACATTTTATTTTGGGGGGATTTCCAGCCACAGAAGAATGAGCATACCAGCAATCAAACTTTAGGTATGCCACTCTGCACTACCCAGAGAGGAGTCCACATGGTGTGGTCCTCGCTTCTCAGAATAACTTAAAGGGAAACTTTTACAATATCCAGAGCCCTTGATGTCCTACAGATCAAGGAGGAGGATGTCCTCAAATTCTTTGCAGCAGGAACCCACTTACATGGCACCAACCTTGATTTCCAAATGGAACAGTACATCTACAAAAGTTGAAGTGATGGCATCTACATCTTAAATCTGAAAGGGACCTGGGAGAAACTTCCGCTGATGGCTTGTGCCATTGTTACCACTGAAAACCTGGTTGAGGGGCACCTGGGTGGCTCAGTTGGTTAAGCGTCTGCCTTCGGCTCAGGTCATGATCCCAGGGTCCTGGGATCGAGTCCCGCATCGGGCTCCCTGCTCAGCGGGAAGCCTGCTTCTACCTCTCCCTCTGCCTGCTGTTCCCTCTGCTTGTGCTCTCTCTCTCTCTCAAATAAATAAATAAAATCTGAAAGAAAGAAAGAAAGAAAGAAAGAAAGAAAGAAAGAAAGAAAGAAAGAAAAAAAAAGGAAGGAAGGAAGAAAAAAGAAAACCTGGTTGATGTCAGTGTCATGTCCTCTGAGAATACTGGCCAGTGGGCTGTCCCGAATTTGCTGCTGCCCCTGGAGCCACTCCTCCTGCTGACTACTTCACTCCCAGAACCTTCACTAACCAGATCCAGGCAGCCCTCCAGGAGCCACATCTCCTGGTGGCTCCTGATCCTGGGGCTGACCACCAGCCTCCCACAGAGGCATCTTAGGTTAACCTGCCAACCACTGCTCAGTGTAACACAGACTCTCCTCTGTGCTATGTGGACACTGTCATCTTCGCAACAACAAGAGAGCTCAATGGGTCTAACATGCTATATGATGACTGGGGAAGTTCTGTGTGTGTGTGCCACCTTCCCTCATGGACACCCAGGGGAGCTCATGCCTGATCCATTTTGACAGAGACCCTCAAGAGATTGAAAAGGAAGAGCAGGCTGCTGCTGAAAAGGCCACGACTGAGGAGGAATTTCCGGGTGAACGACTGCTCCAGCCCAAGTAAACGGCTTGAGTTGATGGCTACCGAGCCCAGGTGGCAGACGGGCCTGAAAGCACGCAGGTGGCCTCTGTGCCTATCCAGCAGTCCCCTACTGAAGACCAGAGCCACTGGCCTGCCACTGAAGACTGCTCTCAGCTCCCATTGCTCAGGCCACTGACTGGGTAAGAACAACACTGAGTGGTCTTCAGCTGTTCTTCCACAGGCTCTAAAACAGAACATGGAAATAGAGTCCTTGGGTAGCTTAGTTGGTAAAACATCACACTCTTAATCTCAGGGTCATGAGTTCAAGTCCCACATTGGGTGTGGAGCCTACGTAAAAAAAATGTAAAAAAAAAATAAAAATAGAACATGGAAATAAGGTGGATAGAAAATATACATCAGAAAAAAAATATATATATATATATACATCAGGGCCGCCTGGATGGCTCAGTCAGTTAAGCATCTGCCTTCGGCTCAGGTCATGGTCCCAGGGTCCTGGGATCGAGCCCCGCATCAGGCTCCCTGCTCAGCAGAGCCTGCTTCTCCCTCTCCAGCTCCCCGCTGCTTGTGTTCCCTGTCTCGCTGTCTCTCTCTCTGTCAAATAAATAAATAAAATCTTTAAAAAAAAAAGACATGCCTGTGAAAGAACGAGCCAACCAGATTCCAAGTTAGAGAATGGAAGGCTCCATAAGCATCAGGAGAGTATCAAAGTCCTCCAGTAAATAAGATATGGATTATCACTGCCGAAAGTGGTGAGAAGCACAGAGATCTGGAGCCAATAAATTTGATTTTGAATCCTGACTCTGTTATTTACCATGCATGTGATTTTAAGCAAGTCATTTCAATCTCTTTGAACCTCACTGTTGTTTTTGTATCTGCCAATATGAATTATTCAACTTGCTAATGGGAAGTGCTTTGCAAAAAGAATTGACAAGGGTTTTGGGGTTCTTTTGTTTTGGTTTGGTTTTGGGGTTTTGGGGGGTTTTTTGGGTTTTTTTTTTTTTTTTGAGAGAGAGAGAGAGTGCATGCACATGAGCAGAGGGGCAGTGGGAGAGGGAAGGAGAATCCCAAGCAGGTTCCCGCCCCATGCGGGGCTCATCTCATGACCCTGAGATCATGACCTGAGCCAACAAAATCAAGAATTGGACGCTTAACTGACTGAGCCACCCAGGCATCCCAAAAAGAACTGACAGTTTTAAGAACACACATTATGCCAGGACCTGAACTAGATTGGGATGTTGTGATAAGATTGAGAAAGTATTACATGTAAAACCCCCTTAACACTAAAAAGAACCATGAGATACTATTGTTAATAGTATCCCCTTTTTAGAGAGAACGAAATTGAGGCATGGAGAATTGAAATCCTTTGCCCAAGGTCTCATGACCAATAAGTGGTAGAGCTATGACTTGAAGCCAGGAGCTTGGCTCTAGAGACTGACTCTAGACACCTCTCTATCCTGGGTTGCTCTGGAAAGCCAGGGAACAGAAGCAGGAGTAGGACTGAAAAAGGTAAAACTGGAAGCTGGCACTCAAGTTGAAGCTAAGAAGCCTGGAAAATGACTAGCCTAGAGTAATAAGGGTCAAGCAAAGCACTGGACTAAAACCAAGTAGGGAGGCAGCAAGTTGGGGGTCACAAATACCACAGGTAAGACAAGGTGAGAAGTCAAAAGGTCAGCCAATAAGAAATAGAAGAACCCAAAGGAAAAAAATGGGAAAAGACAGAGGAAGAAAAATACTAATAGATAATAAATATAAGGAGATGTCTATACCAAGTTGTTAATGGGGAAGGAATTGTGAGTGGGCATAGGGAGTGTGCTATACGAAAAAAAAAACCCGGCTTTTCTTATGTCTCAAAATTATTAAACTCTGATCAAGGACCAGTGTTGCTTTTGCAACTTTAAAATTAATAAAAATAAGAATGTTAAAATACATCACAAAACAAAAAATGCAGTGGATCTAGATGGAAGGGCAAGGTAGAAAAAGTGAAAACCCAATTAAATTGGCTTGGCACACCAGGGCACCTATGGGATCAGAATCCAGGGAGACACAGTTGGACCAGAATGGCAGAGCTGGAAGTTACCTTAGATAATGTCTACTCTCCATTCCCACTTCATTTTTTAAATGAGGGAAACTGAGGCCCAGAGAGAAAAGAGCGGTAAGTCTAATGTCACACAAACTTGCTTCCAGGGTATAGGCACTTCAGACACTGCGGATTAAATAAAAAACACGTTATGATGGAGAAACAGGTGCCAAAGAGAACACATTTCCTGACAACGGTCATAAAAAAAAAAAAAGTCAAAATGTAGGGCAAACATTCCCATGCACTTGTGAATGTGCAGAGGTAGATTTTTCTGACTTTCATCCTAACTTGATCTAGAGGCACTATCCGCCTCTATCTCTCAGCTTTACTCTCCACCACACTGGTATGCAACAAGGAGGCAATGCGCCAGCCAGCAACTCCATGCCTACATTCTCCCAGGTTTCAGTCCATCAAAAAAGAAAGCACCTCTTCCTGGTGCTCCCATAGGAGTTTTGGGCGTCGGAACGAAGTAGGTCTTGCTCTCCCTCCGCAGACAACAATGTTATCAGGAAGAGTAACTATGTGAGGGGCGCCTGGGTGGCTCAGTCGTTAAGTGTCTGCCTTCGGCTCAGGTCATGATCCCAGCATCCTGGGATCAAGCCCCGCATCCGGCTCCCTGCTCCGCAGGAAGCCTGCTTCTGCCTCTCACACTCCCCCTGCTTGTGTTCCCTCTCTCACTGTCTCTCTCTCTGTCAAATAAATAAATAAAATCTTTAAAAAAAAAAAAAAGGAAGAGTAACTATGTGAGGTGATGGATGTGTTAATTAACTTGATTGCAATAGTCATTACACAATGCATATGTCTATCAAGTCATCACACTGTACCTTTTAAATATATACAATTTTATTTGTCAATTATATCTCAATAAAACTGGAAAAAATAAAGCCATTAAAAAAAATTATTAGCAAGATCTAATGCTCTTGATTGGCCATGACTGAGTCACTGGCCTATTACTAATGGAACTACATGGGAAAGAGACAGTTCTCCAAAAGACATTTGGGTAGCTTTTAGAAATAATGAGGAGCAGAAAAAATTAATATCTATTGAAGATAAAGTAAAAAATTTTAAAACAAACTAATAGCAAAACACCAAATAAGGAAACAGACATTTTTATGTATTCTTTTGAGTGGGCAAGTTAGCAATATCTATTTAAAATTCAAATGCACTTTCTTTTTGCCCAATTGTATTTCAAGAAATTTATCCTACAGATAAATCTACCAGTGCACAAAGATGTTATTTAAAAGATGATCACTGAGGCATTGATTGTAATGGCAAAACATTGTCCATTAATATGGAAGTTGTTAAATTTTGATGCATTCATAGAGACGAATATTATACAATTATTTTTTAATGAGGTAGATCTATATGTTCTGGTATGGGAAATTGTTAAGAGAACAAAGCAAATTGTAAAAAAAAATAGGTAAATATGATCCTGCTTGTGTAAATACATAAAAATATCTTGAAGAATTTTTTTTAGATGTGTAACACTGTTTATTGCTGGGAAAGAGGTATAAGGGAGTTAGGAGTGGCAGGAAGAAAACACTTTTCAATTTATATCCTGTGGAATTTTAATTTGTTTTTCTGAGTACTCATGGTTTTTACTACTTTAAAAAGTCTAAAAAAAAAAAAACAAGTTAGTCTAAAAAACACTTGTCTATTGACTATTAACATGACTGACAATTTGCACTATTGGTTCTAAAGAACCAAAACATTTTGTTTATATGTGAAGAAATTTATTAAGTGGGATCTCACCATGAGATTCTACATACTTCTTGTTAAGAAGCAGTATAATATTTTCATGCTAATCTAGCAAATTATCTGGGCTACTGAGTCAACTTGGTTCATTTATTTACTTTGTTTATCGGTCAGCCCAGCCCATCACAGAATTTTGCCACTATAAATTGGCCCCTGGACTGACTCATTCAGGCAGGCAGCAACTCCATCATACCCAATAATTAATCGGGCAGTCCTCCTCCATATGTCACTATGACTATTCATTAAAGCAATGCATATGGCTCTTACCTACATGTGTTAGCTTTTTGCTTTTATTCATGGTTCAACAAATTTATGAAACTCAGATCCAGCAGAACAAAGAAAAATTAGTATAGAAGCTGACAGTTTAAAATTAGAAAAGAAAAACTAAAATTGAGAAGAGATGTTGTCATTAACAGTAGAGAATTCATGACATAGCAAACATCTGTTGATTGCCTTCTGTGTGCAAGGTACAAGGCTAGACTCTGGAAACATGAAGAGATATACAAGACCTTGTCCATGCCCACAGTATTACCTTTTATTTGAGAAGATAGCATATGTATTGAAAAGAATAACTAATGTACAAGGTTATCACTGGCAAGTGTCATATATTTCTAATTATCAAGATTCCCATTTAAGATGTACAAAGCTTCGGGCGCCTGGGTGGCTCAGTTGGTTAAGCGACTGCCTTCGGCTCAGGTCATGATCCTGGAGTCCCTGGATCGAGTCCCGCATCGGGCTCCCTGCTCAGCAGGGAGTCTGCTTCTCCCTCTGACCCTCCTCCCTCTCCTGCTCTCTGTCTCTCATTCTCTCTCTCTCAAATAAATAAATAAAATGTTTAAAAAAAAAAAGATGTACAAAGCTTCTTAGGAGTCATGAATAAGTGAAGTATATCATACTGTATATAGTATATATAGTGTAAGAACTACACTAAACTTAAAGTATTATTATGAATTGAATGTATTCCCCCAAAATTCATATGCTGAAATCCTAAACCCCCAATGTAATTGTATAAAGCCCTCATGAATAGGATTGGTACCCTCATAAGAAAAGACACAAGAGCTTGCTCCATCTCTCTGCTCTTTACCCCATGTGAGGTGTAATGAGAAGCTGTCAGTCTGCAACCCAGAAGAGAGCTCTCACCAGACCCTGACCTTGCTGGCACCCTGATCTTGGACTTCCAGCCTCGAGAACTGTGAGAAATAAATTTCTGTTGTTTATAGGCCACCCTGTCTACAGTACTTTGTGATAGCAGCCCAAAATGACGAAGACAAGTTAAAGACACCGTTTTAGGGGCACCTGGGTGGCTTAGCTGGTTAAGTGTCTGCCTTTGGCTCGGGTCATGATCCCAGGGTCCTGGGATTGAGCCCCACAAAATTGGGCTGCCTGCTCAGTGGGGAGCCTGCTTCTCCCTCTCCCTCTGCATGCTGCTCTCCCTGCCTATGCTTTCTCTCTCTCTACCAAATAAATAAATAAAATCTTAAAAAAAAAGACACCATTTTATAAAATAAGAAATGAAGATTATTGAATGGATAATGCTTTAATAATAATTTAGATATTCAAAATATAATTTCCATATGATTTAATAATATGCACAAGAAGTACAAAACCAAAACACTGATTCAGAGGAGACCTTTAAATTGCTACTGTGAGTGATATAAGATATGATAATCATAACCATACCCATAGCTAAGATTTACCTAGTATTTACTATGTGCCAGGTACTGTTCTAAGTTATATATAAGTACATACTTCAAGCTCACAATTCTATGATGCAGGTAATTTATTATTCCTACTTTACAGATGAGAAAACTGAGGTACTGAGAAGTTAAGTAATTTGCCCAAGGTAAGGAGCACCTGGGTGGCTCAGTCAATTAAGCGTATGCCTTCAGCTCAGGTCATGATCCCAGGGTCCTGGCATTGAGCCCCATGTCAGGCTCCTTGCTCAGTGGGGAGGCTGCTTCTCCCTCTCCCTCTGTCTGCCGCTCTGCCTACTTGTGCTCTCTCTTTCTCTCTATGAAATAAATAAATAAAATTTCTTTTTTCAAACAAAAATATGTTTATTTTTTTAACTTTTTTTTTATTATGTCGTATTAATCACCATACATTACATCATTAGTTTTTGATGTAGTGTTCCATGATTCATTGTTTGCGTATAACACCCAGTGCTCCAAGCAGTACGTGCCCTCTTTAACACCCATCAAAATCCTAAAAAAAAAAAATTTGCCCAAGGTAAGTGTCAGGGCCACACTTCCAAAGCAGGCAATCTTTCTCCAGAGTCTATGCCCATGTAGTGAGTATATGATATATATTCTCTAAATTATCATTTAGATTATTTAGAGAATAATAACATTAAAAATGTTCACATTTTTAAAAAGATTTTATTTATTTGAGAGAGAGAGCATGTGGGGACAGAGAGAGAGGGAGAAGCAGACTCCCCACTGAGCAGGGAGCCCGATGTGATGTGGGGCTCCATCCCAGGACCCTAAGATCATGACCCGAGCTGAAGGCAGATGCTTAACCGACTGAGCCACCAAGGCACCCTTTTTTGTTCACATTTCTAGGGAGAAAATACAAGGCAAAGGATGGTAAAGATATTATTCTTCTACTGTGGGATTCTGCAATTCCTTTGTGGCCTCAAGCCATGCCTTGTACATCATGGACAATCAACAAATACCTATCCTATGAATTGTTGAGCTCTAGGCTGAGAGAACAGTATTTGTGACCCATATTACCCACTTGTCTTCACAACTCCTGACCACATTACTTTTCCCTAGTATTCCTGGTATTTTCTCTAGTATTCTCTAGTTGTTCTCTTCGCCAAGTTCCAAGCAAGAAGCAGAGTGTCTGAAGTAGAAAGTTATGTAATAGAGCACAGAACTGGTCTGGGAATGAACGCTGACACTTTTTATTTATACAACCTTGGACAAGTCGCTTCACTCCTCTTGGAAATGAATGTTCATATTTGTCGAATATAAGAGTTGGATTAGGTGACTGATTTTCAAAGCTCATAAGGAAGGAAGAAGGGGAAGCATATGAACAAGTGCGACATCTTCGGCTTCAAGGAGAATAGCTCCCCCTAAACCTGTTTTATATATTAAGTATATGAGATTTTGTTTAAATAAAGGAACTCAAACCTTTACAAAGTTTGAAGACCAATGGATTTGATCAAATTCTTAAGTATTGTCTCATTTCAAATATTCTATCACTCTTGACTGTACAGGCATACTCCAATACATCAGGCAATTTGTCCTAACCTGTTCAAGAGACATTTTAACTGAATCTTAGAATTCTTTCCATCATTACAATTCTGGATCTAGCCTTTCAAAAAAAAGAAATAGATTTTTTCCCCTCCACTCACATTTATCAGTCCATTTTTTGGAAGCTCTTCTTGCCACATCCTTAAATAAGTAAATAGGATAACTGTGGTAATTGCCTGACCTGCAAAGTGTATAGAACTTCAAGGTTAATGCTCCTGGCACAAGATTTTTGCTACAAACAGCAGAATTCCTCTAACCCTTTGCTGAGGCATCGGTTCAATAATAAGAGAAAATCATGCCATGTATTGAATTACTCAAAAAAGAGAATTATCAGAGAATCCCCTGATGGTCTAACTATGGCTAAAATGTACTCTAAAAAGAACTGGTCTTAAAGAACTTTAGGAAAGTCCTTCACCAGAGACATAGTAGAAAAGCCAAAACTTAAACAACAATAACAACAACCTATATATTCAAGAATTGGTATAATCCTACCCCCAATTTTGTGCTAATACTCTAGGTTTAATTTTATAATCCTGAACTTCCTTTCACATGAATGAAGTTACCAGTAAGACTATCCATTCTCTGAAATTCCTTTAGTCAGTTTTCATTAAGGACTGTCAAATATATGCATCATTTAGGGCTTTTTAAATCTAAATTTTATTGAAGATATATTACATATGGTTTAATATTTCAGTTCAGCAATGTCCATCAGCAATAAGCATTACTCCAAGAGTGGGATTAAATATTCTAGCAAACACGGTGATCCAAATAGCAAAGAAAAATCCTGGGCACTTAGCCCAGATTCCCCACTCTCTCTTATGGTGTGGCTCATCTCTCTCTCAGATAAACTAGACAACCAAAAAAATCTTCCATCATTATTAGTGAATGTGTAGTGCAACAAATGATCAAATTCCTCCACCAGGTCACCTAACAAATTTTTTAAGTAGAAAAAATTGCACAAAATCAAATTGCTTCATAAAAAAGTTATTTTTAAAACCAAGGAGAAATGTAGTTGTCAGAAATAAAAGGTAACTCTCCATGGTAATCAGCAGTTTTCCTCTGACCTGACTTTACCACTCCTCCAATGACAGGCTGGTAGACAGTGCTTTTCTATAATTATAAATCTGTCTTTGCTATGTTATGAAGCTTTAAAGTATTTCAATTTTGCATATTTACATTGAATATGAATCTCAGCTCCACAAAAACCAAGAGATTCAGAGCAAACTCATGGCCTTGGTCCCACAAAAGTTCCTGGTTTTACATTCACCAGTTAAAACTGATGATACCCAACCTTGAATCTTAGCTTTAGGTCTTAATGTCTTGGTTTTCAAAATCTTAATCCATCTGAATGATGAGGAGGTGGGAGGAGCTCCACGCAAAGTATTTACAAAGGGTCTCACTCATCAGACATTTCCTCTCACAGCTCCCAGCAGCAGCTACTTGGGGACAGAGGAGTTGTGTCACAATCAAAAATAACCTAGCAATAACCGTCATCACTGAATCTGCATTGCTGGGACACAACATACCTTAAGTCTTCTGTCAAAGAATCCTCTTGGTTCAATGAGGAGACTGTTTATTAATAAAGTAAAAACCTTTGACACTAGAGCCGCTGACAAAAGGAACAAAAAGCAAAGGAGCAGTAGCAGCAGCATGTTTATGTAGTCTAAATAGTTATACAATTTTATTTTTCCAATAAATTTGTAAGGTGGTTATGGCATTAGTATTAAGTCCCTTGATCTTGTGTGAACTTCAGAATCCTCATTTTTTTTTAAAGATTTTATTTATTTATTTGACAGAGAGAGACACAGCGAGAGAGGGAACACAAGCAGGGGGAGTGGGAGAGGGAGAAGCAGGCCTCCCGCCAAGCAGGGAGCCCGATGCGGGGCTCGATCCCAGGACCCTGGGATCATGACCCGAGCTGAAGGCAGACACTTAACGACTGAGCCACCCAGGCACACCAGAATCCTCATTTTTTTTTAAAGATTTTATTTATTCATTTGAGACACAGAGACACAGAGAGAGAGAGAGCATGAGCAGGGGGAGAGGCAGAGGGAGAGGGAGAAGCAGGCTTTCCACCGGGCCAGGAGCCCGATGTGGGTCTCGATCCCAGGACCCCGGGATCAGGATCTGAGCTGAAGGCAGGCGCTTAACCATCTGAGCCACCCAGGCGCCCCAGAATCCTCATTTTTAAATGGGGATATATTTCACAGGGTTGCTGTCAGGCTAGAACAAAATAACGTGTAAAGTACTTGGTACAGAGTACTCAATAAACGGTGGCCTGGGTTGTTTTTTTTTTTAATTATTATCATCCCTACAAACAGAGGAAACATTGCTTAGAGAAAGCAACCCGCCCAAGGGCATTCAATGGAATAGACTTTATTGAGTACCTGCATAGGGCTGTGAATATGAAAATTCATGAAACCCCATCCCTGCCTTCTATCTAGGAGCTCACACTCACTCTTAGTAAGAAAGCAAACAAGCTCTAGAACCTAGTGTTCTTTTTACTCCGTTCTGATGCAAATCCAGAAAAGAAAAGAAAAAAAAAAAAAAAGAGGAGACTGAAATCCATGTCAACTATTTCTTAGATAAAAAACCTTCTGCCTATGCAGGTTTGTTTCATTGTGGTGAAGGGTACTCTAACTCAATGTGCCTTCCCTAACTTACCTCCCCTCCATTATCAGGAATTTCTGAATAGTGGGAATTTCCTCCTCTGAAGGGAGAACTCCTTGCTTTTATGTAACACTGTACCATTGACTAAAAACACTCTCACCTATACTAATTTAATCTAACTAGCTTAATTTTCCCCAAATCCTGTGAGGCATGAATTGTAAAATCATTTTAGAGTAGAAGAAATTGAGACACAGCTATGAGTGTCATAATCTAGACTAGAACTAGATCAATAGCCGCATGCTAGTTTAATTACTAGTTTAAAGCCTCCCCACTAAACTACACTGAACCTATGTTAAAATATTTTGCACTCTCACCTAGATTTCCTTCTACTTTCTCTGAGCCTCTGTGACACACTCTAACTCTCCTAAGGGTCCAATACTGAACCTTGTATTTGAGGAATTCCCCCAGGCAATATGTTTATTCAATAATCCATGCAACATAATATAATATCACCTTTTCAAGTAAGGCTATGACTTTTACATAGGCTAGATCCATAAAGAGAGATGGAGAATGATACTTTGCATTTGTTTAGCAGTCTTTCAAAGTGCTTCCGTATATATTATTCAGAGAGGAAGAATGAAATTTGAATTTAAGAGAAGAAAGGATGTTAGAGATTCTCAAATCCAGTGTTTCTTAACCTTCTTTGGGTCGCCTGCCTATTTGAGAATCTGACAAAAGCTACAGACCTCCTACCCAGAAAGATGTACAAATGAACATATACACACATATCTACATAGTTTCAAAGGGATTCTTGGACTGCCCCCAGGTTAAGAAGTGCTCTAACTTGTAACTCAATTTACAAATGAGGAAGCTACTATTTAATCATGACAGGATCCCTATGAGCAGGCAGAGTAAGTATTATTCACATTTTCCAGATCTGGAAACAAGGTCCAGTGAGGTTTCAAGACTTGCCCAAAGTCTTACATCTAGTTAACAACAAGCAGTGCAGAACCCAGGACTCTGAACAGTCTGGTTATTCTTCTAGGTCACATCACCTTCCCACTGCACTATGGAACTTCTTCACCATAAGAAAGCCTCTTTCTATAGCCAATAGTTTATTTTACCCTTCAAAACACACATAATTCTTGACTTCCAATGAAAAAAGCTCTAAATAAAAAAAATTGTTCTCTTCACAATAGTAACTCATTTCTTAGAGATTTCCAAAAGGTTTTAGTCACTAACACATTAAATATTGAAGTCTAGAAATTAGAACTGTAAACAACTCTGTAATTTCTACATTGGTGGTTAAATACCAATCTGGTCAACTTCCCCATTTAGCAGCAAACATACCTGAATCCAAGCAAAGAAGGCAAATATGTTAACACTTCTCTTGGAAGGGTTCAGGAAAGAAGTATTGGCACATTAGAATTACATCTAGCACATAGAGGGCTTACTAAATATTTGTTAAATGAACAAATGGGTTTACCAATAAATACTACTGAGTTTTCAAAATATTTTGTTTCCACTTTCAAAAATTATATATATAAACTAAGAAAACGCTCAAATACAGTACTTTTTGGTTAAGGTCTAAGTTAAACCCTCAACAGTATATTCAATACTAAACTATACATAAGAACAAATATGTTTTTTTAAATGTTTACTCACGTTTTACCAAAACAGTTTATGTTATTAAGGTAATGGTTCTGATTGATTTTATTATAATTTATTCATTCTCTCATAATAATAAATATATGTAAAATACTATTGGGAAGAAAATATCTCAGATACATATAAAATATTTAGATATGCTAAAGATACAATAACATTTATGATGAATATTAAATTTTTGCAATAGTATGATTATTATTAACATTTAATTTAACTTCACTTAATAGCAGGCTATCTTTCTACTCTCAAGATTTCCATATCTGAGGAGCAGTCTTTATTTGTAAGCCAAAAGCTTCCAGAATATATACTAGGATGCTAAGCATTTTGGTATTTAAGAAGAATGAAAGATGCTGTGTTTTAGCTTTGCTTATTTATGCTAGCTTTAATAGACTTTGAGTCTGAATTTTAATGTTTCATTATCATAGTTTTTTGTGATAACTGGATAGATTAAGAATTTTCTACAAAACAAATGCTTAATAAGGCAATAAACCTGTTGAAGGAATAAATTGCTTTTAGGATATCTATACTACAGAAAAGGTATTGTACCCACTCTACCTAGTGATTAGGTTTATATTGCAATGTGACTCATAAGACTCACTGTACTGAATAAAAATTTAGGCAATTAGTGATCTTATTTCTTAGGAAGAACTGCTTGCTATCGTATATTAACACAGATCTCGCTCAATTAAAATTGCTCACAGTCAGCAAAAATAATTTCTGCACTGTAATGAAATAACGAAATAATTATATGCAAGGGAGGACTTGTGATCTTTTTAATTATTCTATTCTTCATTTTTAAAAGGGCTATTTGAAAACGTACTTTTATAATTGATTGCTATAAATCAGTCAAACGCATTCTAAGGATCATAAATATTCTAACTTTTAAAAGACAAAGAAATGCTAAATATTCAATGGAATACTTCAATATTCAGAAAATTTAATCTGGGGGGAAAGGATAGACTGCTCTTTGGAAAATAAAAAAGTAAATTTGTTGTCCCGTGAAAAATGAAATATCTTGAATGTCAGTAACAGAAATGGAATTAACAAGAGATCTTTTTATTGTTTTTTAAGGTCATTAGGCTGTGAATTCTATAATTATGGAAATTGTCAGTCCAGTTCTGTAAGAATGTTTGCTCCCATCCATAAGGTAGTAGAATGTTCAATCAGTCTCTCTCGTGGGAAAGTTAGGTCATAACTGTAAGTGTACCAGCAAAATTGAATTAAGCAAAGAGATTTCATTAGTATTTATAGCCAGAAGGCATCTGTAAAAGTACAGGGCAAAGAAGTTATGTGGAAGTCAAAGGAGAAAAAAAAATGGGTTTCCAGTGACAAAGGCGAATCTGAAAGAGATATAAGTGTATGATGAATAAGAGCTATTGAACACTACAGCAAAGAGGGAGTTGCAAAGATGTCAAATATTGATTTTCTTGTGTATGCCTTTGGACTACATATGTAATTGTTTGGGTTTGCTGTCTTCATGGTACAACAATATTTGTTGTCGAAGGTTAGAAAGCATGATGTGAAATAAACTAAAAACTAAGAAACATGTTGGAGAATTATAATAACCCTCCACTCAGTATCTCATTGAGAGGTTTCTGTATTTTCTTACAAAAGAACATTTTTAATGAAGAAAAATGTTATATACTTTTCAACAGAACACCAGATTCTTATTATTAATTATGTTAATTGAGAATTATTTGACTGACTTTCAGTCTCATTTTAAATTAAACTAGGTTCTCTACTTCCTTATTTTATTGAATGGATCTTCTTAAACCATATATCTAATTTTGAAAGTACAGTTAACCATACTTATTTATTCAGTATGATTATAATTAATTCAGTTAAAGCTAAACTGATAATAAAAATCTGATGTCACCACTTTAAAAGAAATATTTTCTATAGTATTTTCCTTTTCACTACAGAAATTCCAGAAAGAGAACTTCTGCATTTTAAAGTCTATATAAGTATATATATTTAATAACAAATTGCAAACTCAATCAAATTAATAATCAAGCTAGTACAGTCACTAAACAAATACTGTTTTCTATTGTTTTCAAGGGTTATTTTCTCCCTGACTATTCCAGTCTGAACAAAGAATGTTAATAATTATAAGGCACTTTTTAACTAACATGCTCTTTTTAAAAACATGTTCTTTTTAAATAACAGACTCACTTGTTTTTTTTTATCTGATTTAATTATTTGTTAGGACCTTGACTCACATTTATGAATATTACCTTGTTCTCTTTCCTCCCTCAGGAAGTTTAAAAACAGCAAAACTCTCCAGGTGGATTTTATTGCACTTAAAACCACAATGACCACAAACTGAAAAGAGAAAGAAAAAAAAAAAAGTATGAGATGTTTTAAGCATTAGAGGCAGACAGGAATACAAATAAAGGAACAGTATAATATACGGCACAAGCCTATCATTCTACCAGTGCAGAAAATACCTGCGAGGAAAAATCTGCAGAGAAGACCATTTCTGCAGCACAAACAAGTTTCACATTTTATTTGCAATGTCTCACTTTTAACATTACTAAATATTTAATAGCAAAGTAAAACAGAGTGACAGCGTTGAGTCTATGTGAAATCCAAAATATTTTTTTCGCAGGGCTTTGGAAGCATGTAGGACGCAAAGGAGGTAATCCAGTAGTAATGGCAGCTCCTCTCCGAGGTAAATACTTGTCAGGAACAAAACGTAATTCAATTGCACTCTTCTTTTCTGAAAAGGTTGCTTGTGGAATATCCATCATAAAGTCATTTCTATTTCTTAAGAGCTATTAGTGCCTGGCCCCTTGGCTTCATTAAGACACTCTTTTTCAATATATTCTCTTATTTTAGACTTCATCCCACTTCTCAGCTACACAGTGCACATTGCAATTTCCCGGCTACCAAGGGAGCTGTCAGCCACGCCCCCCAGTGACTGACATGCAAGGACAAGGTAGCAATGGAGAGGAAGGCGGATTTGTTGGCACTCTGTCGGAAACATTTCTTAAACCCTAGAGGTTGAAAGGGAGTTTGGCCAAGCCTCTGAGACAGAGTGCTAGATCATTTAGCTGACACTAACATTACCATGCTCCCCATTAGGAGGGCATCAGTATCCAGGCCCGTTAATCTCACCCAATGTTCTGGTGGAGCTAAAGAAGCTAGAAGTTTTGAGAGTCCCTGCCACCAGACCTCAATGTTGCCTAAGCAAGCATTAAGAGATTATGGTAATAATAGGTGTGCTTACACCAAATAAAAGGTTTCATTAATCAAGCCATATTGAGATAAACCTGTCACTGGACAGAGGAAACCAGAAATCAAATACTGTGAAAGTTCTGACAGATTGTTAAATAGAAACCCTTTAAAATAGAATTTAATTTACTGTGATATTATAGATATTTATGCATCAATAGGCAAGTGCAGATTGAGTTCAGAGGTCGGCTCTGGTATTTGAAAAATAAAAGCACAGGATGAAACAAAAGGTGACAGTTACCTTTGTCTGAAATTAGGGTTCATTAGACTAAATGGGAAGGTTCTAACTGATTCATGTAGGGAACTGAAGCACAGCATACGATGTGGTGTGCAATATTGGATAACAGGCAAATCCAATTAAGGGATCTTCATTCTGTTAAAGACTTGTCTACAAACTTAAAAAAAAAAAAAAATCCCAGAGCCAGCCATGGAGCGGTCCAGGTGGTTGTCTGTGGTGACCCTCCCTCACACCACAGTAGGTAAATATATTCCCTTCCCAGCATTATGTTTAGGAATGTTGGAGTTGGGAGTCAGACAGATCTGAGTTCAAATCACACCTCTGCTATTTACTAGCTGTATGACTTTTGGCAAATGACCATCTTTTAGCCTCCATATCCTAATCAGTAAAACAGATACTACCAGCAACCACCTTATAGGGCTATTGTGAGGACTGAGATCAGGTTTGCAAAGCACTCAGTACAGTGGCTAGCAGTGTGCCACAAACCATAGTTATTAATTCTCCCATTTCCTTCTTTCTTTCTCTCCCTCTTCACTTCTTCCAGTCTCTTTATCTTTTGGCCCCTCTTCCCTTTTTCTTTTATCCCCACCTGTCCCACAGTACCAACCACCGGCACCAGCAGCACCTCTAGGCATTGTGCACCCCCTTTGGATCAAAGAGCCTGCTGACCTCTGGTTTGCAGGCAGAGCTCAAAATGAAGATATAAAAGACCTATTCATTCATACTGCCTCATTCATGAAACAATGTTGGAAGTTTCCTTGGCTCTCTAATGTCTGCAACTTCCTTGTTCATACTGAGAGAAGTAAGTTCCAGATTCTACCAGTTTTTTTTTTTTTTTGAAGTAGGCTCCATCCTGAGTGGAGCCCAACATGGAGGTTGAACCCACGACCCTGAGATCAAGACCCAATCAAGAGTTGGACACCCAACCAATTGAGCCATCCAGGCACCCCAGATCCCCAGATTCTACCAAACTGATCCACAGGTGCAATCTTTCCTTAAAGTCAAATTAAAACTTTGTCACAAATTTCTTAAGGACTGGTGGCTAAAAATATATGTGACAAATCACTAAGAAGATTTGCTTAATAAAAATTTTTTTAAGAATCCCATACCCTAAATGTTTTATTCTTACAGTTTGACATGTATTTCAATCTCCTAATTCACGTTCCCAACATTTCTCTCTTTCCTGGGGTTTTGTTTTGTAGTTTAAGGTTTCTTTTTCTTAGTGTCTCTATCCCATTCCATTTATCCTGGTTGGAAGAAAAAGCAAGTTCTTAAAAAAAAAAAAGTTTGAATAATATCTCAATGAATAATGGTCATAGAAAGGGTCTCTGTAGAAAAACAGAGAGCACCTTACCCATATGTGAAAGATAATAGGCAGGCAGCATACAATCTTGTTACTGTAACTCCCAGGTGTCTAGAAAACAGCCTAGACAGATTCAAAATGCCACAAAGTGGCCGTACCCCTTTGAGAAAGTCATTTGTCTTCCCTGAACTCCCAAGCTGGATTAGGGAGCTACCTGTTCCCTTTGAAGCCTATATCAGAACTCTTCCCACACTACTGAAATTATCTTCCCCACCACTAACCTATAAGCTAGTCATGAGCAAGATATTTATTTCTGTGTCCCCTGGCCAGCAGTGGTGTTCTTGATAAATGTTTGCTGAATTAATAAAAAATATTCGCATCCAGGCCTGAGTTAAATGATCCATCGAAATCCCCTCCACATTTATTAATTGAAAGTGGCATAATTGACCTGCATGTAAAGATAAAATGACTCAGACCACTTGAAATGATTTAATATTAAAACAAGAGTTGGGGCGCCTGGGTGTCTCAGTCAGTTAAGCGTCTGACTCTTTTTTTTTTTTTTTTAAAGATTTTATTTATTTATTTGACAGAGAGAGACACAGCGAGAGAGGGAACACAAGCAGGGGGAGTGGGAGAGGGAGAAGCAGGCTTCCCGCGGAGCAGGGAGCCCGATGCGGGGCTCGATCCCAGGACCCTGGGATCATGACCTGGGCCGAAGGCAGATGCTTAATGACTGAGCCACCCAGGCACCCCAAGCGTCCGACTCTTGATTTCAGCTCAGGTCATGATCTCAGGGTTGTGAGATCAAGCCCCACATTAGGCTCTGTACTCAATATGGAGTCTGCTTAAGATTCTCTTCATCTGCCACCCCCCCTTAATCTCTCTCTCACTTTTTCTCTCTCTCGCTCTCTTGCTCTCTTAAATAAATAAAATCTTAGAAAGCAAATAAACAAAAAACCAAAGAGCTGTCAGAAAACCTTATTTTTTTTTTAAGATTTTATTTATCTGACAGAGAGAGACACAGCCAGAGAGGGAACACAAGCAGGGGGAGTGGGAGAGGGAGAAGCAGGCTTCCCACGGAGCAGGGAGCCCGATGCAGGGCTCAATCCCAGGACCCTGGGATCATGACCTGAGCCGTAGGCAGACGCCTAATGACTGAGCCACCCAGGCGCCCAGAAAACTTCTCTTTAAATAAAAGTGTCCTCAAACCATAACTCTTTTGAATTTGTTGGTGTCACTTTGGACTTAGTCTTTACCTGTATTTTAATAGAACCATAGTTCAAAGAGAAATGGAAAAAGAAAAAAAGTATGTTTTAATTTTTAGCTACCACCATTCCTCCAGCATAAATCACTTGACTTTTCTATTCCTGTTTCCTATGTCATAAAATGAAAATACTGATAGAGGCCAAGAATAGATACAGTGTTTGTTTCTAAGGGTCAAATCTCATAATAAAAACATCTACATTTATTGTTATTATTATTGTTTTTAAATTGAGAATATTCAACTTTTGTGAATTGTATAGTTATCCACTGCTGTGTAACATATCCCCCAAATTTAGCAACTCAAAACAGCAAGCATTTATTATCTTACACAGTTTTGGGGGTCAGGAATCAGAGTGTGACTAAGCTAAGTGGCTCTAGTGCAGGATCTCTCATGCAGTCCAACAATCAGCGCTGCAGCCTTCTGAAACTTTGACCAGAGCTAGGGGACCCATTTCCAAGATGGCTCACTCACTTGTCTATTAGCAAAAAGCTGGTTTTCCTCACTGGTTACAGGCAGAAGGCCTCTGTTCCTTGCCATGTGGACCTCTCATAGAGTTGTCTGAGTATTTTCATGAGCTCACAGCTGCCTTCCCCAGAGTGAAAGATGCAAGAGAGTATAAGGCAGAAAGAAGCCACAATGTCTTCTATGAGGAAGTGACATACCATTCTTTCTATCATATTCTATTGGTCGCACAAACCAATGCTGATATAATGTTAGGAGGAGACTATACAAGGTCATGATTACCAGGAGGCAAGGGATCACTGGAGACCATCTTGGAGCCTGGTTACCACACCAAAAAAATATTAATATCCATGCCAATGGAGCAGAGAAGAAATGATTCTCAGTTGATTAGGGGGTGGAAAGCCAGAGTCAAAATGACTTCCTCAGCACTGAGATTAAAGTGTACTAAGCCAGTTCAAATAACAATTAATTAATTAAGTAGATGAACTTGTTGGAGTTCTGATTCCTTATTTCTGTGGTTTTTTATATCCACAACTTTTCACTGTATCACTTATTCCCTGAGTTCAACAAAAGTAAATTTACCTTCCCCAACTTTACCTATAACTGCAACACTTGGGGTGAGGGAAAAATCATATTTCTCCTAACCAATAGACATCAACAAACAAGACATAAAATAAACCCACACTTATGAATATAGGAGCTAAAAGACACAAACTGAATGTTCAGTAGGCAGCACTTAATTTTATTATACTAGTTCTTTTCAACATCTCAGCTGGTTGCACGAGGTTGCACAAATGCAACTAGATTCTCTGAGTCTCAGCTGAAAAGTATGAAAGTCTGAATCCCAGCGGGTTTGACAAACCTTTTTCCATCAAATAATAACTCCCCATCAAAAAGATAATTTTCCCAATATCCTACTTCCTGTATCCTGCCAGGTGAAAAAGAAAACTGGGAATTGAGGGGTGCCTGGCTGGCTCAGTCAGTACAGCATGTGACTCTTGATCTCGGGGTTATAAGTTCCAGTCCTATGTTGGGTGTAGAGATTACTTAAAAATAAAATCTTAAAAAAAAAAAAAGAAAACTGGAAATTGTGATGTGAGTTCTAGCCCCAGCTATCATTAACTTGCTGTGATTTCTAGCATGTCACATCTCTGCTCTTCAACTTTAAAGAGTCAGGATTGGATCAAAAGAATTCTTCCGAGACAAAAGTAATCCTATAATTCTAATTCATCTGTTCTTTCAGATAAACCCAGTTTGCTTATCCTTATCGACAGTCATTTGTGACCCTGATTGCATTGATTTCTTACTACATTGTGTCAGAAAGCAATAGGACAAGGGCTATATCTGAATTTATATTAGGCTTCTGTCTACCACTAGCCCCTCTTTCCCAAAAATACTGCTGGAAAATACCCTGTAATATTGACTGAGGGAAGCTCAGCAGGAATGAAAATACTCAGCCAGTAAGGTGAAACTATTCTGTGACCACTGGAACCAAATTGGAGATAAATTTAGGTATACAGATATAAAAACCAATTTTTAAAAAATGGTTTTAACAAAAAATGATTGCTTGTAGACTGAGACAGGAAGAGGTCTTTCCCCAAAAGACTCACTCTTCACAAAGTTTGGCAGCATGATGAAAGGCAGAGGAGCATGATTCCATGGCAGTAGAGGAAATGATCCTCTCATCAGCTGGCAACCAATTTTCCTCAGAGGAGGTACAGACACAGCTAAGTCAGGCCAAAAGTTATGAATGCCCCTGAATTCCCACGGGAAAAGACTGTAGTGCAAAGAAAGGAGTTTCATCTATTGAGCCTAGACAAGCCTGAACAAGAAAGGGAAGCCCTTTAGCAATTTCCTGACAAAGAAAGAAAGGAAGAAAAGCAAGAAAATGAGGGAAAGAAATAAAGGTAAGGAAGAGAAAGGGTACAGAAAGAAAACAATAGGAAAATACAAGAATGAAAGTAAAGAGAGGGAAAAAATTGTCTAGGACTAGAAACTTATCAAGGAAGCCCTGATAGTCTTGTTCAGTAAGGTACCTCTAACACATACCACAGTGCCTGGTATAGAACAAGTGTTTGGTATATGCTGAAGGAATAAAAACAGTTTTGAAAAAGGCAGGATATTCATTTGTTTCCAGCTGAGTATTAACTGCAGACAAAAATCTCACCACTGAACAATAGATGTGAGGGAAGGAGAAAAGGTAGATGGATCAGCACAAACTTATTACCCCTCTGGAAAAAAAGGAATGAAAACACATGTCCTATTGCTACATACCTTGTCATTTTTTCAAATTTTCTTCTGATATTAATAATCTCTATCAGTTACACACCTTGTAAATATTTTAGGATCATGTTAAAAACATTTTATTTATATACCAGTTCAAAAATGTTTTGATGTTCCTAAAAAAAAAAAGAAAAAAGAAAAGAAAAATAGTACTTTATTTGGACATAGAAATCTGTATCATTTCTTAGAGTTCTACCAATATTTCATTATTAAAATAAAATTGTCAAGAAAAAGCAATTAAGTAAAAAAGCAGCACTTAAAGGTTTTCTAGGATTTTAATCCTTCTGCAGAATAAGTTACTTGTTTATAAATTTGGTCATCTGGTTTAAACAGTGACACAAGATCAAACTCCATTACAGTTCACTCAGCTCATACAGCTCAGTTCATTCCCCTTCTACAGATTATTTTAGATCTTGGTCTAACACAACTATCCCTTTAGGACCAGTCGGATTGCCATAGTAATTGCTCAGTGACCACAGTTGTTGCAACTTTGACACAGGAATGACCACAGTTCTAGGTCAGCTTTCATTTCACCGAGAAATGAAGACACATTAAAAAAAGTGGGACTACACACACACACAGACTGCATCACAAACACAATGTCTACTACAGAGAGGAAGCAAAAAGAACAACATCTACTTCAATTTTACATAAAAACTCAGATCAAAAATACTATTTTTTTCCTCCATCATTCCTCTTTTTTAAGAACATGAAAGAGATCACTCTCACACAGCATTTTAATCAGATATGTCTTTGTTTAAATGAATTATATTCCTAAGTAGAAATAATCAAACCAGATAGCCTGTTAATAATCCATGCAATGTCTTTCAAATTTCATATCTTCTGGTAAATAAATATTTTAGAACAAGACTGAGAGATTATATTTTTCTTAATAAAATGAATTTCAAATGATCTAATTTTATGTAAGCTTAAAATGTGATGATTTTTGATAGAGAAACTTATCAACATGTTTATAAAATAAGGTACATTATAAGGATTGAAATTTATCTGTAAATGTAAATGTAAAATGAAAAAAAGACACATTTCAATTGAATCAGGCATCAAATATCGACAAAAACTGTTCCATGCCTCACCCACATTCTAAGCAGAGCAGGATCAAAGTGAAATGGGACACTCAAGGATGTAAAATGCAAGATAGAATATACTCAATTGCTAAGTTTTGTGTGTTCACATCTTATCAAAAAGGGAGCTAACTTTAAAATAGGCCAACATTACATTCTAAAAGGAAGTCAAAATATTAATTTTTAAATTTATTTTAGTAATTTTTCTTATGCAGATTGGAGTTCTTATCTAGAGCTTGTCAATCAGCATTAATTAGTAATTATAACTGGGGCACCTGGCCAGCTCAGTTGGTAGAACATGCAACTCTTCATCTGGAGTCCTAAGTTCAAGTCCCACATTGGCCATAGAGCTTACTTAAGAAAAAAAAAAGGTGGGGACCTAGCTGGCTCAGTCAATGGAGCACAGGGCTCTTGATCTCTGGGTCATGAGTTCGAGCCCCACTTCCATAATGGGCACTATGCTAAGCACTTCATTACATTATCTCATGTAATCCTAAAAACCCTATGAGGTAAATAAATTACTTTCCCCACATTACTGGTGAGGAAACTGGGACTTCTGACAATATAGTGATTTAAGATAATGAAAACAAGCTGTTCACTACGAAGACCTAGAAATGCTGGAAGAAATAAAATAAACATTATTTTAAAAGTACAAAAAAAAAATAAAAGTACAACTGAGGGCGCCTGGGTGGCTCAGTCGGTTAAGCGTCTGCCTTCGGCTCAGGTCATGACTCCTGGGATCGAGTCCTGCATCGGGCTCCCTGTTCCATGGGAAGCCTGCTTCTCCCTCTGCCTCTCTCTCTCTCTGTCACTCATGAATAAATAAATAAAATGTTAAAAAAATAAAAGTACAACTGAGAAAGAAAGAAGGAATAAAGATAATCAATCAATCCTAGGTGCCAAAAATGAACAGATTGCTAAACCATAAGGTAGAACAGAGTTTCTGTTGGCTTGGGGAAGAACTGGTTTCCATAACTTAAAGACTTAGGTTTTCATATTCACATAGGAAGACTTGGTTTCAGTAACCTAAAAACTTAGGTTTTAATATTCACATAGGAAAAAAAAATGGGGCTTTGGGTGTGCATGAGGAACTAAGAATTAATGGATAAAGCCAAGATTCTTAAATGTCTGCTCTTTCTGAGAAGAGATGAACTAGAAAAGAAATATGTTTACCACGACTAGATGACAAAAGAAGCTTATCTGTCTCTTTTGGGCTTTAAGTTGGAGGGAGGGAAAAAAACCTCCCCAAAATTCACAATCTCAGGCCTGTGCCTTCCATAAATTTGAGGCTAAAATGAAAATAAAATGCATGGTTTCGGGGGCCTCATATTGTGAAGTTAACACAATGACTGAGCTTTGGTTGGTGATCTCTCTGAAGCAACTGGTGGAAGCCAAAGCAAAAAAGCTTCAGTAAAGATAATCCCACAATAAAACATGTAAGGAAAAAATCCATAATGATCAAGAGTCTGTATCTAAGAATTTCAATAAAATTACACTCTGTAAGACAATATTAAGAAAGGAATAAAGCCATAAAAGAGGAGGTAGTATGAAAAGAAGCTGATTATGGGGGAAAAAATACTATAAAACTTAGAAAAACAATAGGATCAGCACTTTCAGAAGTAAAAAATTAAACACTTAAAATGAAAAGAAAAAAGCTAAAACTCAAAGAATGGGCTGAATAAAAGAGTAAGTACAGCTGAAAAAAAAATTGATGAACTGAAAGATAGATCTGAGGAAGGAAGCACAAAGATCTAAAAAATGGGAAAATTTAAAGAGAAGTAAAGACATGAAAGATAGAATCAAAAACTCCAATGTATCTCTGATAAGAAGGAAATGGGTAGAATAGAGGAAATGCAATATTCAAGAGATAATGGCTACAGAAATGGTACATCCACTTTGGAAACAGTTTGGCAGTCTTCAGAAAGTTGAACATAGTTACAATATGACTCAGCAATAAATCCTAGGTATATTTATAAGAGAATTGAGAACATATGTCCACACAAAAAGTTGTACATGAATATTAATAGCAGCATTATTCATCATAGCCAAAAAGTCAAATGCCCATCAACTGATAAATGAACAAAATATGATATATCCATACATGGGAATATCATTTGTCCACAAAAAATGTGAAGTTCTAATACATGTTACAACATGGATGAACTCTGGAATCATTACACAGTGAAAGAAGCCAGACACAAGGGGCCTCTGGGTGGCTCAGTTGGTTATTGATTTTGGCTCAGGTCATGATCTCAGGGTCATGGGATCCAGCCAGGTCAGGCTCTGCATTGAGTGTGGAGCCTGCTTAAGATTCTCTCTGGGGCACCTGGGTGGCTCAGTCGGTTAAGCATCTGCCTTCGGCTCAGGTCATGATCCCAGGGTCCTGAGATCAAGCCCCGGATCAGGCTCCCTGCTCAGTGGGAAGCCTGCTTCTCGCTCTCCCACTCCCCCTGCTTGTGTTCCCTCTCTCGCTATCATTCTGTCAAATAAATAAATAAAATCTTAAAAAAAAAAAAAAAAAGATTCTCTCTCTCCCTTGGGACGCCTGAGTGGCTCAGTCGGTTAAGCGTCTGCCTTTGGCTCAGGTCATGATCCCAGGATCCTGGGATCAAGTTGCATATGAGGCTCCTTGCTCCGTGGGGAGCCTGCTTCTCCCTCTGCCTACTGCTTTGCTCTCTCTCCCTGCTTGTGCACTCTCACTCTCTCTCACAAATAAATAAAATCTAAAAAGAAAAAAAAAAGATTCTCCTATTGCCTCTGCCCCTCCCCCCCACATGCACACACTCTCTTTCTCTCTCTCAAAAAAAAAGCCAGACACAAAATTCTACATATTCTATGTTTAAGGGTATGCCAGAATGAGGAGAAAATCAATGAACCAAAACCAAGCCAGAACTAACATAGATGTTAGGATTATTAGATAAGGACACTGAAAGAGTTATTATAATCTGCATTTTACATATTCAAAGGGCTAGAGGAATTGTTAAACATGTTAAGTAAAGACATTAAAGAATATTAAAAAAGCAAACTTCTTGGGGCATCTAGCTGGCTCAGTTTGTGGAGTGTGTGACTCTTGATCTTGGGGCTGTGAGTTTGAGGCCCATATTGGGTGCAGAGATTACTTAAAAATAAAATCTTTAAAAAAAATCAAATTTCTAGAGATTAAAAACTGCAATGTCTAAAATGAAAAATGTAGGGGCGCCTGGGTGGCTCAGTCATTAAGCGTCTGCCTTTGGCTCAGGTCATGATCCCATGGTCCTGGGATCGAGCCCTGCATCGGGCTCCCTGCTCCACGGGAAGCCTGCCTCTCCCTCTCCCACTCCCCCTGCTTGTGTTCCTGCTCTTGCTATCTCTCTCTCTGTCAAATAAATAAATAAAATCTTTAAAATAAATAAATAAAAAAAATAGGTGAAATTAACAGCAAATTAGGCATTGCTGAAAAAACACCAATGAACTTGAAGATATAGCATTAGAAAATAAACACAAACACACTGAGAAAAAATACTCAAAAGGAAAAAGAAAGCAAGAATAAAATATAATATAATATATTATAATATAATATCAGTATGCTGTGTAACAACTTCAAGTGATCTAGTATACCTGTAACTCAGATTCACAAAAAAGGGAGGGACAAACAGAAAAAAAATATTTGCAGAAATACTGTCTAAAAATTTTCCAAATTTGATGAAAACTATTAACCTGCAGATTCAAGGGGCACTTGGGTGGCTCAGTCAGTTAAGCAACTGACTCTTGATTTTAGTTCAGGTCTTGATCTCAGGGTCATGAATTCAAGTCCCGAGCTGGGCTCAATGCTGGGCATTGGAGCCCACTTAAATCAATCAATCAATCAATCAATCAATCAATCTACATATTCAAGAATTTCAACAAACCCCAAGTACATAAAAAGAAACCACACCAAGACACATTATAATAAATTATTTAAAATTAGTAATAAACAGAAAATCTTAAAAGCAGCTAGTGAAAAAATCACATTACTTATAAAGAATGAAGATAAGAATTACAGCAGACTTCTCTGATTTGTGTTCCCTCTCTTGCTGTCTCAGGACAAATGCAAGCAAGTCAGTAGAACAATATCCAAAAAGTACTTAAAGAATAAAATTGCCAAACTACAATTCTTTTTTTTTTTAAAGACTTTATTTATTTACTTGAGAGAGAGAGAGCACACAAGCAGGGGGAGGGGCAGAGGGAGAGGGAGAAGCTGACTCTCCTCCAAGCAGGGAGCCCAACACAGGGCTCGATCCCAGGACCCCTGGTATCATGAACTGAGCCAAAGGCAGAGACTTAACTGACTGAGCCACCCATGTGCTCCACCAAACTACAATTCTGTATCCAAGGAAATATTTTTCAGAAATAAAGGAAGACATTGGGGGACAAAAAAGCAAATTTCCACCAGTGGATGAATGGATAAACAAAAGGCAGTATATCTATACAATGGAATATTATTCTGCTATAAACAGGAAGAAGTACTAATACATGCTACAAAAAGATAAACCTTGAAAATATTATGCTAAGTGAAAAGAGCCATTTACAAAAGACTATATACTACATAATTCCATTCATATGAAAGTCTAGATTGGCGCCTGGGTGGCTCAGTCCTTAAGCATCTGCCTTCGGCTCAGGTCATGATCCCAGGGTCCTGGGAAGGAGCTCTACATTGGGCTCCCTGCTCAGCGGGAAGCCTGCTTCTCCCTCTCCCACCCCCCACTACCACTTGTGTTCCCTCTCTTGCTATGTCTCTCTCTGTCAAATAAATAAATAAAATCTTTTTTTTTTTAAGATTTTATTTACTTGACAGAGACACAGCGAGAGAGGGAACATGAGCAGGGGGAGGTGCAGAGGGAGAAACAGGCTTCCCGCTGAGCAAGAAGCCTGATGTGGGACCTGATCCCAGGGCCCTGGGATCATGACCTGAGCCGAAGGCAGACGCTTAACAGGCAGACGCTTAATGACTGAGCCACCCAGGCACCCCAATAAATAAAATCTTTAAAAAAAAAAAAAAGAAAGTCTAAAGAAGGAAATCTATAGAGACAGAAAGTAATGTAGTGCTTACTTAAGGCTTGGGGATGGGAGAGAGAAGGACAGGGAGTGATAGCTAAGGAAGGTAAGTTTCTTACTCAGATGATGAAAATATTCTAAAACTGTGGTAATAGTTACACATAACTGTGAACACACTAAAAACTCTTAAATTGTGCACCTTAAGTAAGTGAATTGTATTGATGTGAATTATATCTCAATAAAGCTGTTTTTAAAAAATGAAGACGAAGACTTTTCCGAACATACAAAACCTGAAAGAATTAATCACCAGCAAGCCTGCATTGCAAGAACTATTAAGGAATGTCTTTTAGGAGGCGCCTGGGTGGCTCAGTAGGTTGAGCATCTGATTTCAGCTCAGGTCATGATCTCAGGGTCATGGGATAGAGCCCTGTGGCAGGCTCTGCAGTGGAGAGTCTGCTCATCCCTCTGCCCCCTCCCCCCACTCTGCTCCTGCTCTCTCTCTCTCCAATAAATAAATAAAATCTTTTAAAAAAAGGAATGTCTTTTAGGGAAAAGGAAATGACACCAGATAAAAATATGGGCCTACTCAAAAAAGTAAAGAGCACTAGAAATGGTAACTATGTGAGTAAATACATGCATTTTTGTCTTATTTAAATCTCATTAAAATATAAACAAAAATAACAACAGTGTGGTATGGGATATATATCTTGTAAAAGTAAAATGTATGACAACAACACAAAGGCTGAGAAGAAATAGAAATATACTATTATAAGATGTTTATACTATATATTTAGTACAATGTCATTTGAATGTAAACTGTGATAAAGATGAATATTATAAACTCTAAATCAAACACTAAAATAACAAAAAAAGTTGTAACTAATAGCCAACAAAGCAGATACAACAGAATCATAAAAAATATTCAATCCAAAAGAAGGGAGAAAAGGGGTGCCTGGCTGGCTCAGTCAGTAGAACAGGCAACTCTTAATCTCAGGGTCATGCGTTCAAGCCCTACATTGGGCATACATCCTACTTAAAAATATTAAATTAAAATTAAAAAAAAAAGAGACGGGGTGCCTGGGTGACTCAGTCGTTAAGCGTGCCTTTGGCTCAGGTCATGATCCCGGGGTCCTGGGATCCAGCCCAGCATTGAACTTCCTGCTCAGCCGGAAGCCTGCTTCTCCCTCTCCCACTCCCCCTGCTTGTGTTCCTGCTCTCGCTGTCTCTGTCTCTGTCAAATAAATAAATAAAATCTTTAAAAAATAAATAAATAAAAATTTAAAAAGAGACAGAAAAGGGGGAAGGGAGAACAAAGAAAGATTGCACAAGTGGCAAATGACAAATTTAAACCTAACAATTATCAATAATCACATTAAATGTGAAACATTTAACTAAAACAATGGCAACAACACCAGGTATTAGATTACAAAGCAAATTCTAATAAATACCCAAGAATCTGAAGCTTCTGATATGAAGAAACTGAAATTTCAGAGAGTTTAAGTAATTTTTCCCAGAACATACAATTAGTAGGTAGTGCGCAGTTAACTCCATGACTGGTCTTTATTAATAACCAGAAATAATTATTTAATAATTATACCACCTCTATTAAAAGTTTAATTTAAACTTTAAAAAATTTATTCCCTGTAATATAATACAGTTATTCCTTCTATATTGTATCTGACATTCAACCTCTCTTTGTAGACATTCCTAGAATAGAAGCATTCTACTTCACTAGGAAGCTGTAATTTGAAATATGGGTAATTTTAATGGGCTGTATAAGCATGCAAGACAGAGAAAATCATATGGATGAAAAACAGGGCAAATAAGCAGGATTATGGGAAGGTAGGTTGGGTCCATATCAATAACAGTTTATTTATGGGAAAGAGGTGGAACGTAGAAGATTATTAGGGAAATGACATGTTTTGGAAAGAATAATATGATTGAAATAAGAAATATAGATCCTTTCAAAATACTCCTTACAAACTACATCATTGTATCTAAATTGTCTTTCATTTGTTTTTGAGATGAACATCTCATGACAGCATAGAGATAAGTATATACACATGATACCATTCCTCCCTCTCATGTTTATATTGATACAATATTTCCATCAGATGCTGTATCTGGCCTCAGAAGCTTTCTCAACACAACTCTCCTAGCATCTATGATCAACTGACCCAACTTTTTGCAGGCCCTGGCATTGTAAAAGAGAATGAGATTTGGAATTAGATATACAGCACCTGTTCTACTGCCTACTTAGCTATGTGATTGTAAACAAGATCCTGGGTATCCCTAACACTGGTATAAAATGGCACTGATGACACTTAACCTTCCAGGATTATACAACATAATATAATCAGTACCTAACCTAGGTAGCTATTTAATGTTAATCTTCCTTTCAACCATATAGCTATTCAAACTAGTACACAGGATGGGTCCAGCATTTTTATATTATCTTCAATAACTATAAATAAACCCCAATTTAAAGAATACACGGCATGCAGATATCTCAGGACAGTATACGAAGTCAGTATCTCCTTCAAGTCTGCTCAGATGTCACCTTTCAGGTGTACCCTGACAACCCTGACAATATTTAAAATTGTACCAATTGTCCCACGCCCAGCACTCTTAATCCCTTTACCTTGTTCCTCCCTTTCTTTCTTTTTTGCCTTGAACATTTATTACCTTCTAAGGTAATATTTAAGTTGTTACATCTTTTATTGCCTTGATAGAAAGTAAGCTCCACTGGAATTATTATCTTTATCTGTTTCACTGATATACCCCCAGCACCTAAAACGGTGCCTGGTTTATGACAAGTGCTCTATAAAGATTTTTCAATTATTTATCTCAAAGAATAATACACACTTAAGATGAGGTTTATCATTAACAAGAGTAGATATAAATCCATATTTCAAAAACTTTTTATTGATAATTTAAAGTTTTTTGGCCAATTTCTTGTCAGCTCTAATTAGATCATCATTGCAGTTTTTATTTTGTAATGTGCTAGATAAAAGTTCTAATTAGATCATCATTATTTTTATCTTGTAATGTGGCTAAGAAAGACCTCTACTAGTAGGGGAGAAATGTCGGTTCTATCATTTTATCATTAGTAAATCTTTAAACTGAAGTTTCTTCGCATGAATTTTTTCAAGCTTACATTATATGTACAATTTGTAAGGTTATTTTACTTTCCTATGTAATATAATCTACAAATTCCCTTAACCCAGCAAATGCTAACTGCAATAACCTCACAGAAAATTGGAAGCAAACAAAAAAACAAAGGTCCCTGGAATCCCTCTTTATTCAATTCCTATTCTCTCAGAAAGTTTCATCCACCTTAGTGATACCTTCCTCCACTTAGGAGACTACAGTTTTAAGTAACCAAAGCAAAAGAAAGAATATTTTTCTCCTTGATGTTGAGAAAAACAGCAAATCTGGGTACCTTCCCCACACCATATCACAGACTATTATTAGGTTTTTGTGCCAGAGTAAAGGTGAATTGCATGAATATCCTGTTTAGTATTGGAAAGGGGGGTGGGTTGCATTCCTGAAATAGGTGTGCAAACTAAATCAGTCTATATGTAGTTGTTTTAGCATAGCCCCTGTGGAGTTGCTTTGTAAGTCAGCAATTGTTCTCTTCAAATCCCCTGAAGTCACTACATCCCTTAGGTAACAGCCGTTATCTTTTGCTACCTTTCCTACAACTAGGTCAATCCTGAAAGATTTCAGTGATGTTTAGAAGGCCCTTCATAATGTCAAAAGGCTCCACCAATCCTTAAAGGACTCCTGGCTATTCCTGATTCTTTCCTCCACCTTTCACTTGAAGACACCTCAAGCTGCCTTAAAATGCATTTTAATAGCCAGTATGACACCCTTCCTTTGTTACTTCATCACAAAGTACTATTCACGTATATCTTTTGTCAGCCATTATGGATTTGCTGGAACACAGGATAAACGGCATAGAGACCACCATTGCAAAATGCACCCAGCTCAAGAGAGCAGGATAAAGAGCTCTGAGGATGAGAGCAGATGGCCAGAGTTCAGATATTCTGAGAGCTCAATGGTCGAAAGTATACGACAGCTCACCGAACATGTGGGCGGGGGGAGGGCAGAATACATACTTAAATACATACTTAAATCGGTAACATGCATTATATTTATGTGGAAAATATTTCAGGGACAGAAATCTAGAAAAGCAGTGTTGCTTAAAGCTATTCTTCTCTTTTCAGATGAATGCTGTCTTTCTGAGAGATCATTATGGGATATTATACGTTTATTTTCAAACGGTCAAAACATTTTTAGAATCCTGTTTGGAAAGTCCTTTGCAGACTAAAGCACATTCTTTTGATCATCCCTAAGGATGAGAAATGTCAATATTTGAAGCTGGCTTTTATATTAGACAATAATCTCCAAAAGTGACTTATAGAAAAGTGGATAATCAAGCCAGTACTAATTAGGAGCCAAAGTTAGAGTTTGAAAACCAAAGTTTTCTTCTTATGGTTATCTATAACATCTCATTAATTGTATATCAATACTTCATAATCATTTTGGAATATTTCATAGAAGAGAACTTGAAAATGATGAGTAATAACATGAATAAAAGGTAAAGGAAAAAGAAAAAAAAACAAAGCATTTAAATTACAATATTCATTATTTACAGTGATCAAAAAACCATTACCAATAGCTGCTTATTATCAGCTATTATTATACCCATTTTAAGGATCTATTTGTTTGGCCCAAAATAATAAGCAAGATTTAAAATATGTACATACACATACTCATACATGCACATATATATAGGATAATGAAATTTTTGTTATTCTTTTTTTTTTTTTTAAGATTTTATTTATCTATTTGAGAGAGAGAGCAAAAGCAGGGGGAGCTGCAGAGGGAGATGGAAAAGCAGGCTCCCCACGGAGCAGGGAGCCTGATACGGGGCTCAGTCCCAGGGCCCCCGGGATCATGACCCAAGCCCAAGGCAGACACTTAACTGACTGTGCCACCCAGGCACCCCAAGTTTTGTTATTCTTTAGAGAAATATATTTAAAGTTTTGAAAATATATAATTGATTTCATTAGTGTTCTATCTTATAGCTGGCCTTAAGTACTTAAGTATAATTCTATTATGTACAAGACTAACCCTCTTTTTTGGTATGCCATCTCCAAGAAAGTTTATTTTCCCATTCCCATAACATCAGTCCACATTCAACCTGGTTTGATATTGATAAATGTTAAAACTTTGGTATAAAAGACAAAAGAGAAGTATTTTCAATATTTTTTTTTAAACCTCTAAATATTTTACATCTTAGAACACAACCCCTAGAAACCCTGATTTGGGAATAGGGTTTACTTATCAATTGTTATGTAAAAGTTAAGATTTTTTTCAAAATATTTTCTTTGAAGAAGATATTTTAAGTCATTAAGTAATATATAAAACTAATATTTGGTTGATGATATTGCTCTGATTTTATAAGGTTAAAATGTATTGAGGTTTTTTTTTTTAGTTCTCTAGGAAACAGCTTTATTAATTGACTAAAAGTCCTTTGTCTTTTGTCTTCTTAGTGTTTAAAACCAGAATCTTCAAATTAAGATCAGAAAGAATAAACTTCAGATAGTAATCACAATTATTTAAATATATTAAGCTTGAGAGAACTGGGACATTGGTGGATATAGCAAATGCTTCACCACAATGTACTTTACCATGCTTCAAACTAAGATTTTTTTTCAAGCTATATAATACAATAAAGTCACTCAGAATAAAATATACCAATATTGCACCTTAGCTTTCTAAGAAACCCCTCTTTTCTAAGAAATCTGTCTTTATAGCATCTTGAACCTCACTCCAGATATTTTTCTGTTTTAACTGCAATTGATATAAGTGCATCCTGAAGTTATTGTAAATGCTTTTTAAATTGGTGTAGGTTTTAGCTTTTCACTTCCAGATTTTAACAAAAGACACCATCACCACCCCACCCACCCCCATCCTTCTCACCCAGTTAGTAAGGACAGACAGCCTTATAAACTGCCTGCTTACACTGCCTTGTGAATTGACCACACTTAACCACAAATTTAAATACCTCCAATCATCTTTTAACTTCCAAACTGAGATATCTTGTTTGAAAAAAATAAAGGGAAATTTCAAATACCCCCATGGTTCTATACAAAGCTTTCTGCCTAAAAGAGCTTTAAACATCATTTTGCATAACAGTGTTTTCTTAATTGCTATTTTTATTGTTTTATTTATGCAGCATCTTTCTTCTGAGCTTTTTTCCATCACTGTTCATCGTCATCGATATCTTAATAGGTAGGGGATAGGGGACAGAATTACCATTTTCCCTTTTACAGACAGAGAAACAGAAATAGTTTTAGAAACAAGATCACTCATTAAGATAGCAAGAGAACGAGACTGGATTCTTAGTCCCGATGTAATGCTCTTTTAACTACCTCTCTAATTCTTTAGGTCTCCATATTATTTGTTAATAAATTTAAGCAGCTGAGAAAGTCAAGACCAACAGCTCTGGCTAGAACTACAGATAATTTCCTGCAGAGTACTATGAACTTCAATCCTACTGCATAACACATCCAAACTATTTTAGTCCTGGATGTCTCCCAAGGGTCTGGTGACAATCATATCAAATTGAGGATCCACAGTGCAGTAAGGACCATGCTAAACACGCATGCACTCATCTATACTTGGAATTTTTAATAAGATTTTTGCCTTTTCTCAACTTCCTAATGTTTAAATCCTACTTATCCTTTCAAAACCATGAGCAAAAGCTACCTCCTTCAGGAAGTCTCTCTTAATCCTCCTGCTCCCCTTCGCCTTAATCCCTCAGGGCTAAAAGGAATCTCTTTCTCTTCTGAATTCCCAGGAGTACTTTATTGCTATCTTTTATCCCACTTAACACATTTTACTTTATAATGTAATATTTTATGTATCTTAACTCTGCTATTAGTCTGCAAGTTCATCAGGTCAGGATCCATAGTAGTAAAGACTTCAATACATGCTTTCTAAAAGCCAATCAATGTATTATAGGGATAGATAGTAGAGGAATAAAAATAAAATGCTGGGCATTTCCAAATGGGAAATTACCAAAGAAACTACATGCACTCTTTTTTTTTTTTTTAAGATTTTATTTACTTATTTGACAGAGAGAGATAGTAAGAGTAGGAACACAAGCAGGGGGAGTGGGAGAGGGAAAAGCAGGCTTCCCACCGAGCAGGGAGCCCAATTCGGGGATCGGTCCCAGGACCCTGGGATCATGACCTGAGCCAAAGGCAGACGCTTAACGACTGAGCCACCCAAGCGCCCCTACATGAACTCTTGCAAAGGCATTGGAGGACTGGATAAGAGTAAAGGGATACACGATAGTTAACGTAATACATGCTAATTAATTAGATACTTAAATTTCATTTGATGCAATGGGTTTACCAAGCATTTCAGTTAAGAATCTCATTGGCAATGTTATCAGGACTGATTTGAAAATGGCTATCCTTTTGCATATGTAACAAAATTCAAACTCCTTTCCATGGCTAACAAGACCCTGCATACTCTGGCCCCAGGCCCACCTCTCCAACTACATTCCCTGTTCCTCTGCCATACAAAGTTCATGTCCAACTACCCAAGCTCTTTTTTGCCTGGGGCTTTTGCCTCCAGCCATTCTGCTACCTGGAACACAGTGTTGTCACCCTCACCACCTACCAACTACCTCATGCTCTTAGACTGGCTCCCCATCCTTCAGATCTTAGCTCAACAGACCCATCAGGCATTTTTACCTTAAAATAAGTCACTGTAGGCTTCCCAGCCATTATTCCCTATTTTAACACTCTTATTTTTTCCTTTATCACATTTTGTATTTTTTGTTTCTTAGCTTGTCTATTACCTGTCTGTTCCATCAGATCCTATGACATGAGAGCAAGGACTACACCTATAGTTACCAATGTAGACCTAATACCTTGTGTATAAATAGTAGGGTCTCAATTCATTTGCTTAAAGGAATAATGAAAAAATGCCAAAAACACAAATTTAAAACTAAAGTGTATAGTGGCACCTGGCAAGCTCAGTGGGTAGAGTGTGTGACTCTTAACCTCAGGGTTGTGAGGTCAAGCCCCATGTTGGCCATGGAGCCTACTTAATAAATAAACAAGTAAATAAATAAATAAATAAAATAAAAATAAAACTGAAGTATATAAGTTGACTTTAGAGTCTTAATAAGCTTCAACCTCAAATTCTATAAACTAAAAGCAGTGGACCTGGGTTCAAACTCATTTAACTGCATAGGACCTGTGCAGGCTTGGGCAATTTACTTAAGTTCTCTAAATCTCAATTTCTTCAAAAAGAAAAAGGACTAAAAATAGTATCTACTTCTTAGAAATGTGAAAACTGAATGACAGAGAACTGAAAATTTCTCCCTCCCCTTAGCTATTAAGCACTCAATAAATGCTTGATATTATCATGCATATTAGAATTTCTTTTCTCTCCCATTGGTTATTAGTTCTTTCCCTGGCATCATTTGCCTCACTTAAAGCAACACTTTTATGTTAATTAGGTTATGTTTTACTTTTTTTGTTTTGTTTTGTAAACAACTTTATTAAGGTATAATTGACATGCATGAACTACACTGAAGTTGTCTTTCAGATGACATCTTGGCCCAAAGAATCTTCTAGAAAATGTGACAAGGAAGCTGATCAGCAACATTGTATATAACCATCCCTGCTATGTGAATACAGGTGTGTCCCAGTTGGGAAATTCTTTAGGAATTACTATGTTTAAATTTATTGAACAAATATTTCATGGGCACCAGCTTGTATCAGGCGGTGTTCTAGGGATCAGGAACATATCAGTGAATAAAATGGTCAAAAATCCCTGCTTTCCTGTAGTTGATATTCTAGTATTATTTCCTATAATACAAAAGGATTTATGAATTTTAGGAAATTTGTGAATTTTTTCAAGAAGAGATTCTTTTAAATAGCCATTCACAGTACTTAAAAAGCCAGGCTATAGACTCATCTATTATAAGAAGTGAGTACATCTCTAATAAAGGCCACCTCTACAATAGGTTTAAAGTGTCCCCAGCAGGATCTGATAGTCATACCCAAGTTATAGCCGTTTCATTCCTTTGCAGGCTATTCTATGAGACAATTCCTGGCTGCAACTTTTCTACTTCTGAAGCTAGCAATGACAAAAATCAGCTGTCCACCTTTCAAATCTATGAAGTTCCAGGTCTGAATATAACAGGAGGAAATAAATACTTAGGGAAAAACTTGGAAGATGGTAAAAAGGAAGGAAGGAGGTTTCACTTGGCTTCAGAATTCCAGTAAGTCAAAAAGAAAGTGCTTGTTCAATTCTGTTATTTCTCTAGAGTCTGGATAGTGTTTTATCAAACTGTTGGTTGCAACTCATTAGTGGGCCATGAAATCAATTTTGTGGGTCGTGGCTAGCATTTTTTTCCCCAGAATAGGAAAAAAAAAAATCATAGTACGACAGACGGTGTGAATCTTGTTTTATGAAACGTGGGTCTCACATATGTATGTGTCTTGTTACATGTATTTATATACCCAATCTTATATTTCTTATCATGAGTCAAAGGTAAAATACCATAGACCCTTCACGTGTCCAGGAGGAGTAAAGGGGGGAGGCTCACTCATAGGTGCAAAAGAAAGAATAAGCTGAGTTTTATGAATCAAATGAAGTCCAATATTAAAACTTCTCCAAAATGTTAATCAGCTTACAGATTTTTAATTTAAGCCTCTGAGGGGACAGTGAAGAGAAGCGTTATGACCATATACACTCACTTTTAATTCAGAAAATTGATGAGCATTTAAAACAAACCTTTTTTTAAAACCTCTCTCCATAAGACATAAAATGTTGTATTTGGAAATAAAACTGAGGATATGCTGAATTTATCTTTAGTTTCGACTCCTAGCCTTAAAGTACTGTAATCGCCATTAAGATTTAGCAATCCAAGATCCTCTGTCCCCTCCCTGAGAGTGTTGATCCTTCCTTCCTTTGTCAGATAACATGTGAATACCTACGGCAAAGATTAGCCATATGGTAAAACAAAAAAAGCAAAGCAAAACAAAACAAAACAAAAATGTTCTTTCCTAACAGTTGGTAAATTCTGGTTTCCCAACTGAGGTTTTAATTCTTGGCTGAAAATTATTTGTAGTGCCATATAAATATTATTTGAAATAGGAGCCCTTATATCAGGAAAGTCATTTCTTAGGATATTAATTCACACCCTTTGAATGTTATTTATTTACATGACTTTAAAAGCAATTAAGACATTTAGGGAGCACATTAAATCCCAGATTAATGTGCATTTTTCTCTTGGACTATCTATCATTCAAAGGCTTACCCATACCCTTTTCCACCCAGGGAGATAAATGTTTCAGAACCAGAGAGGCATATTTCCTGTCTGTTTCCTTAGAATTCATTTAAACATGCTTATTGAAATTTCCTGTCATGCAATATTTTAGAAAGATTCCCCAAATATATACAGCTTGCAGACTGTAAATATTGAATGACAAGATTGCTACCAAGTTTTCTTCCTTAGGCAAACAATACCACAGTCAAAATCCCCTATATAAACAATTCCAGTCAGTATGTAAATTAGATTAACATAATAGAAGAGTAAGTATAGCTGTTTTCCTCTAAGTCTTTTAAATAAATAGGAGTGAATATTCAAAAACTGTAAATGCCCTGGGGGCATCAGGGCTTTTGTCAGTTATCAATACTGATCTATAAGAAGACAAGAGGACTGTTAGTTTCCAAATTAAGTATCACTTTCTCTAAACAACACCCAAATCAGAGCACAAAGAAAACATTTTCCTCTCCAAGGCAGTGTTCAAAAATTTTTGAATTCCTAAGTAATCCCAACAAGTTACAGACTGATAAGACTACCAGAGACAGAAAATTTCATGGCTTTTTTGAGCCCAATTTCTATTTTTTTTATAAAGATTTTATTTATTTATTTATTTATTTATTTATTTATTTATTTGAGAGAGAGAAACAGCATGAGAGGGGATAGGGTCAGAGGGAGAAGCAGGCTCCCTGCTGAGCCGGGAACCCGATGTGGGACTCGATCCCAGGACTCCGGGATCATGACCTGAGCCGAAGGCAGTCGCTTAACCAACTGAGCCACCCAGGTGCCCGAGCCCAATTTCTTATTCCTAAAAAGGAAAGATACATGTCAAAACTAAATATGACTCTCTAAACAACTGCAAAATCAGGACACTTATGTAAAGTTCTAAAGATTCATTTCCTTAGGCTTCACAGAACTCTCTCTAGGCCATGATTTGGTATAAAATACTCTACAAAAAAAAGATAAATATCAGAGATAGCTGTCACCCTTTGAGCAGCCTCACAAATGGGGGTGGGTGAGAGGGTCTAGAACTGAAATTTTCCTCCTGTTTAGCTACCTAGGGTGGCAAAGTAATCAGGTCTCCGGGGAACCAGTTAATTTAATAGGGTGGAACTAGTTAGAGAAATTAGAATCTTGATCTTATTTTAAACTTTCGGGGTTTTATGTCCTTTGTTTTAAAGGAAAATTAACTCTTAAATATTGATTATTTTAAAGTTACAGTATTGGCTACTGTGAGAATTAGAAGTCTCAACCACAGTTTTCTATTCATATATCTATATAAGTAAATATCTGAACTCCAATAGCTTAATACTAAGAGCTAGCAAATTTTCTTTTATAAGAGTTCCTTTCACTCCCGCATAGTGGTTAAAGCATAGAATTTGGAATCATATAAACTTGAGCTGGAGGCTATTTTTTAGCTGTACGACCATAAGCAGTTGCTTAATCTAATCTATCAATTAAAAAATGGGAATATTAATCAGTATATACTAGACAGGGTTGTAATGGATATTGAGTAAAACAATGCATAAAAATAAGTGGAAGCTCAAAGAAGACGGAAAAGAAGTTACCTACACAGGAGGAAGAAAGGGGAAGGAAAAATAGGATGAGGAAAAGAGAATGGGAAAGAATTGGAGAAAGAAAGAGGTAGGGGCACAGGAAAGCAAGGAAGGGAAAAGAAAGCAGAAAGAGAGAGATCCATAATTATAATAAATTTCTTTGTAAAGTACACATACTGTACTTGGCAAACACATAAGCACATAACCCTGTTTGTGTCTCATTCTCCACCATTTTTCTCCAGCCTTCACCTCAGCAATCAGCCCCCAAAACACAAACAAATAAATAAATAAACAAAAAACCACACAGTCATGCTAACTGGGTTTCACTTTAAATTCACGACTACAACTAGCAACTGGTTTAAAAATAAAGGAAAATTTTCTTTTCTGGCATTGATTAATTCAATTGCTCAATCACATAACAAAGAACCTAAGTGCTTTCCACCTTTTTCTTCTGCTAGCCTCAAGGCCAAAAGATGACAACGGCAAGTATGATATGCAGACCTAACAATGTCTATAGCAGAAGAGGAACTCTTTCGTCCCTGGAGGTCTTTGTTAGCAAAGAAAACCTTTCCTAGAAACCCCTGAACTACCTTCCCCTTCTTTCTCACTGGACAAAATGGTATCACTTGACCATGTCTTCATCAGTCTCTGGCAAAGTGAATGAAAACATGATAGCTGATTAAATCAATCAAGTTTCACCCCCCTGGAGCTGGAATGGGATTCATTTTCATTAATACACATAGCTGTAAGGATGGCAGGAGATACCTGCAGAATTATATTGACAGAAGAGAATTAGATTGGCAGAAGCCTCACCAGATTGGACAAAAAGGGACATAAACAGTACAAAATGAAAAGAGGTGTTTGGATCTTCTAACTTCCACAAGCAAGAAGCAGGCTAAGAAAACTACTTAGCTGCAAACATGTGCTATCTTTCATGAGAAAGATGATTTGGAGGATGGAAATAACCCAGAAGGTGGAGACAAGATCTTGGAGACTTGTTCTTAGGCACTGAGCCCTAATCAAGGAATGCCAACCTGCGCCTAACTGGATTTCAGAATTGCCATGAACCAGTTACTCTTGTGTGACTCCCCTGTTCCCCCTTTCTGAATAAGAGTGTCTGTATAGCAGTAATCCTACGCCTATCCTACCATTATATGTTGGGTGTGTGTGAAGGAAGATAATTTGTCTCTTTAGTTCACAGGTCTTCAGATCAAGAGGAACTGTACTCAAGGAGCTGTACTTTTGGAACTACATCTGAGAAGTCTCACCTACACCTGAACTTGATTTATACGATGAGATTCTGAACTTTGAGGTGATGCTGTAATGAAATGAGACTTTTAGGAACCTTGGGAGGAAGTGAGTACATTTTGTATGCAGGAGCAACATGAATCATAGGGGACCACAGACTCAATTGTGGTAGCCAGCCCCCAAGATGGCCCCCAATGATCCCCATGTTCTGGTATTCATATCCTTATATAGTGCAATCCTACATTGTATTGAGTTGTTCTGTGTGACCAACAGACTCAGCAGAAGTGATAGCATGTGATGAGGCTAGGTCATAAAAGACATTGTGGCTTCTGCCTTGCTTTCTCTCTTACTCTGGAGAGCCACCTGCCATGTCATGAGGACATTTAAGTACTCCTATGGAGAGGCCTACATGACAAGGAACTGAGCCCGCCTGTAAACAGCCATGTGAGTGAGCCCTAATCAAGTCTTCAGATGAATGTAGTCCCAGTCAACAGTTTGTCTGCAGGGTCATGGGAGATACTGAGCAAGAACCGCCAAGCTAGGGGCGCCTGGGTGGCTCAGTTGGTTAAGCGACTGCCTTCGGCTCGGGTCATGATCCCAGGGTCCTGGGATCGAGTCCCGCATCGGGCTCCCTGCTCTGCGGGGAGCCTGCTTCTCCCTCTCCCACTCCCCCTGCTTGTGTTCCCTCTCTCGCTGTGTCTCTCTCTGTCAAATAAATAAATAAAATCTTTAAAAAAAAAA
>NC_138372.1:47342586-47363743 GCF_054177405.1 Leptonychotes weddellii
GTTGGTTGAGCTTCTGACTCTTGATTTCAGCTAGGGTCATGATCTCAGGGTTGTGGGATCGAGCCCTGTGCCTGGCTCCACGCTCAGTGCAGAGTCTGCTTGTCTCTCTCCCTCTGCTCCTCCCCCACCCCCTCCACTTGTGCACTCTCTCTATAAAATAAATAAATAAATAAATAAATAAATAAAAATCTTTTTTAAAAGTATATAGGTATTTGGGCGCCTGGGTGGCTCAGTCGGTTAAGCGACTGCCTTCGGCTCAGGTCATGATCCTGGAGTCCCGGGAACGAGTCCCGCATCGGGCTCCCTGCTCGGCAGGGAGTCTGCTTCTCCCTCTGACCCTCCCCCTCTCATGCTCTCTGTCTCTCATTCTCTCTGTCTTAAATAAATAAATAAAATCTTTAAAAAAAAAAAAAGTATATAGGTATTTAATCAATATGTCCCATTGAAAGATTTAATTCAGTTGTGAGTGCCAGTGAGAAAGTTATTGGGGATGAGGGAGGAATGGAAGGAGCAGGTGAAAAGAAAGATGATATTATAGAATAGTACAATGTAGTGGTTAAGAGCATGGGCTCTGAAGCCACACTGCATTGGTTCAAATTCTGGTTGAGTAACCTCCCTCATTTATAAAATGAGAATAATTATAGCCCCTCCCTCATAAGACCGCTGTAAGGATTAAATACATGTAAATTGCATATGAGAGTGTGTAGCACATAGCAAGTGCTTCATAAATCACTTTCATTATCCTGGGAATGTGGATGGGATGAGAAGGTATAGACACATTCACAAAGAAGATTCAGTCACAGTCTTACTTGGCAGGTTATGCTGCTTCAATTTCCCTTCAGGACACTTCAGGAGAGTGGAAAGAGAAGCCCTGATCCAACTGGGAGGCAAAACTACAGTAAGTGGCACCTATGTTTGTTTGCAGCACTTCTTTTTATCCATCAGTAGAAAACCTGATGGGCAGCTTGACTATGCTCCAGGTGTTGAAAATTATGTCTACTCTGTACAGAGTGACCAAATAATTTATTATCCAAACTGGGACACTTCTGAGAACAAAATGGGCCCTAGATATATTTGAAAAGTAGGCTTAAACTGGAACCGTTCCAGTCAAGCAGCAACGGACATTTTGGTCACTGTGACTGTGGCACAAGTTCATAGAAAGAGGCAATATGCATGCCTTAGTGAAATCAAATAACAGCATTTCACTACCAGGCACAAAAATAAAGAAATGGTATCTACTCTTGATAACTGTCTTGCCAGAATTTGAAAAACCAACCTACTTATATTGAAATAATTCCTATCAGAGATGGCCAAACCCTTATAATAATATCTATTTAACAATTACCCATAGGGGTGCCTGGGTGGCTCAGTTGTTTGAGCGTCTGGCTCTTGGTTTCAGCTCAGGCCACGGTCTCAGAGTCATAAGATCGAGCCCCACATCAGGCTCCATGCTCAGTGAGGAGTCTGCTTGAGATTCGCTCTCCCTCTCCCTCTGCCTTTCCTGCTCATGCTCTCTCTCTCTCTCAAATAAATACATAAATAAAATCTTTTTTAAAAAAGTCACCCATAATAAAAATACACCTCAGAAACACTTGGCCTTGTTGACTACACTTATCTTCTCAAAAGTCCCTCTTGCTTGCTTTCTACGATGGCACTTCCTCCCAATTTATGCTCTGTTATTTCACTCTTCATTTATGGGTTCTTCTTCCTTCTCCTATCTCTGATATCCCCTTGGCCTTTTTCTTATCCCACACATTCCCATTTGCTTTGCTGAGCTTACACACTCTCATTGCTTGAACTATCACACTTGAATGCTGATGACTCCCAAATCTTTATTTGTAGTCTTGACTTCTCTTTTAGGCTCTAGACCTGAGTTGTCCAATACCATAGACATTAGCCACATGTGCCTATGGAGAACTTGAAATGTGGCTAGCTGAAACTGAGATGTCCGTAAGGATAAAATACATACCATATTTCAAAGACTTAGAAAAAAATGAATGGAAAATATCTCAAAAATTTTCATATACATGTTGAAATGACAAAATTTTTAGGAATATTAGGCTAAATAAAATGTATCATTAAAATCAATTTATCTGTCTCTGTTTACTTTTTTAAATGTAGTTATTAAACATTTAAAAGTACATGCATGGCTCACATTTATAGCTCACACTATATATCCATTAGACAGCACTGCTCTACTAATTATCTCCACTCAGAAATTCCACCAGCACCTCTAACTCAGTATATTCAAAACTAAACTCATCTCCTCCTTTCAGTCATTTTCCACACTGATGACAGAGTGATATTGCTAAAACACATATCCAGTCATATCACTTCCCAGGATGCACAAAATTCTACAATAGTCACTTTCAGGATAAAGATCATAATAATCTAAGCCTCTCAATCTCTACCTTCAAGGGCTTACAATGTCTGCCTCTCTTATTCTTACAACTAAACTGAAAATTCCTAGAAGGCTGGGACTATGTCTTTCAATCAGAAAACAGGAAAAGGCGTTTCAAAGACATGACTCATTCAAAAAAAAAAAATTTTTTTTTTAAGTATGTGTTAAACCTGTTCTAAGTGTTTTGGGTATATTTAATCCTTACAACAACAAAGAAGGTATTATTATCCTCATTTGACAGATGAGGAAATAAGGTACAAAAGTCTAAGGAATTTGCTCAAAGTCACACAACTGGTATATAATGGAGTTCATGGTGTGTCCTGAGAATAGTATACAGTCTCATGGAGCTGGCGCATGGAGTACAAATGAAACTGGAAAGTGAGCTGGAGACAGATCATGGCACACCTAAAATACTTTCCTAAAGAGTGAGATTTTCTTCTATAAACAATGAGGTTTTTGATCAGAAAGTGACTGTCATGCTCTGATATTTAAGGAGACAACGGGTAGTCATGTGGATGACTGAGGAGCAAGAGACTAGAGACTGTTCCTCCATCTATATTCTCCCAAAATTTCCACCAGATACCCAAATTTCATATTTAGGAGTTTCCATGAACTCCTTCTCCTTTATTAATCAGACACTTAGTCCTACCAATTTTACCTCCTAAATCCTTCTCCAGTTCATCCCCTCTCTCCAGTCCCACTGTCAATTATTTGAGCCACATCTTCATCACTTTTGAGATAACTGAAATAGCCTGTTTACTACCTCCAGTCTTACTCCCTCTAGTATATCCTTCACATGCCCCTAAAAGATTGTTCCAATCTTACTCTGATCATGCCAATTGTAAAGTTGAAACCCATCAGTGACTCCTTATCACCTTTAGGCTCTTTCACACAATATTCAGGAATCTTCATGATTTCACTCTTGTCTAGCTCTCTAGTATCAACTCCAGTCACTCTCCCACCTCCTATTTCAGTCATATTAAACTATACGCTGCTCCTTATGCCTCCTTTGTGTCTTTGCTCATGCTCTGTTACCTGCCTAGAACTCTGTTCCTCTTTTTTAGCCACCTAACAGCAATTACCATTATTCAAGACAGCTCAAGCATTATTTCCTTTGGGAAACCTTCCTACACACTCCTTGTCTTTTCCAGGCAGAGTTAGGTATGTCTACTCTGCACTCCTGTAACATTTTACAAGTATTTATAATTCATCACACTATATTTTAACTATGGATTTTCTTGAATAAGTCACCCATCAGAGTAAGGCTGTGCCTTACTGATTCCTTCATTTAGCCAATTTATATTGAGCATGTACTTCCCCCTCCCCACCTTCACCACCACCCCCAACCTTCACCCCACTCTCCATGCATTTCTTCAGCTGGAGGCTAGGGATACAATAGTGAACACAACAGATGAAAATTTCTGACCTTGTGGAGTTAATATTGTAAAAGTGGAGCCTACCTCATTTACCCCTGTAGTTCCAGTGCCTCACCCTTGATGAACTAATATGATAAGGTTAGAAAAGTAGATGGGCCTATCAGCCAGTTTTTTCGATAGTCTCTCCCTGTAAGGCTCTTCCATTGGATCTTCTCCTTCTATCTATGTTCCCTTGTAAATTTCTCCCACGTGTTAGTCAAAGCACTTCCATGTAATCTAAAATGGGTCATATTGGATGTAGACCAAATTTCTTTTTTCTTTTTTTTTTTTTTTAAGATTTTATGTGTTTGTCAGGGAGAGAGTGAGAGAGCACAAGCAGGGGGGAATGGCAGGCAGAGGGAGAAGCAGGCTCCCCGCTGAGCAAGAAGCCCCATGAGGGACTCATCCCAGGTACCTGGGATCATGAGCTGAGCGGGAGGCAGATGCTTAACCGACTGAGCCACCGAGGCATCCCGAAGACCAAATTTCTAAGCAAAGTTCTATTTTTATTCTAAACCTTCTTCCCTCTTCCTGTTTCCTTGTCACACTCTATTCCCCATTTCTCTTGAGACCAAGTACCCTTTATCCAAGTACAGTATCAAGTACCCACTATCTAGAAGTACCGTCAGGCATCTTAGTACTTTGTTTTCCCAAAGTGTCCCAGGTTCTAATTTACTCCTCCCTAATTGTCCCCAATGCCCCTGACTTTAGAGCTAGCTGGTCAGTAATATCTTCTGTATTGGAAAACTTCATATTTTCTCATTTCCCACCCACTGAGACCTCTTAAGTGCTCTGTCTACCTCTATCATATAGAGGTATCATATCATACTTATCACCCTAGAACCTTGAATTTAATTCTTTTCCTCCCTAGGACTTTCCAGAGTCTAGAACTGTTCAATATAGTATTAACAAATGAGTAAATGAATATATGTACATTTATTTATACGGTTAAATACAGTTAACCTTTGAACAATGCTGGGATTAGGAGCACCCACCCCTAAGCAGTTGAAAATTTGGGAATAAATTCTGACATACCCAAAACTTAACTACTAATAGTCTACTGTTGACAAGAAGCCTTACCAATAACATAAACAGTCAATTAACACATATTTTGTATATGTATTATATACTATATTCTTACAGTAAAGTAAACTAGAAAAAGGAAAATGTTTTTAAGAAAATCATAAGGAAGGGGTGCCTGGGTGGCTCAGCCGGTTAAGCGTCTGTCTTCAGCTCAGGCTCCAGTAGTGATCCCAGGATCCTAGGATCCCCCTGTCTGCTGCTCAGCAGGGAGTCTGCTTTTCCCACTCCCTCTGCCCCACCTGCCCTGCTTATGCTCCCTCGCTCGCTCTCTCAAATAAATAAGTAAAACCTTTTAAAAAATCATAAGGAAGAGAAAATACATTTATAGTACTGTACTCTGTGGAAAAAAACTCTGCCTATTAGAGGACCTGTACAATTCAAACCCTGTTGCTCAAGGGTCAACTGTGAATCCTCTCCCCCTGAATTCAGCTGTATGACTTCCATCCTTCTACACATTGTAGGGAGATCTACAGAAAGAGGCTACCAGAAATACCCACTTTGGACCAAAGGTTAAGAAAGTTCCTTCTTTAAAAGTGTTAGAAGGAGAATTTAAATTTTAACAGTGTGTTTCCCTTTCCCAAGTCATGTCACATTTGAATGTGTACCTTTGGTATGTGGCTTTAGCATTGTTTGTAAATTCAGTTTGATATGAGTGAGTAAAGTATGTATTAGAATGGTATTTCTATGTGTTATCTAAGTGGGTCCTTTCCCCAGGAAGTAACTGAGTCAATGTCATGGTCTTCTTGAGATTTTTGTCAAGGAAAGAGGGCTGGAACTGAGCCAACATACTACTCAAATTTAAGTACCCTATTGAATCTGTGTTTGGGAGTAGGGAGGAGAGGGGATTTCTGCATGAATACAAAAAAATCATAAACTTTCTGAAGGGCAGAGTTGTAAGAGGTCTTCCAGGTCACCAAGATACTCTGGGCCGTGCATAAGAAGGAAGTGGACCCGATACTCCCCGCAGAGAATCCTTCCCTAGGGACTGGCTAATTCGCCATACTCCCCTCCCCCACACAAGACTGCACCTCTCCTGGTGTGCAGGCCGGCGCGGTAGCGACTGCTCCTAGAACCAGCCCTCTCAACCTCTCCTCTCTTAGCCAAACTCCAGAGATGTCAAAGATTCTTCCGCAGGGGTTTTCCAATCAGCCCCTGAGGGCCCGCCCCTAAGGCAAGGCGGGCGGGCCAAGGCTGCGATGTAGAGAATTCGATGTCCGAGCGACCTCGGAGGAGGAGTGGATCGAGTTAAATATAACCGCGCGAATGGAATGGCGCTAAAAATAAGGCAACAGCTGGCGCGTCCACAGCCCTGTGCCGGGAAGGGCGGGGGCCCGAGTGGTCCTGCGCCTGAAGGCCGCTTCTGAACCAGGGACAGGTCCTGCGCCGGAAGGCCAGCGACTGCTCTGGGCCCGAGACGCCTCTACCTGCGAGCGTCCCAGGGACTGGATTCAGGGCCGCTCGGTGGCCTGAGGCAAAACTTCACTAAGGAATCAGACCCCGGGCGAACTTGCCTGGACCTGACAAGGTGGAAAGGCTGGCGCTGAGCTCATGCCCGCCCCGCCGCCAGAGGGAGCTGACTGCGAGAGGAGGAAGCCGGACCCTCGAGGAGGCCGAGGCGTCGCCCGAGATGGAGGCGCAGGGGCACCTGTGGTGGGCGGCCCCGCGCGCGCATACACAAGACTCCCGCGGCGAGCGGCGCTGGGCCTTTGCGCTCCGCACTTTCCCACAAGCCCTTTCCGGCGCGCGTCTCTCGGCCCTGCGCGCCCGCCCGCGTCAGCGCCCCAACCATCAAGGCAACAATTGAAACGTTTCCAAAACGCGCTATTTATTTGCTCCCAATAAATCGATCGGCAGTGATTAAGAAATCGATGTGGCCTGGGTGGGCGAGTCGCTCGCGGGGAGAGAAAGGTGCTACCGCCCTGCGCCCGCGGGAAGGCCGCGGGCGGGCGCGGGCCTGGGAGAGGCGTGTCCCGCCCCGACCACACCCGAGGGCCGGTCACCTGGGCGCGCGGGCCCCGGTAGGCCGCGTTCCCTCGGACGACGAGGGGCGCGCGCGCCCGCCGCCTGCTTTCCTCGGCCCCTGTTGCCTTTCAGTCTGGCGCGCCGGGCGGGCAGTGGCCGCCAGCGGCCGCAGCGCTGCTGCGAGGCTTTTGTTGCTCCTCGGCGGGCTGAATGGGGGTTTTGTAAAGTGGGACAGATAAAAATGAGCAGCAGCATATTGTTTGACAGAATGATCCCATATGATGAAGTGTCGGCTCCGAAGGGGGTGAAAATGGTGAATTCCTAAAAACCCAGCCCTCGGCTCCTCCGCAAGCTGCCGGTAGCCTGGAGGGACCCAGCCGTCAGCCGGGCCCGGCCGCATCGCTCCAAACCGTGTCGGAAAGACTAGAGCTTTCAATGCCAAGTCATTTTTAAGCCCCGATCCTGCCCAGGACCTTTCTCCTCGTGGATGAAAAGAACAATTTTCGAGAGAAAGGCTCGTTTTGATTAAATCTGACATGCTGCTGATAACTCCATGCTAATGTGAAATAATTAACATAATAGCCATAATTAAAAGCACGCTAACAATGCCATAAATTTATCACACAATTTTACTAGCTTTCTGCCCCTAACTGCTCTCTCATCGTTAATTAAACGTGTTGCCTTTTACAGAATGGATGTTTATACATTTCCAATATAAATAAATTCGAAACCATCCTCTCTCTCTCTGTCTCTCTGTCTCTCTGGTTCTCCTTTCCCTTTGGTTTTTCGCCATTTATAAGCACTTGTTGGCGTGGGCCCTGAGTGGCAGACACCTTGAAAGTAAAAGAAGTTTTAAGATGAAAATCCAAACAAGAACGTTAAATTAGCCCCTTTTTTTTCACCGCGAGGAGATCTGGAGACATATACAAGGTTGGTGGGAAGTGCGTTTAAAATCCCACCCACTTGGAAATAGAAATAAGCTGGGTGGGTTGGGGACCTGGGTATCATCTCGGCCATTCCCACCTTCCTCGGTGGTGGCCATCCAGGTAGAGGCTGATAATAGTTTAATAAATGTATGAAGATTGTCGAGAAGGAGCCGACTTTGGTTCTTGGGGTTGGGGGAGGGAGGGGAGAGAAAGGAGGGGTATTTTCCAAATGCGCTCTACCTACGTTTCGTTCCCTCTGCAACAGAGAGAGGGAGGCTGCTCTCGGTGGGGGATGCTCCCCTCACTGCGCAGAACCTGGTCCCATCTTCCCGGATTATAAGAAAAGTGCACCCGCGCACGGGCATGAGGATTCTGTCTCACTTCGGGCCAACGATTTATCCAAGCCATTGGCATATACTCTGACTTAAAGGAGGAGGAAGAAGGCACTTGGGTTCGCTTGGGCCTGGCGAGGGGTAGGTGGGCCATTCCTGCCTCCCACACACTCTGACCGTGCCCCCTCCCCCCGTGCTGACCACCTAAGAACACAAATTGAGTTGTAATTAACTTCCTCTTCTCCGTCATAAATTGTTCCATCCACTTCTCCCCCACCTCCATCTCACCCCCCAGAACACATTAAATCGCCCCTACCCCAAGACGTCTCAATTTCCTTCTTATCGATCCGGACTCCACTTTTCTTGTTTCCTGTTGCTAGAAACTCGGTCCCCTCCACCACCACCCCGCCCTCGACGGCGGCTCCCGTCCTGGTAGCTGCCCCACCTGGGTACCACGGACTCCGCCGGCCCCAGGAGAAACAGAGAGAGACTTATTCCCTTCTCCTTTGGCTGAAACGGTTCAAACCTTTGAACAGGTGAGACAGCTTGGTGCCATCTTCTTTAAATCCCTCCAGGGAAGTTTGCTTGTTGTGACCCAAGTAGTTACTCTCACTCGTAATAATCTTGTGTGTGTACTCCTCCTTCTTTCCATCTCTCCCAGTAACCCTCTGCGACCCAGAATATATTTATCCACGTATCTCCCTCCCCCCAATATTTCCGTTCCCTCTATCACATTTTTCTTTCCCCCACTAATGTGTCACTTTCTCTCTGTAGCTGTCTCGCCTCTTCAGTCTCGCTCTGTCCTGAAGCTTGGCAGTATCTGACGATTTGTGGGCTCTTAGCTGCAAACTGCAATTACGGGGCAAACAGGATTTACTTAGCCCAAAATCTAGTCAGCGTAGGGCAGGTTCCTGCACCGCTACGGGATCCGGCCCTTCCGCCCGGGCGGCGTCCCGCAGCGGGAACTGCGGGAACCTTCCGGCTTCCCACCTGGGCCGCCGCTTTGCCTCCTTCCGGGCCCCGGGAGGTTGCGCTGGTGGCACTGTCCGCCCGGAAGGGGGAGAACGGTGGCAGGTCCCCCAGTCGAGAGTGATCGCGGGAAAATCCGCTGCCTCCGCTGGAAATCGATATTAAGCGGTTGGGCCGGCGCGGGCGACGGACGGCGGTGCCGCAGCCAGTAGGTCCTGCAACGTCTCATCATTTAGCTAATCGAGTCGAAAAGTTTCTGTAAGGGCCAGACCCGGCATCAGATGGTAACACTGATTGAACAAGAGATTAGCACAATAGATCTCTAACCGAGGGGAAGCGTTGCTTTTCACGCTACGCGCCGTAATTAATGGTATGAATCAATTAATTTGACTTTTATTGTGTCGAATGAAAAAAGCGCAACAAATGGAACTGGCGCCTGGGAGTTGTTCACCCCCCACCCCTTCCCCCAGGGAGGTTCCAGTGAGACACCGGGGAATGGACAGATCAGGCTAGGTCTTGGCCGAGGGAGGGAGAGGCAGCGCCCAGCAGCGCCGAGGGAGTCCTGAGAGCCAGCCCTGGCTGGCAGCAGAATCGAAATTAGGCTCATTTGGAGGCTACTTTAAGAAGACCACCGAGGGCAGCCCCTGGAGCCGCTACACTCCCGCGCGCGCTCACGTGCGCACACACGCGCGCGCGCGCGCACACACACATACACGGCACGCGGCCACGCGGGTCCAGCCTCCTGGGCTGCTATAGGGCTCGCGGCCCGCGCCTCGCACTGCAGCTGGACAACTGAAACTGGGCAAATTTTAAATTTCGGGTTCTTTTTTTGTCCTTCCGACCTTCCTTTTGTAAGTATTGGGTTGCTCGGAGAGTTGCAGCCTCGACCTCTGCAGCCGGGTGCAGTGGTGCGCTGCCAGCTCGAGCCGCTCGGGTCGGTTTCGCGGAGGACTGTCTAGATGGCATCGCAAACGGTTCGGACCTGCGGGGCCACAAAAAGGTGCAGCTGCGGAAATCAACTCAGAGATGCATTTTAGGGTCAGGTACAACAAGGGATCGTTTAGATACAAAAAAAAACTTTGGAGTTTCGCGGGTGTCTCAGGATGGAGTAACTGCCACCTCCCCCCACCCCCACCCCATCCCCGGCACAAACCAGAACTTTCTGCGAAAAGGAGATCCAATGGGCTAGTGTTATATCCAGGAAATTACCTAATGGAGATGAAAGTCAATCTGTGTGTCTCACTGCCTATAATGAAGTAAGTTACGGATTTTTTTTTTTCCCTAGGCCAAGGATTGAGGGAATCGTAGGTGAGAGAGACACAGACTGAGGGTATCAGAAGCACCACTGTCCACCAAGAATTAAATCGGTTTCTTAGCGTCTTCTGTAAATATTTTACCAACTATTTCCTCTCGGACGTCTCCCCTTGTTCTCCTTCCTCTGGTGAGGCCGGCATTCTCCTCCCAGGACTCAGCAGACAGACAGGGCTTGGGTTCAAGGAGCCCGCCACACCCGGCAGGCGAGCTGAGACAGGGCTTGGGTTCAAGGAGCCCGCCACACCCGGCAGGCGAGCTGAGACAGGGCTTGGGTTCAAGGAGCCCGCCACACCCGGCAGGCGCTTGCAGCTCGCCTTCAGGCGGCCTAAAACTTGAGGAGAGAGGTGGCGCATCGCGGACTCACCGGGTCAGGAGCACTATTCCGAGGTGCGAGGTCCAAGCGCACGGGCAATACCACGCACCCGCGGTTGGTTTGCGATCCCCCCACCCCCAATCCCAGTTAAATCCCCATAGCCTTTCCTACCACCAGTGATTTTCCTCGCCAAGGAAACTCGGTGTGTACTAGCCGCATCCTCGCCTCCTCCACCCGCTCTGTTACTGGTTTCCGCGGAAGTTAAATCTTGGAGGATTTACCTAAGCCTTAAGAGGAAAGAATCCACGTTAGTTAGCAGGGACGGAGAGCCTAGCCCACCCGCACACCCGAGGCCGCCCCTCGCTCCCAAGAGGCTGGGCCCCGCGGCCTGGGAAGCCACCTCGCTAGCTCCCGGCGTTGTTCTGCCGTCCCAGCCCGAGCGCAGCGTCTAAGAGAGGCCGGGAAGCCTCCTCTCCGCGCCACTCGACTTACCCAGGCCGCTGACTCCCGGCTCCTTCCCCAGCGCCTCATTTCCGACTTTTTCACATGCTAAGTCGTTTAACAACTCCCAGCAGCTAGTTACGGCCTCTTTATTTATAGGTTCCCTGTTATTTTACGTCGTTTTTATTTCTCTCGGCAACTATTCTAATAGATTAATCAATAACTATTTTCTGACCTTCGGGAACCCCAGCTGATGCTGTTGTGGCCGCGCGGGGTGTGTGTGGGGGGAATATATATATAACACGCCCACATCGAGCGGGGAAAGCCAAGGCAGGACCCGGGTGGTTTGGCTTAGGGGGTAAAGGATACTTCTCCCCTCAGTCGGTGTCTCCGCCTAAAGAGCACTGAGGCAGGAGGGGGTCTGAAGTCTAATTAGCAAAACGGAGTCGGGTGCGCAGCTCTTACTCGAGAGCTAAAAAGAATCAAATCCAAAAAACAAAACAGACTACTAAATTTTTCTGTAAAAAAAAAAAAAAAAAAGGAATGGGAATCTCGTTCTACGTTGCCCAGTCCCAGCCTAAAGAGTGTTGGCAAAGGGGGGAAGGGGGAAGGGAGAGGGAGCAGGGAGGGCAGGGCAGCGAGAGCTGCCGGGTCCCGCGGACGCTCCCAGGCCCACGCCCTCGCTCGCTCACACCCACCCTCCAGCACTCACACCCATAGGCTCCCTCGCCCCCCGAGCGGGGCTCTAGCCTAGGCTGGGGTCCCGGGGCGGGCCAGGACGCCCTCGGAGCCCGCGGGATGCTGGCGCACCGTGCGGCGCTGAGTTGCGTGTCCCTCGTCCCTTTGTTGACAATTCCCTGAACCAACTTGAGTTTGGCCGGCTCCGCGGCGGCCCTGACGTCACGCGCGGTCACGTGGCCCCGCCTCCCGCTGGATCTTTAAGTAGAAAGTAATCTATCAGGCCAGTCCTTAAAACGGGACTTTCGACTACGGGGGCTCGGCGTCCCTGACACCCCCCCCCCCGTTGCCCCTGCACGCGCCCTCCGGAGCTGCTCCGCGCCCGGCGTCCCGCGCCCGTCTGCACCGCTCTTGCTCTCCACGTCCGGGCCAGAGGCCGAGGAAGGCGGGCGAAGTGAGGGGGCGCGGCGTGGAGAAACCGCGGTGGCCGGAGCGGCATCGAGCGCCTAGTACCGAGCGCCAGGGACAGCAGGAGTTTGAGGAGCGCGGCCGCGGGGGGCGGACGGCAGCGCCCGCGCCGCGCGATGCCGGGCTGCCGAGTGTGAGCCAAGCCGGGAGGGCCCCGAACCATCTACGTCCCCCTCCCCTCTCCCAGTCTCCCATCTTTCGGGAGCACCCAAGCCCCCTTCCCCGGAGCTCGGCGGCAGACCCTGACGACTCCCATCGCCCGCCGCTCCTTCCCCGCCGCCGCCACCAACCCCGAGGAGGGATGACCCTCTCCGGCGGCGGCAGCGCCAGCGACATGTCCGGCCAGACGGTGCTGACGGCCGAGGACGTGGACATCGATGTGGTGGGCGAGGGCGACGACGGGCTGGAGGAGAAGGACAGCGACGCGGGCTGCGATAGCCCCATGGGGCCGCCGGAGCTGCGCCTGGACGAGGCGGACGAGGTGACGCCGGCGGCACCCCACCATGGGCAGCCTCAGCCGCCGCACCAACAGCCCCTGGCATTGCCCAAAGAGGCGACTGGAGCCGGCGCTGGGCCAGGGGGCGAGGCGGGCGCTTCGGAAGCTGACGGCTGCAAGGGCGGCGTCGGCGGCGAGGAGGGCGGCGGGAGCGGCGGCGGGCCCGGCTCGGGCAGCGGTGCAGCGGGAGGCCTGGCCCCCAGTAAGCCCAAGAACAGCCTGGTGAAGCCGCCCTACTCGTACATCGCGCTCATCACTATGGCTATCCTGCAGAGCCCGCAGAAGAAGCTGACCCTGAGCGGCATCTGCGAGTTCATTAGCAACCGCTTCCCCTACTACCGGGAGAAGTTCCCCGCCTGGCAGAACAGTATCCGCCACAACCTCTCGCTCAACGACTGCTTTGTCAAGATCCCCCGCGAGCCGGGCAACCCGGGCAAGGGCAACTACTGGACCCTCGACCCGCAGTCCGAGGACATGTTCGACAACGGCAGCTTCCTGCGGCGCCGGAAACGCTTCAAGCGCCACCAGCAGGAGCACCTGCGCGAGCAGACGGCGCTCATGATGCAGAGCTTCGGTGCTTACAGCCTGGCCGCGGCGGCTGGCGCCGCGGGGCCCTACGGCCGCCCCTACGGCCTGCACCCCGCGGCCGCGGCCGGCGCCTACTCTCACCCGGCTGCCGCGGCAGCCGCGGCGGCGGCGGCGGCGCTCCAGTACCCCTACGCGTTGCCGCCCGTGGCACCCGTGCTGCCGCCTGCCGTGCCGCTGCTGCCCTCGGGCGAGCTGGGCCGTAAAGCGGCCGCCTTCGGCTCACAGCTCGGCCCGGGCCTGCAGCTGCAGCTCAACAGCCTGGGCGCCGCCGCGGCCGCCGCGGGCACGGCGGGCGCCGCGGGCACCACGGCGTCGCTGATCAAGTCCGAGCCGAGCGCGCGGCCGTCGTTCAGCATCGAAAACATCATCGGCGGGGGCCCCGCGGCGCCCGGGGGCTCGGCAGCGGGCGCTGGGGGCGCCGGGGTAACTGGGGGCACCGGGGGCGGTGGGGGCGGCAGCGCGGCGCAGTCCTTTCTACGGCCGCCCGGGACCGTGCAGTCCGCGGCGCTCATGGCCACGCACCAGCCGCTGTCGCTGAGCCGGACGACGGCCACCATCGCGCCCATCCTGAGCGTGCCGCTCTCTGGACAGTTCCTGCAGCCCGCAGCCTCGGCCGCCGCTGCTGCCGCAGCTGCAGCGCAAGCAAAGTGGCCCGCTCAATAGGGACGCGCCGATGGCCGGGACCGAGGGCCGGGTGGCGGCCTGGGGCGGCGGCTGCACTTCTAGTTTACGCGCCCCGCCCCGGGCCCGGCCCCCCTGCCCAATCCCGGACTCTGCCTCTCCTCCATTTCCTCCCCCCGACCCCTCAACACCGACCTTCGGCGGCCTCCACCCCCTCGCGCACACCTAGGCTGGCGGAGCAAACTCTCACCGCACGCCCGCCGGGAATAGCTTTCCGTACAGGTAAAACTGAAAACCGAATTTTCCAAAAATGTACCCCGACGGCTCCTGCTCTCAGTACCGTGGGGATGGGAGGGAAATTCTTTGTACATATTTGTATAAAAATTATTGACTTTCCTTTTGGGGTTCTTATTTTTTTAAGAAAAAACAAATTCAGTAGATTTAGAGCTCTGAACTTTCATTTTTTTTGAAGGTTCACTCTCCGCAGTTTTATGTGAGAAAAAAAAATGTATAGAGACGTTGGGAGATTTTAAATATAAAAAATTTTCGAAAGGCGAAAAGTGTCATTCTATTATAAAAGTCTGTTTATATATGAATGAATATATATGGTATTCTAAATGTTATTCCATCGTGTTGTACACAACTTTGTAAATAAATTTTTAAAATGTTCACCCTAGTGTTTTATTTAGATGTCTGAGGTAAACGACAGTATTTTAAAATTGTATTTGTATTTTATCTTTACCAGAAATTCGAGGAGTTTCAAGTATGACCCTTTCAAACTTAGCTATGCATAATTTGAATGTAAGAACAATTTAATTGGAGAAAGGAAAGGATATGCCTAATTTAAATAGTATTAATATTTTTCTTTTAGTTTTCACATAAATTTGGGATATTGGTGATGATCTCGTTCATACCAATCCATTAAGTCTGACCAGATATTTCTATAGATAAAATAAGCTGCCATTTAAAAAAACCAACCTAAATCTAAACAACAGCACAATCTTTTAATTTTTTTTTAATATCAGACTTTTGTCTTCCATATGAGTTCTTGGTCATTTCAATTATGCTTTCAAAAGAATGTAAATTACAGACATCCCCCATTTTAGAATTTAAATCTTAAGTTTTTGAAATTCTTTCTTTTCATTCCTTAAGTGGCAGTGGTAAATAAACACAGTTAATTTTTTTTTTAATGTATGTTATGGCAGTTTAATTTTGCAGTGGAACTGTATTATCTATATTAACCTGATCAATAAGACATAGTTCTTATCTTTCATAATATTTTCAAATAAGATATTTCTTTTCTATGGCAATAATAAATCCACAACATAATTTTGATTTCTGAAGGATTCCTATGAATGCCTCCTCCCCTCAACCCGCAGTGTTTTGGAAGGCCAAGGAATAGTGGCCTTAACACCCTTTTAAAAACAGGTGCACATCACCCCTCTCCTTTATTCCCCTCTTTTTAAAACTTTAAAAAACAAACCATAGTCTAGGTTAGTGGGAAATGAGAGATCATAGGGCAGGAATGGGGAGATGTCCTCGCAGATTATTTTTAATGTGCATTTCAGCTGTTGCAACCTTAAAAACATTAAGGTAGAAATAAAACATCTAGACGCGGAAGGCCGTTTCCCATTCACCAACATATCCTCAAATGGCATCAATTCTAATTATTTTATAATTAATTTAGCTGTACAATTACTTTTGCGAAATCGCTTTTTAAATCTGTAACCGGTAGCCGTGCTGTCAGTTCGGCCCTATGCGCGTCCTGCTTGCACAACAGGGCCAGTCCCTGTCGGTGGCGTCCACCTCGGCTCTTGGTCGTGGAGATGCCTTCCGGCTTCGGATTCGACCCTTATTTCTCTGCTGTCGGCGTGGGATAGGGAGTCGCTTTGAAAGACACGTCTTCGAAAATACCGAATCTGTTTTCCTGGTAAACAGTAAACATTATTGTGTCCTGAGTAAACATTCCTCCTGGATCAGGGTCCTAAAATAAAACAAGCTGCCGGGGGTGAGATAGTTTAACTTGATAAACAAGAACCTGATAATCAACCGCGGCGGAGAGGCGCAACAGTAACCTTCACGGAGAAGAGATTATGGACCACACAGTCTCCGGGCGGGTCCCTTCTAATCTCCTTTTACAAGGAAAACTAAACGGATCTAAATCTGTTTGTGTGTTGCAGCTATAAAAGTAACAAGTTGTTTCACAGTTGTGTCTGGCTAATCGGTTTTTTACACAAACAGCAAATGGTACATGATTTGTGCAAACACAGAGGTTATTTCTAATTTTAGCTGACACCCCTGGGAAAAGGGAAAGGCAGGGCTTCTTGAATTCACTTTTAGCCTCAAGAAGCTGCTGATCCAAGGCTTCTAAATGACATTGGATAACAGAGGCCTCATTCCATCCCTGATCCTTTGTTACTTATAAAATTACTCGCTCATATTTCCACGCATAGCAGCAATACCGGCCGAGCCTGAGCCCGCAGCTTGACACTCGGCCACAAGCCGCCGCTTGAAATCCGCAGGGCTTTTTCCAGCGATGCATTAGGCAGCAGGGAGTAGAGGAGGAGGGATCCGCCGGCAACTTTCCTTCTAGTCACTTCTCAACCTTGAACTAGAGCCTGGAGATGGTCCCTTTCCTTTATTTCTTGGAGAATAGGAGACTCCCAGATCCAGACTCCAAACCGGACAGCGGCTGTTTAAAGTGCTGGCAGACGTCTTGGAGATAGACCTGGCTGTACCCCTCTGAAAAGCTCTTTTTGGTTTATGCTTGTTAAACCACGAAGGTTTAGAGCAGAAGGGAAAATGCAAATATATATAATGAACTCAAACATTTGGTTGGGGGGGCGGTTTGAAACTCACATTTGGTATGAACGCGGGCACCAGCGACGAAAGACACTGAAATCCCCTTTTACATTGAGATTTAAAGGCAACACGATTGATATCCGCTTTTATTCCACTTAGGCAGATTTATTTGTAATAAAAAAAGGAAGCGGGTTGATTTTTATGGGGGAGAATTTTAGCTTTCGGCTACACACAAATTTAAACTGGTTTCCACCTCCTCCAGCGCTCATTTCTAGAAAGTCAATTCAGTTCCGAGGTCTGTAGTCCTTAGAACTTCCCCAGGACTGAGTCCCTGAGTGGGGCCCGCGCACGCAGTTCCTCCGGGAATGGGTGAATCCGGAGGTCCAGGGAAATACGAACCTAGACTAGAGCAAGATGCTTGCACGGACTATGATGGGCTCTCGCTGCGATGGCGGATGTGGCCTGTAGGGGGCGACGAGCAGATGGAAAACTTAACGGGTTTTGTCTCCTAGCGTCCAGCCCCAGCTCTGAGAGACCTCTCCTTGTCTCGAAGCCTCTGAACACCCTGACACCCTTGTTCATCCTCCGGGCCTGGGACATCCAGGTAGAATCTTGGAGAAGCTACTTCTTCGGCCTGTCTCCTGAGAGGGCCAGAGTCCCGAGGGAAGTTTGTCTTAAAGATTGGGAAGCAATAAAGTTTAGTGACGAGGAAACATCGACTTGGTTGCAATTAAGAGTTATATTTGAGGTTATTTATTTTACATGGTTTATAGGAAGAGTCTTGGCAGTGAGGGGAACATGAAAGGTTAATGGGTGGGGGGTGCGTTTTAACGTGGGTTCCTTGAAGAACTGTCTGGAGAGAATGTGGTCTGAAACCCAGTTCCAAAGCCATGAGTCCATTAGACCCTACTAGTGGCAAACTGCAGCATGAATGGTGGCAAACTGCAGCATGAATTAGTAAATGTTCTCTCTGGGCCGGGGGTGGGGGTTGTTGGAAGAAGATTCTCTGGGTGTCCAGGCCCAGTCATGAGGGGGTGGGGTGCCTATTTCATGGGAGGGGATGATAGGAAGCAATGGAATGAGAGAGGCCTTGCAGAAGGGGTTTCAATCAGGGATAAGGCATTTTGTGACTGTGACCTTGGACAAGCTGCTTGGTTTCTTTGAGTCTCTCCATTTCTTTATCTGTACAATGAGAATGAGGAGTCCACCTGATGCTTGGGCTTGCAGGATTACGTGAGTTGGTGTCAGTGAAAAATGTTTTATAAACTGTAAGGAGCTAAGGGAATGTAAGGAATTTACTTGGTATTTTTAATGGCTTCTGGACAGAGACACAACTCTCTTCCAAACACCAACAGTATTTGGTTTGGTTTTGAAAAACTCAATTTTAAGTGTGAAAAGTGGGTTTTTCTAAGAGGGGTTGCAGAACCTATTCCAGTCCCCTGCTACCTGGAAGGATGGAGCAAAGGAGGCTAATCAGAATGGGCTTTTAAAAGGTGGAGTCTCCTCCTGGTTTTGAGTCCTTCCACCATGCCTTGGGCCTGAGGAGAAGCCCTCAGGCCAGCTGCAGAGGCCTGGCGTGTTTCTTTTTGGCTGACTGGTCCACTTTGCTGTTTGCCCCTTTGCTTCCACCATCTGAGGCAAGTGGGGAAACAGGAGCCCTTCGCTGACAGATGTCCATTAGTGCAAGACATGGGCTCCGGAGTGAATTAAAGGTAACCAGATCCTAAACTCACGTAAAAGACCACCCTCCCTTTACTTCCAACAGTTGGCAGAGTTACACCCAGAGCCAGCTTCTCTCTTAACCATCACCACCCCCTCCCCTTACCCTCTTAGGAATGTACAGGCCATTCTTTGCTCCCCAGGAGCAAGGCCAGCCAAGGACGGTGGGTGCACAGAACAAGATTTGAAAAGAAATGTTGCAAAATCAGCCATGAAGTGGTAAGAAAGCATTGTCATCTTATTTTTTTATTTCCCGAGGGGGTGTCTTACATCAGAATTTCTCAAAATAAGAATTACATTAATCCCCTTCCCTATTTTAATATAAAAGCCGTACCCAAGCCCTTCTTTTCCAGATGACGTTGTGTTTATGCACACAGCTTCTTCCCATCAGTGGCAAGGTGGGGAGGAAGAGGGGACACCTTCATTCCCTTGCCTGAGTTCCGCCCCCCCCCCACCGGGCTGAATTTCAGAGGTATTTTCAGAAAAAAACAGTCCTCCAGAACACCCTCCCCTCTTTTCACATAGCCCCAGAAGTTTCTGTGACTTCCCCAAGGTAACTCAGCAGCCCAAGTGTAAGCTATGGAAATACTCAAAGAACGAAAAAGTGTTCTCTACATAGGAAGGATGTTCACTTGAGGAAAGGAAAAAGCGAACCATGGGGCAAGGAAGGTTGGGAAGAGTAGAGAAAAGAAAAAAGACAAACACAGAGAAGCGCTGGGCGGAGCGGGATCAGCTCTGGGAAGACCGAAGACCTAGACCCTGGGGCGTTTCCCAGGACCTGAAGCCCGCTCCGCCCCGACTGGCGGGAGCACTGCTAGCCCAGCTCTGGGCTGTTCTGCGGAGACCGACGGCTAGATTTCCTTTTTTGCCGAGTGATTTGGGAGGGGAAGAAAGAAGGCGGGAACTCCAGGCCCGCACCTCCCCTTACCCTGCAGGTCAGCGGCCCATCCACGGCGCTCCGGTGTCTGCAGACGGTCCCCGTGGGCTTCCCCACACCCCTCCTACTCTGGGTCCACCTTTGCGCAAGCCACGAGGGCTCGGCCTGCGGGACTCCAGCTCCCCCTGTCTGAAGGGAGGGAAGAAGAGAATTTAAATGAATTAGGGAGAAAACCCATCCGTAAAATGTACCCGCTGCGGGGGTGGGGGCAGCAAGGGGCGCGGTGGGGACTCTCCTCCCCGCCCTCTCCGGCGGCGCCCCACTTGCAGGCGCTTAGGGAAGCTCGCGACGAGAAACAAGTCCCCGCCGGGTGAACCTGGGCGGCCTGGCAGCCCCAGCCTGGGATTTCTGGGAAACGAGGAACAAGTTTACTACGTTCTAGTTAGGCCATAGCCCTGGCGAGTCTTAAAAGGAGGGTGGGTCGTGAGGGCTGCGAGTGTCGCCAACCCAGGGCCTATTCGTCCGGCCGCCAATGCGCCGCAAGGTCTCCTCTCGGCCATCCTGGCCCCTGGCCGCTCCCTCTTCAGCGGACTCGGCATTTGGGAATGCTCCTTCCCGGGATCTGGCAACAGGGGCTGCAGTGCACGCCTTTTTTGAAGAGGGGATTTGCTTCTTTTCCTCCCTCCATCCCTTCCACTCTCTCCTCTCCACATATGGTAAGCGAGACTCAGTTTTCTCCCAAAGATCAACAACACATTTTGCCCGTTACCCTTTTCTGCAAGGGGCGTGCGCCTGGCATCGCAGAGAGCTTTGCGGTCAGCGCCAGAGCAACCCCAAACCCGGAATGTTCTCTTTGCTCTCAAGCTCCACGTGGGAGGCAGCGCCTCCTCCGGGAAGCCTTATGGAACCTCGCAGCCCAGGTTAGTTGCACCTCGTTGGATCCCACTGTGCCAACTAATGAACCTCTGTCGTTGATGCCCTGGGAGTTTCTTACTAACATTGCCTAGCGCAAAAGGGACAACTAAAATGATTTGTCTTGCGGGGCGCCTGGGTGGCTCAGTTGGTTAAGCGACTGCCTTCGGCTCAGGTCATGATCCTGGAGTCCCAGGATCGAGTCCCGCATCGGGCTCCCTGCTCAGCGGGGAGCCTGCTTCTCCCTCTGACCCTCCCCCCTCTCATGTGCTCTCTCTCTCATTCTCTCTCAAATAAATAAATAAAATCTTTAAAAAAAAAAAAAATAAAATGATTTGTCTTGCAAATAACAAGCGAGGGCCATGGACATGAGGATGAGGAAGGCTGTTAATTGATCACATCAGGTCTTTCTCAAGAGTTTGGGGGATTGTTTAATTCCCTTTCCTTTTCGCCACTCCCCTTCTTTATGATAATGCTTTTGTAAACACCATGTTATTTTATTTTATTTATTTATTTATTTATTTTTAAAGATTTTATTTATTTATTTGAGACAGAGAGAATGAGAGAGAGAGAGCACATGAGAGGGGGGAGGGTCAGAGGGAGAAGCAGGCTCCCCGCCGAGCAGGGAGCCCGATGCGGGACTCGATCCAGGGACTCCAGGATCATGACCTGAGCCGAAGGCAGTCGCTTAACCAACTGAGCCACCCAGGCGCCCTTATTTTATTTTTTTTTAAAGGTCTTATTTATTTAATTGACAGAGAGAGAGAGACAGCGTGAGAGGGAACATAAGCAGGGGGAGTGGGAGAGGAGGAAGCAGGCTTCCTGCTCAGCAGGGAGCCC
>NC_138372.1:47364243-47379932 GCF_054177405.1 Leptonychotes weddellii
CTCGATCCAGGGACTCCAGGATCATGACCTGAGCCGAAGGCAGTCGCTTAACCAACTGAGCCACCCAGGCGCCCTTATTTTATTTTTTTTTAAAGGTCTTATTTATTTAATTGACAGAGAGAGAGAGACAGCGTGAGAGGGAACATAAGCAGGGGGAGTGGGAGAGGAGGAAGCAGGCTTCCTGCTCAGCAGGGAGCCCAATGAGGGGCTCGATCCCAGGACCCCAGGATCATGACCTGAGCAGAAGGCAGTCGCTTAACCAACTGAGCCACCCAGGTGCCCCCATGTTAAATATTTTAAATGAAGGAATTTTTAAAATATTTATTAGATGTCTAAAAGGTATAAGACATGTCAGGTTCATAATATAATTTGATTTTCTGGAATGTTTTCTCTGCCTTCTCCTCCCCGAAATACCATAAGACGGTTCTACCTCCAAACTAATGGGGAAACCCCCTCTAGAGTACTTCAGTTTTCAGCGAGCCTCTGCTTCAATTCTTCCCGTGGAAGAGGACTCAAACCTTACCAAACATTCATTGCTCTTAGGGACATTTTTATTTGCTACACTTTCTTTTATAGAACTTGTTTATTTCTTTAGTAAAATGTAGAGGATTTGAGAGTCGTTTGCTTAGATTTTAATATTAAAGATGACCATGTAAGATGGTCATATGTATTTTTTTAAGATTTTATTTATTTATTTGTTAGAGAGAGAGAGAATGTGCACAAGCAGGGGGAGCATCAGACAGAGGGAGAGGGAGAAGGAGGCTCCCTCTGAGCAAGGACCTCCATGTGGGGCTCAATCCCAGGACCCTGGGATCATGACCTGAGCCGAAGGCAGATGTTTAACTGACTGAGCCACCCAGGCGTCCCATAAGATGATCATATTATCATGTGTTGGGTTTTTTTTTTTTTTTAATCTAGAAACATCATTCACTGTGGTTTGGCTTTTACATTAAAACTACTGTTTGTGGGGAAAATTGAGCAAAAGCTAAAGCTTTGAGAAAGCATCAGCGTTCTGTATTCAGTATACGTGTTCCAGGACTGTCCAGAAGCCTTGTTCTGAGACCCACTTGGAGAGCCTCTAGTTATCACCTCTCCTAAGATTGGGTTTAGACAATACTGGTGATAAATGTCTTGTGGGATGATTTTAGAATTTCATGTTCTTTATTTTAACCAGAAAAAAAAAGCATTTTAAAAAAATTAAACAAATCATTTAATTTCTCTTTCATTGCTGTAACCATTGGCATAATGGTTATCTCTTAAGCTGTCATTCATCCCAACCTTCACCATATGAAACTAGATATCTTCTCTGAAAAATATTCATGTGGATTCTACTATATAATATAAAGAAGAAGGAAGGAGAATCCTAGATTATTTGGCTATTGCCCTCCAGCTGGGATCAACATAACATGCTCTTTAAATTAAAAAAAATTTTTTTTAAGATTTTTTTTTTAAGATTTTATTTATTTATTTGACAGAGAGAGACACAGCGAGAGAGGGAACACAAGCAGGGGGAGTGTGAGAGGGAGAAGCAGGCTTCCTGCAGAGCAGGAAGCCCGATGTGGGGCTCGATTCCAGGACCCCGGGATCATGACCCGGGCCGAAGGCAGACGCTTAACGACTGAGCCACCCAGGCGCCCCGATAACATGCTCTTTAGTTTTATACACTTAATGCAATTTTTTTTTTGCAAATTTATATCTAGTTTGTGTGGTCCCTGTTGATTTAGTCGTTATATAGCCCAGTTAGCTTCTTCCTCTGCCATTGTTACAGATTATACCAGTAAGCCATCTCTCAAATTCTACCATCTTGCAAATGTAAATGTTGGTTACAAGAGCAAGGTGGTATCAAGATCAGCACAAATTAATCACAACCACTGAGAAACATCTGCTTTATTGATGGTACTTCAACAGCATCACCTTTCCACATACATCAGGAATTATGACTTTATGATAAAGTTGCTCTTGTTGCTAGAGGGAATCAAGTGCAAGTATTAATAGATTGGGTTAAAAGACAAGACTAATTCCTAGTCCTAGTCCTGACATTGAACTTGGAAGTATCTGGTGGACTCTGTATTTGCTCATGTAAAAATTACTATTGAAAACTTAGCTGAGAGAAAGAGAGGAGTATAGTATTATAACTATCATTTCAGATTTTTAGCCAACAGATCTTTTTGAGTACTGTTTAAAAATTTAGAGATTTTTTTAAACCTTAATTTCACTTTTGTCTTGGCTTAAGGTATCTTTTTTTCCAAGACATCTGTCATTCAAACCTCCAGCCGTTTAATGACTCCTTTATTGATATTGATAGTGTATATTGTAGTTTAGGGTAAGAGACTAAATCACCCCTCTCTACCACCACCATCCATGGGGCCCCATGAATAAATTGAAGGCCCCCTCCATAGGATACTGAGAATGAATGCACCCTCTACTTTGGGAGCCATCATTCTAGTACAGTATATTCAATATACATACTTAATGGATTACATTTATTACTTTTAAATATTCTTACATAGATGAGATGAAGTGTGAGGAAACACTTTATTAAATTTTGAGAGCTAAAAACTTACTCTGTATGAGATAGCTATACTGTATTTTCAAAATCCATTCCCTTGCTAAGGAGGGTTTATTATTTGAGGTGCAGAATGATATTCTGGAAAGGGTATGAGCTATGGATCTAATAGTCCCGAGTCAAGTCCTGGCTCTGCTGCTTCCTAAATATAATTTTCATCAGAGTTATTTAGTCTGTCTGAATCTCAGTTTTCTTATCTATAAAATGGGGATCATAATATGAAGATTTATTATGATAATGTATTTGGAGTGCCTAAAAATGGTGGCTATTATCACTTTACAGTTTTGCTGATTTTATAGCAGTCATATTTTCATGAGGCTACCTTTATTTTTTTCTTTGATATCATATACCAATATTTGTCACATTTCATATTTAAAAATGAAGTTGCTGACACCACTGTCCCTTTCATCTGTTTGAGTGAGGTATCATTTTTGTGTTCTCACAACTTAACAAATGTGAAACAATTTACTCTGTAGTGCCACTTGGTAAATCACTTTTTCACTTTCAGGGTATTTTTCAGTCTTGTGGATGAGAGGTCTCGACAATAGTCATTAAAGATATGATAGCACTTTCACAAGAACAAGGACATGTGCCTTATGTCTTTGCTGAGCTCTAGTCTAGGTGGACTAATTTTAACATTTTTCTAGATCTGCAATAAGATTTCACTAGGAGAAGTCACTGTCTGCCTAGATTGGATCTGATCAGGCAAACACCTAATTTTGAGCTTGCAAAGATCACCTCAGTTATTCTATCTGGTTAATGGGAAGATGTGATATCATATAATTAAAGGAAGATGTGATAGAAATCAGATTGATTGGGGTTTGCTGCCTGGTGATTTTCACTAAGTCACTTGAAACCTCAAATTATGATAATTTAGTTGAGACGTATGTTTATTTAGCTTATTTAAATTAAAGCAAACATCACCTTTTTTAAGATTTTATTTATTTGTCAGAGAGAAAGAGCACAAGAAGGGGAAGGGGAAGAGGCAGAGGGAGAAGCAGGCTCCCCACTGAGCAGGAAGCCCAATGGGGGACTTGATCCCAGGACTCTGGGACCATGACCCAAGCTGAAGGCAGACACCCAACCGACTGAGCCACCCAGGCGTCCCTAAAGCAAACATCACTTAAAAAGTATGAGAAAGAGAGAGAAAGAGAAAGAGAGAATGAAAAACCATTGAAATGTGAAGATGCCTTTAATTCTCTTCAGTGGGCATGGGATACAGGGAAATGTGTAAGGATGGCGTGAAGTTGCTGTTTCCAGTTAGTCATTTCCCTTATGTATTTTTTTAACTTTTAAAAAGATTTATATTTATTCATTTGAGAGGGAGAGAGAGAGGCAGAGAGAGCAAAGCAGAGGGAGAGGGAGAAGCAGACTCCCCGCTGAGCTGGGAGCCAGAAGTGGGGCTCCATCCCAGGACCCAGAGATCATGACCTGAGCCGAAGGGAGATGCTTAACCATCTGAGCCATCCAGGCGCCCTTTAAAAATTTTTTTTGAAAGATCTTATTTATTTATTTGACAGAGAGAGAGCAGAATCAGGGGGAGTGGCAGGTGGAAGGAGACGGAGAAGCAGGCCCCAGGTATCATGACCTGAGCCAAAGGCAGACGCTCAACTGACTAAGCCACACAGGCACCCCTCCCTTATGTATTTTATAATGTGAGCATCTTGCTACAGAAAATGGGATGGGATCTCAGTGTTTAAATATACTTTCCTTGGGCGCCTGGGTGGCTCAGTTGGTTAAGCGACTGCCTTCGGCTCAGGTCATGATCCTGGAGTCCCGGGATCGAGTCCCGCATCGGGCTCCCTGCTCAGCGGGGGGTTTGCTTCTCCCTCTACCCTCTGCCCTCTCGTGCTCTCTGTCTCTCATTCTCTCTCAAATAAATAAATAAAATCTTTAAAAAAATATATATATACTTTCCTTATATTTTTGTACAACATGGCCCCTAAATGCAAGCTAGTTATTACATCTAGAGTTCAACCAAGAAGACATCAACCTGTTCTAACAATGGAGAAAAAGCTGACTGTTAGATCAATGGAGAGATGGTATGCTTGTATATAGTTAAGGACCACTTGAAGGGATTTTGTGACTAATTTTTATTATATTTGATTTTTTACCTTACATGTTACTTTATATTCTAACTCCTGCACAAAATGCAATTTCCATTGTAATATCTGCCTTACCAGGGTTGTTCTGGGAATCAAATGAGATAATATACGTTAAAGTGCTCTGCAAAATTCACCATGCTATAAAATGTAAAATGTTTCTGTACTCTGGACAAGACTTGGCATGCCATTTAAATGTTTTTATTCTGTGTTTTCACACAGAAAGTGAATTGTAGCTGTGTACAGAACAACAGTCACAACAATAATAATGATAGAAGCTAAGAAGATTGATTAATTGACCACTTATAACATGCCAGGAAATGTGTTTAGCACTTTAAGTGGATTATCTAAATTAGATTGGGAAGAGTTCTTCCACTTAGATTTCTATACTATAAGCCCCCCTACTGGGATCTCAGTTTCAAATATTATATACACTTTCTGGGAAACCTCCACATTACTCGTGTGTGTGTAGCCAGGATTTTTTCTTCTGATACAGCTGAATTTTTTAAAAGATTTTATTCATTCATTCATTTATTTATTTATTTATTTATTTGAGAGAGAGAAAGAGAGAAAATGAGCAGGAGGAGGAGCACAGGGAGTAGGACAAGCAGACTCCTTGCTGAGCACGGAACCCGACTTGGGTCTCAATCCCACTACCCCAAGATCATGACCTGAGCCAAAATCAAGAGTCAACACTCAAGCAACTGAGCCACCCAGGTGCCCCTGATACAGCTGAATTTAATAACTAAGAAGGGCCAGATGAGAAAATACTTATTTCCTACTATTTACATGGGGAGGAATTTTCATTTGAGGACTTGTGAACTTTTACCTCTTTTTTTTCTTAAGATTTTATTTATTTTTTAGAGAGAGAGTGCACACAAGCATGAGCAGGAGGAAGGGCAGAGGGAGAGGGAGAGAATCTCAAGCCAACTTCAAGCTGAGCATGGAGCCCAGCACGGGGCTTGATCTCACAACCCTGAGATCATGACCTGAGCCAAAACTAAGAGTCTGAGACCTAACCGACTAAGCCACCCAGGGGCCCCGAACTTTTACCTCGTATTCACTCCTCTCCTGAGGGAGGGAGGAGGACTTATTTGATTAGTGAGTTTAGAAGAAGAGCTAAGCATTTGTGGATCAGCCATTCCTGCACATTTTGGATTTGCCTGCTCTCAGGGAGGTCACATTAAGGTTTTCAGCCTCTGTCATACCATGACCTTAGCAAAACATGGTCTTACTTGTGGTTGAGGCCCGCAGCTGTTTGGTGCTCCCAAAGACTGGGTAAATCTAACTAGTTCAGCAACTGTTAGCAAGTTCACTTGGTTGCACATCACTTAATTTAGATTTCATTAGAAATAAAACTAATATTTCTTGTCTCTGACTCCTGTGTCTACCTCTCAGATGGTTCTAAATTTAGGTGGGAAAGAGAAAGGTTATAAATGAACTACTTAATGGGGCGCCTGGGTGGCTCAGTTGGTTAAGCGACTGCCTTCAGCTCAGGTCATGATCCTGGAGTCCCGGGATCGAGTCCCGCATCGGGCTCCCTGCTCGGCGGGGAGTCTGCTTCTCCCTCTGACCCTCCTCCCTCTCATGCTCTCTGTCTCTCATTCTCTCTCTCAAATAAATAAATAAAATCTTAAAAATAAATAAATAAATAAATGAACTACTTAAAACCCTACAAGAGACAGTATAAGAGAGTGGTTAAGAGCACAGGTATGGAAATGAATTTACCTAATTTCAAATTTGGGCTCCATCACTTTTCAGCTGTGTTACTGTATGCAGGTTACTTAAATTCTCTGTGCCTTAGTTACCTTATCTGTAAAATGGGGACAATAATAGAACTCACCCTCATAGTGAGAAGATTAAATGAATTAATACATGTAAAATGCTTAGAACAGTCCTGGGTATATCAGCATTCAATAAAAGTTAGCTTTTCTTCTTATTATATTAACAGTAATAGCCCAAGGATACAATCTAAATATTTGCACAAATAATTTGCATTCAACTTTTAACTTGCCTCCTTAAGTAGTGTTAATTCAGGGGCGCCTGAGTGGCTCAGTCGTTAGGCCTTCAGCTCAGGTCACGATCCCACCATGGTCCTGGGATCGAGCCCCGTTGGGCTCCCTGCTCAGCGGGAAGTCTGCTTCTCCCTCTCCCACTCCCCCTGCTTGTGTTCCCTCGCTGTCTCTCTCTCTGCCAAATAAATAAAAAAAAAAATCTTAAAAAAAATGTTGATTGACTGATTATCAGCACAGGGGCCTTCTACTGTTCCATTCTCTGTGCTAACTATGGTAATTTAATCTTTTTCCTCCCCCTTGCCACAATCCATAGAAATGGGACTCACAGTGACATCCCTAAGGGACACTTTTAGACTTCTTCTTTGAGGTCTTCAAGCTAGTCCACTGTGCTTGTTCTTATTTCAGAGCCCCATAGCACTTTGCCTATCGTATACAATTTCACAATTAAATGTGTGTTATCATATGTAATGGGATGCTGAATAGGACAGAATTTTTTTAAAGAAAAGCACCTCAGTGTCTCTTCTTCGGGTACAAATATGTTACAGTAATATTTGGGGAAGCATGTTTAACGTTTTATCATGGAGAATTTCAAATATACAGAAAAGTTGAAAGAATTTTTTTTTAAAGATTAAAAAAATTTTTTTTAAGTAATCTCTAAACTTACAACCCCAGGATCAAGAGTCACGTGCTCTATCAATTGAGTCAGCCAGATGCCCCAAAAAGTTGAAAGAATTTTACAACAAGCACCTGTATACTCACCATCCTACCATTAACATTTTTAAAATTTTTTAAAAAGACTTTATTTTTTAAGTAATCTCTACACCCAACATGGGGCTCAAACTCACAACCCTGGGATCAAGAGTTGCCTGCTCCACCTACTGAGCTAGCCAGGCACCCCTACCATTAACATTTTAATACACTTGCTCTATCACAGAATTTCCAGCCAGTCATCCTTTCATCTATCCAACATCCCATCTTACTTTTCTGGTGCGTTTCAAAATAGTGTTGCAGCAATATTTTGAAATGCTAACCTTTGCTTCTTTCTTTGGAATTCCTGCAACTCCTCTCTTTCCTGTCTAAGGCAGAAATGTGGCTGAATGAAGGGCTTTGGAGCCTCACAGCTTGGGCTTGAAATCCAGCTTTGCCACTTACTAGCCATGTGACCCCACGTAACTTTACTGTTACTTAGTGTCCTCATCTATAAAAGAGGTAATAGTAGTACCTACCTTATGAAGTTGTGAAAATGCATGTGAAGTGCTTACAATAGTGGGTGACCTGCAGACACTCGTAGAGTAGTAACTTGTGTTAGGAAATTTATACACATTAACAAAGGATTTAATTCTCACCACAACCCCATGAGGTAGTACCATTATTATAAAATGTAGTGTATATTTGCTATTATTATTTGTTATAGCAGAAATTCATAGAGAAAAATCTCTGCTTAGTTTTTTTTTTAAGATTTTACTTTATTTTTGATTTTTTTAAGTAGGCTCCATGCCCAGCACAGAGCCCAAGGTGGGGCTTGAACTCATGACCCTGAGATTGATAGCTGAGCTGAGATCAAGAGTCAGACACTTAACTCACCCAGCCACCCCTAAAGATTTTGTATTTAAGTAATCTCTATACCGAACATGAGGTTCAAACTCACAACCCCAAGATCAAGAGTCAGATGCTCTACCAACTGAGCCAGCCAGGCACTCCTCTGCTTAGTTCTTGATTTTATTTTTATTCTTTTTAAGATTTTATTTAATTATCTGTCAGAGAGAGAGAGAACACACAAGCAGGGAGAGAGGCAAGCAGAGGAAGAAGCAGGCTCCCCGTTGAGCAGGGAGATGTGGGACTCGATATGAGGATCCCAGGATCATGACCTGGAGCCAAAGGCAGACACGCTTAATGACTGAGCCACCCAGGCATCCCAGTTCTTGAGTTTTAAAACAAACATTTTGAAGTTCATGGCAAAAATAATGCCATGGGAAGGAAGCTTTTTGAAAGAAACTGGGCTCCTTTCCTGTCAAAACCTATGTACCCAAGGAAAAAGTTTATGTCATTAACAGTTCATTTTGGAACAACAGATAGAGTCTCACCTGGCCAAATTATGTAAAATTTCCTAGTCATGGGGAGAAGAGAGGAGAAACAACCAGAGAGAAGCTGATGAGGGTAATTCCTAGAGTTGGGGTAAATATCCCTCTGGATGGATTTGGGGATTGGACAGCAGAGGAGAATTGTGCTTCCTACAAATATTTTTTGGACTCTTGCGATGCAATCTTTGTGTGTGTGTGTGTGTGTGTGTGTGTGTGTGTGTGTGGTGAGAGCACTTAAGATTTACTCTCTTAGCAAGTTTAAAGTATACAATGCAGTATTAACTATAATCACCATGTTGCAAGTTAGATCCCCAGCATGTATTCATCTTATAACTCAAAGTTTGTATCCTTTACCAATATTTCTCCATTTCCTCCCACCCTCCTCCAGTCTTGGCAACCATTTTACTCTCTGCTGCTATTACTAGTTTGAGTTTTTTCGGTTCCACATATAAACAGGATCATATAGTATTTGTCTCTCTATGTCTGGCTTATTTCACTTAGCATAACATCCTTTAGTGTGATATTATGATTTATAATAAGAAATATATATTTTGGTCTTTTGTTTTTTTTTAATCCCATCCCTCCCTCCAGTCCAAACTAGACTATCAACTACTGCCTCAGGAAAGGGAAACTATAAGAAACAAAATAAGTTAAATTTTTGGATTTTGAGCACAAAAAACCAAAGGCATAGCAAAACAAAGAAACAAAAAACATCTTTGGATGAGTACAGTTGTTTCTGGTTCCAGAGGAGATACACATTTTCTGGACTGGAAGAGAGGGATAGTCCCAGGCAAACTGGGACAGTTGGTAATCCTAGTTTGTTGGGGAGGTTATTCTGCTTCCAATTATAATTTGGTATTTACAAAATAAATTGTGTTGTTAGGATATATTAAGGACTTTAATTCAGTATACTACTAATAGAGGCAAAGCTTGGCAATATTTCAGTGTTCTCATTATATATGACATAAGTAGATAGCTGGAACTCCCCAAAGTTTTAGGAGGGATGCTTTTTTCATGCATTACTGACTTGAGTTGGCTCAAGTTCATTTGCTTCCATTTTTTAAAAGTTTTTATTTATTCATTCATTTAAGTAATCTCTATACCCAACATGGGGCTTGAACTCATGACCTCAAGATCAAGAGTTTCATGGTCAGGGCACCTGGGTGGCTCAAGTGGTTCAGCGACTGCCTTTAGCTCAGGTCATGATCCCGGAGTCCTGGGATCGAGTCCCGCATTGGGTTCCCTGCTCAGCAGAGAGTCTGCTTCTCCCTCTGACCCTACCCCCTCTTGTGCTCTCTCTCTCAAATAAATAAATAAAAATCTTAAAAAAAAAAAAAAAGAGTTGCATGGTCTTCCAAATGAGCCAGACACCTCCAATTGCTTCTATTTTTGCATTTCAATTTAAAATTATTCTAGGGCGCCTGGGTGGCTCAGTTGGTTAAGCGACTGCCTTCGGCTCAGGTCATGATCCTGGAGTCCCTGGATCGAGTCCCGCATCGGGCTCCCTGCTCGGCAGGGAGTCTGCTTCTCCCTCTGACCCTCCTCCTCTCATGCTCTCTGTCTCTCATTCTCTCTCTCTCAAATAAATAAATAAAATCTTTAAAAAAAAAATTAAAAAAAAATAAAAATAAAAATAAAATTATTCTAAACAGTTTATATGAATAAGCTGTATAAAATATATATTATTTTCCAATTGTTTTATCTAACCCTGTTTATTTGCCACAGGAAATCGGAAATAACTATAATAAATATAAGTAATATGGAGCTGTGGTTCAGAGCACAGTCTTGGGAGCCAGACTCTGGGTTTGAATCCTAGCCTTGCCCCTTACTAGCTGTGTGATATTGGGCAGGTTCCAGTCCTTCATCTACAAAATGGGAATTAAAATAGTACCTACCTAATAAGGTGGTGTGAGGATGAAATTAATTAATACATGTAAGGTGCTTATAATAGTGCCTGGCACAAATAGGCACTCAAGAATTATTAGGCAGTTTGTAAGTTCTTTTGCCCTACTAATGAAAACTCAAGAGTTTATCCATAGTTCACTCTTTTTTTTTAAGATTTTATTTATTTATTTGAGATAGAGAGTAAGAGAGAGAGAGCACAAGTGCGGGGCAGAGGGAGAGGGAGAAGCAGGCTCCCCGCTGAGCAAGAAGCCTGATGCGGGACTCAATCCCAGGATACAGGGACCATGACCAGAGCTGAAGGCAGATGTTTAACCGACTGAGCCACCCAGGCACCCCCATAGTTCATTATTTTCATAATTAAGGCTTCACAAAGAGTTGGGGAGGTAGGTTAGAATGTTTTCTGAGATGAAACATTGTTTCTTCCCCTTTTAATAGGACTGTTCTGTGGACTGAATTGTGTCCCCCCAAAAATTCATATGTTGAAGTCCACCCCCAACGTGACTGTATTTGGAGATAGGGTCTTTAGGAGATAAAGTTAAATGAGGTGATACGGGTGGGGAACTAGTCAAATAGAACTGATGACCTTGTACGAAGAGGAAGAGACAACAAGAGATTCACTTTGTGTCCCCCCCCAGCCCCCGCCACACACACACACACACACACACACACACACACACACACACACACGAGGAAAGGTCATTTGAGGACACAGAAGGTAGCAATCTACAAACCCAGAAGAAAGTTCTCACCAGGAATTTACCCTGCTGGACCCTGATCTGGGACTTCTAGCCACCGGGGCTGTGAAAAAACAAATTTATGTTGTTTAAGCTACCCAGCCTGTGGTATTTTGTTATAGCAACCCAAGCAGGGTAAGACAGACTGTTAATTAATGAGTACTGAAGACTGAGGGAAACCCTTAGAGTTGCAATTATTTGCCAAAGAATGGGCACCATCACTCAAGTTTTCTTACCCCATCCTGCCCTACACAAAGCTGCCTAATGACTGAGCAGAATGATGAAGTAGAAGGAAGACCTGCTCCATTGGCGCAACCCTGCCCCTCATCAACTGAGCGATTTGGGTCAAGTCTTTTTTTTTTTTTTTTAACTATTTATTTATTTGAGAGAGAGAGAGAGAGACAGAGATAGCAAGAGAGAGAGAGATAGCAAGAGAGAGAGACAGAGATAGCAAGAGAGAGAGACAGAGATAGCAAGAGAGAGAGCATGAGCAGGGAGGAGAGGGAGAAGCAGGCTCTCCGCTGAGTGGGGAGCCTGACATGGGAATTGATCCCAGGATCCTGGGATCATGACCTGAGCTGCAGGCAGACGCTTAACTGACTGAACCACCCAGGTGCCCGGGATGACCAAAATTTTTGTGGCAGGAAAGGAACAATATGATCGGAGAGAGTCAGGCTGCCATGGAAACACCAAGGCAGGATACTTCGCCAGAACTTTAGTGAGCAGACATAGGTCAGAGGAAGACTTCTGGGCAGGCAGGGACATCGAAGGAGAAATCAAAATGATGAGTGTGAGTTAGCCACGTGAATGGGGATGGTGTAAGGGTTGGTATACATGAGAGAGGGTAGAAAGGAAAGAGTATAAGAAGGAAGAACTGCTCAAAGGCAAAACAGTATGGTGTTTTCAGGGAATTCAGTATAACCAAAGCATACAAAACACTCTCCCAAACACAATCTCATTTAATCCAACATGTTAAATCTTTCACGATGAAAGCAATGTACCAGTTAGAATGTGTTCAGCTGCAAGGAAATGAAAACATGACTAATGGTGACTTAAGCAACACAGATGTTTAATTATCTGGAGGTAGCCAGTCGGGGCTGGTACTGTGATTTTTTTTTTTTTAAGATTTTATTTATTTATTTGACATAGAGAGAGAAACAGCGAGAGAGGGAACACAAGCCGGAGGAGTGGGACAGGGAGAATCAGGCTTCCTGCTGAGCAGGGAGCCTGATACAGGGCTCGATCCCAGGACTCTGGGATCATGACCTGAGCCGAAGGCAGACACTTAACGACTGAGCCACCCAGGGGCCCCTGGTACTGTGATTCTATAATGTCATCAAGCATCTGGGCTCTTCCCATCTTTCTGTTTCACCATCCTCAGCTTTTGGTCATTATGCATATTAGTTTTGGTAGAAAGAATAAAGCCCCCCCCAAGATATTCATATCTGAATACTTAGAACCTATGAATATATTAACTTCTCTTATAAAGGGACTTTGTAGATTTAGCTTAGAATCTTGAGATGGGGAGATTACCCTGGTTTATTCAGGTGGAACTAATGTAATCATGGGGTCCCTATAAGAGGGAGGCAGGAGAGTTAGAAAGAAATGTGTTGATGCAAGCAGAGGTCAGAGAAACAGATTTGAAGATGTGCTGCTGGTTTTAAAGATGGAGGAAGGAGTCATGATTCAAGGATGAAGGCAGGCTTTAAAAGCTGGAGAAGTTCTGACCTCCAGAACTGTAATACAATGAATATGTTTTTTAAGCCATTAAGTTTGTAGTAATTTGGCAATAGAAAATTAATACATCACCCATGGTTGCAAGATGGCTGTCAGAGCTCCAGGTATTACTTTCATATTTAATGCAGGGAGAAAAGGTAGGGGATAAAAGAGCAGAGCATGCTGCATCTATTCCTTTTGTCAGGAAAGAAAAAACTTTCACAAGCACCCTACCAGCTGACTTCTCTGTATACATCATTGACTAGAACTTGGGCAAAGTGGCCACTTCTAGCTATAAGGGAGAGTAGGAAGGTAACTCACTTTCCAGTCTCATTTTTTTTTAAATTATTTATTTATTTATTTGGCAGAGAGAGAGACAGTGAGAGAGGGAACACAAGCAGGGGGAGTGGGAGAGGGAGAAGCAGGATGATGACCTGAGCCGAAGGCAGACGCTTAACGACTGAGCCACCCAGGTGCCCCATCAGTCTCATTTGTTTTGTAGATGGGTTCAATTCATTATTAATGAAAGCATAAGAGGTTATGCTGAGGTGTAGGACCTGGGAGTATGGACTGAAGGTTCCTTTCATCTGGGAGAAAGGGCCCTGAGAAAGTCTCGGTCCTATGTGCTGGGTATCATTCATCTTCAGCAGCCTGAGGAAGAATGATAAGGTGCCCAGAAACTGGGCTTCTCATAATTGAGGATTCAGGTATTTTTGGGAAGTGAGAGTGGAAAGCATTTAAGAGTCTTTGGTGGGGAATGCTGGTATATGCCTTGAACCAGAGCCATAGGAGGTTTGTATTCTCTAGAAGCCAATTCCTCCTGTCAGGCATTTATGGAGAAGGTGAAGCCTGCTCCAAAACTATAGGAAGTGAAAGCTGAAAAATTACAGCCATAAGAAGGGCTCTTGAGAGCACAAAAGCAGGTGAGAACTGGAGTGGGGAAGGGAAAAAGTGAAATCAAGTATCCTTTTAGGGATGTAATGCAGAGAAAGCTAGGCATTATTTTTTATCAGCATTTATCTGTTTGATAGCTCTCTTATCAGGGGGCAGGCTTCTCTCAGTAAGAGGCCATGGTGAGATTGGTGATCATAGTCAAAAAAGCTTGGGTAGATTCCTTGGCATAGGATAGATATCTGGGCAAGGGATATGACAATTATAGCTTTTGGTAAAAGTTCATAAGCCTGCTTTAATGTACCAAGAGGAACACACAGCACTGAGAAAAACACAGAGTGACTCTGGCAGGGAGACAAAAGCTAAACAGAAACTAAGTTGCCTTCAATAGGGATCACACTCCTTGGCATTGGCTGGACCACAGGATTCCCCTGCTAGTTCTGGCTGTTGAATAGAAGTTTGTTGGAGTGGAGTCTCCACATATCTGAGTGGGGGAGCACCATCCTTGATCCTCATTCCTCCCTCCTATAGATACACTATGTATGCATAGATATATATGTGCAAAGATGATCATTGCATCAATCTTTGTAAATAACAAAAAAAGCAGAAATCATCTAAATGTCCATTTGAAGGGGTCTGCTTAAAAAAATTATGGTATATCCATATAATGGAATGCTCTGAGGCGATGTATATGGCTGATGTAGAGTAAATTACATATTATATTAAGAGAATCAAGCAAGACACAGAGTAGTGGGTGTAATATGCTCCCATTGTGATGCCTGTTGTCTCTGTGGATGGGGACTGAAGTTTTTGGAAGGAAGACATACTTTTTGCTTGTTCTGAAAAATTTTTTTTTACCATATATATTATTCCAGTTATCTGTTGCTATATAACAAATCACCTCAAAACTTAGTGACTAAACAGCTATTTTATTTAGTTACAATTCTCAAGGTCAGCAATTAGAGCTGGGCTCAGCTGGAAATTCTCCTGGTCTTCTTTTTGTCATGTGGTTGATGTCCTCTGGTGACTGAACAAGAGCTGGATGATTTAAGATAAACTCACTGGTGTCTGGCTACTAATGCTGGCTGTCATCAGAGACATCTGTCTCCAGCAGGTTAGCCTCAGCTTCTTAATACAATGCCTATGTTCAAAGAGCAGGAGCTGAAGCCATAGGGCTTCCTGAAGCTCAGACTCCCAGAGGAACTCACATAACACTTCTGTTGCCTTTCGCTAGTCAAAGAAAGTCACAAGGCTAGCCTGGATTCATGGACTGAAGAAATAGACTCCACTGCTTACTGGGAGGAGCTGCAAAGAATTTGTGGCCATTTTTAACTTACCACATTCACACATTACTTTTTCAAATAAAAGGTTAATTAAATAAAATAATGCTATTTGTAATAAATTCATAGGATTTTAAGAATTGGGTGAGGGGTGCTGGCTTAGTTGGAAGAGCATGTGACTCTTGATCTTGGGGTTGTAAGTTCGAGGCCCACATTAGGGGTAGAGAGTACTTAAAAATTTTTTTTTAAAAAAGCCTTGAAGGGGCGCCTGGGTGGCTCAGTTGGTTAAGCGACTGCCTTCGGCTCAGGTCATGATCCTGGAGTCCTGGGATCGAGTCCCGCATCGGGCTCCCTGCTCGGCGGGGAGTCTGCTTCTCCCTCTCCCGCTCCCCCCTCTTG
>NC_138372.1:47380432-47433342 GCF_054177405.1 Leptonychotes weddellii
GAGTCTGCTTCTCCCTCTCCCGCTCCCCCCTCTTGTGCTCTTTCTCTCTCTCACTCTCTCTCTCAAATAAATAAATAAAATCTTTAAAAAAAAAAGCCTTTAAAAGAATTGGGTGAAACCTTCGGAGATTATCTTATATAAAACCCTCTAATTTTATTTTATTTATTTATTTATTTTTAAAAGATTTTATTTATTTATTTGACAGAGAGACACACAGCCAGAGAGGGAACACAAGCAGGGGGAGTGGGAGAGGGAGAAGCAGGCTTCCCGTGGAGCAGGAAGCCCGATGCGGGGCTCGATCCCAGGACCCTGGGATCATGACCTGAGCCGAAGGCAGACGCTTAACAACTGAGCCACCCAGGTGCCCCTAAAACCCTCTAATTTTATAGGAAGGACACTGAGGTCAGAAAGGTAAAGTGTTTTGGGTAAGGTAACTCAGTGGTAGCATCAGGATAGAACAAGGTCTTCTGACTTCCAGTCTTATGCTCTTAATTCTACAGTAAGATTTCCTTTTGCCAGCAAAGTTTATTAGTGATCTTTAGGAGAACGTGACAACTTTGTAGCCCTATTGCTCTTGTAGTTAAGAATGTTAAAGGTTACATCTCAACCAAATGAAGGAAAAGGCTAAAGAAAGAATCCAAGCAATTGAGAAAAGTAAAATGGGAATTTGAATTATCTTGGTTGTCTAGTCTCAGTGCTTCTTTCTTCCTTTCTTTCTTTCTTTCTTTCTTTCTTTCTTTCTTTCTTTCTTTCTTTCTTTCTTTCTTCTTTCTTTCTTTTCTTTCTTTCTTTCTTTCTTTCTTTCTTTCTTTCTTTCTTTCTTTCTTTCTTTCTTTCTTTCTCCTTTCTTTCAGAAACCTGGCCTTAGTGTATCTGTGGAATAACTAATTTACCAAGTCATAAATTACTTGGTTAAAATTGCTTTATAAAGTGTTCAAATGGCTCTAGATGATGTTTCTTTTTGGGATATTTTAAAAACCAAATGTACTGTTAAGTATATTCAAATTATCTTGTTGATCCCACTGGGAATTTAGGAGTGCTTTAACAGCTCTCCTTAGTCTTTAATTAATATAATCTTGATTATTAATTGGTTGGCTAATTAATATTTAAATTAATCCAGCAAATGTTTATTGTGACCCCATGAGTCACAATACAAGAGTCAGTCACTCTCCTAAGAAGCTTAACAACTATGGGCACTTGGGTGGCTTAGTCGGTCAAACGGACTCTTGATTTCAGCTCAGGGTAGCTTAGTCGGTCAAACAGCGGACTCTTGATTTCAGCTCAGGTCACGATCAAGCCCCAAGTTGGACTCTGTGCTGCTGAGCATGGGGCCTGCTTAAGATTCTCTCTTTCCCTCTACCAGTGTGCCCCGCCCCCCCGAAGAACCCTTGAAGAATGATAATAATCATGCCAACTGGGCAGATCAAGGTAAAGCTGTATCATTATTTGTGGCGGAAAGTAAGAAGAAATAAAAGAGACTTTTTTTTTTAAGATTTTATTTATTTATTTGAGAGAGAGAGATTGAGAGAATGAGTGGGAGAAGCAGACTCCCTGCTGAGCAGGGAGCCCAATGTAGGACTCGATCCCAGGACCCTGGGATCATGATGTGAGCAGAAGGCAAATGCTTAACCGACTGAGCCACCCAGGTGCCCTAAAAGAGACTTCTTTATTTAGAGTAATTAACAGGATTTCCTCACAGAAAGTTAAAGTTGGGGAATTCAAAAGGTTTAAATGTAGGGCATCTGGGTGGCTCAGTCGTTAAGCATCTGCCTTCAGCTCAGGTCATGACCCCAGAATCCTGGGATGGAGCCCTAAGTCGGGCTCCCACTGGGCGGGAGGCCTGCTTCTCCCTCTCCACTCCCCCTGCTTGTGTTCCCTCTTTCGCTGTCTCTCTCTGTCAAATAAATAAATAAAATCTATAAAAAAATAAAAGGTTTAAATGCTTAGGATATATGTCTAGGCTATTGAGAATCCTCAGGACAGATAGTCTTTTTCCCCCGTAAGGGGGTCTTTTTGGTACATAAAGTTCTGAATTGAAGAATACCTTTAATTACTATTATGCATGGATATTTGGATTTGTCTACCAAGCAATTAAAATCAAAGTTCTGTTCTGCCAAGTAAGCAAAAGCAGGTAAGTAGCTCTTCTAACACAATTCTCCTTTAACAGACTTACTTCTTTTTGGGTTTGCTGACACAGTACAACAGATTATAAACTCTGATGAAAGCAAGGGAGATATAGGATGATAATTTCTTAATTTTTATATCTTTAATTTTTAAAGATTTTATTTTATTTCTTTGAGAGAGAGAGAGAATGAGAGAGAGAGAGAGAGCATGAGAGGGGTGAGGGTCAGAGGGAGGAGCAGACCCCCTGCCGAGCAGGGAGCCCAATATGGGACTCGATTCCGGGACTCCAGGATCATGACCTGAGCCAAAGGCAGTCTCTTAACTGACTGAGCCACCCAGGGGCCCCTATATCTTTAATTTTTAAATTAAAGATTTTATTTCATGTTCATTCATTGATATTTTCTTTTATATTCAAAACACCTAAATAAAAAGGTAAACTGAGGCAGAAGTTCCCTAAACAACAACAAAATGCTGAAGTTGGCCCATAATGCAGTGTGAATGAATGGTAAAATATCTATCCTGTTCATTAGAATATAAGCCCATAAGCCACTCCTTTCAGAGCCTTGAAATCCTGTGAACAAGACAACTTGATGTGAGGATGGAGTTTTAACCAGCTATTGTTGCTTTTTTGGTTTAAACAAGATTATCAATCCCATTTTATGAGTGCCTGTTATTTTTCAAAGTCTGGTCACCTTATGATAAGCAGGTGCTAATGGAGCACAGGATATATATCACTGGAAAATATGAACATTGTATTTTTCTTGAGGGACAACACCTATTCTTGGGACTTTTATTGAGTTACATTTCACTAGTCCTAAAATATTTAGAATTATGTACTTAAAAGATACAGAGCATAGGTATTACATCCACAGAAAGTATTTTAGTCAGTGAATGTTCAATGTAGCAGGTAGAGATGAACTTAGCACGTCTTGTAGACTGAACTGGGAACAGACTCTTCAGCCATAAAATGCACTTAACAGTCTATTTAATAGTGGCGAGGTCCTTGAAAATGCAATATCCATGCTAATCTTGCCTTTTTCTAAATCACAGATGAAAAATAGGTCAGTTAGGTAGAGCCTTCTCTTTCTATTTAAAGTGTGACATTTAATCTATTTAAACAACTACCAAAACTTTATTAATTCATTGTAAGATAAGCGTGCTGAGAAAGTAGAGAACATTAAGACACAAGGTTTTCCAAAATTTGATCTGGATGTCTTAGATCTCAGGATCCAATATAATCTCTACTTGGGGGTTTCAATCAAATCAGTAACACCGGGGCGCCTGGGTGGCTCAGTCGTTAAGCGTCTGCCTTCGGCTCAGGTCATGATCCCAGGGTCCTGGGATGGAGTCCCACATCGGGCTCCCTGCTCGGCGGGAAGCCTGCTTCTCCCTCCCCCACTCCCCCTGCTTGTGTTCCCTCTCTCGCAGTCTCTCTCTGTCAAATAAATAAATAAAATTAAAAAAAAAAAATCAGTAACACCAAGGAAGGACCAGAAAAGAAGCAACCCAGAATGCAATTAAATCTCACACTGTGAAATGGCTTAAAGGAACTGAGTACTTTAAAAAAGAGGCAAAAATTAGAAAAGGAACCTCTAGAAAAAGGTTTTCTACCTCCTTAATGCCTTTAGGGAAAATTCCTTTGGAAAGAGAATTAAACACAGACAGAAAGCTTCCAGCAGATAACAAACCAAGGAGTCAAATTAGGGCTTAATGTAACTAGATACCAGCTTTGGTGCATTTCTTTTCAACTACGATGTTCTGCAGAATTCTTTGGAGAGGAAAATGCAGGGTATGTAATAAATTGTAATTGCATTTCACTGGGGTCTATTTTGGAGAATGACTGTTCACACTTTTCTTCTCTAGCCCCTCTCATTTATTTGAATAGGATTTAATACTCTCTGGCCCCACCCTCCCTATCAGCCCAAATGTATACCTAGGGTAATGCAATAGTTTCAATCTTTCCCAAGAACAATTATAAAGAATAAGAGCTCCAGTATTTGAAATGTAAACACAATGATACTCCAATACAGTTTTGGGTAAGGGTTTTAGAAAAAACTTTTTTTGTTGTTTTTTATTTTTTCTTATCATGCATTCTTGGGGTGCAAATTTGGGTGCCATAATTTAAGGAAGATGTTTTCCTCCTCCTAGCTCTCTTCTCCAGATCCTGAAAGTAATCCTGGAGGAGAAAGGGCACCTAGAGGTTATTTCTCCTGCTTAACTGACTACTGTGGATTCAACAGTAGTCTTATTCCAGAAAACTAACTCCATCAATTAAAGAAAATAACTTTTTATAGAGTTTTTTCCAAACCTGTCTTCCAAAGCTGGTATCTAGTTACCATATCCAGGAAGGATTATTTTCCTTCACACCATCAAAGCACCTAGGTTCTTCCTTTATTTTACGAGAATCATTCAGGTGATATGTAGTAGCTACTATTATTGGGCACATGTGGTATCTCATTTAGATTTTTTAATCCATGTTCCCAGGGGCAGAGTGCTGCTATTGACAGTATCTGCCATCTCCCTTCTCATTAAAACCAAACCCCAAACCCACTGTAAAACAAAACGGTGATAAAAAAAAAAATCACATTTTACATATTTTGTGTCTTACCCCTCTCCTCAGCTCTCTTTTTTAGTTTGGCAATCTTTTTAAAAAATTGGTGAGCCAAAGCAAAAAATCGAGTAGGAAGCAAAGGCTTTATTTTGTTACTTACCCTGTTTCTCTGGTATGGACTTTCATCCTTTACTATAAATAAAAATTTATGTAAAAATCTGACTTTAGATCTTGATGTATTTACTGTAAAATTTACAAGTTGGAACCTCCTACCATCTTGATTTATATGATTTTAAAATGGAGTTCTTACCATTTCCCTCGGGGAGACTTTTTGGTTTCAATAGTTCTTACTGGCAGGTTGCTTCTTTATATTTAGCCCAAATTTTCATTTTCAAAGACCGTTTTAGATAAGTAGCATGATAGCTCTAGCCAGTGGATCTGTGTGCCACATAATAGAATGTGACAATCCACTCAGTTGTGAAAGACACTGGAGATAAAGTAATAAAGTAGCATTTGTGTTATCACAGTGGCTTTACAAATCTAAACACTGACCCAACAGTGTTACTTATTATTGGAAATTATAGATGTTTATAATTCTCCAAAATATGTTGAGTTAAGTTATGTCACATATTTAAATTTAAATTCAAAATCCTGGGCTGAGAGAGATATAGATTTGCAACACTTCCTTGGAGGTTTGGGGACCATGAACCAATGAATACATTACATTGCCACATTAAAGAACTCTTTTTATCTGTAAAGATATAAGCACCATACTCCATTTTAATAACAGAGTTTTAAAATCTTACGATTTTAAAGAACTTAGACTTCCATACCAAATTATATCTGCAGACCTTTATAGATTTATATTTCTTGTTTTATTTACATCTCGATATAAATAAAGATATAGAAATATGAACTTCTTAGAATTGTTCCTAGATTGTTACAATAACAGTGTTTGAGCTATATGGCAGAAACATGTATTATTTCTCTTAGGTCCATATCAACAAAATTATTTTATATGTATGATTGATATGTATGTATTTATATGTATGTATTTATATGTATGATTATGTATATACAGTTGAAAAATCTGTATTTGTATGAGAATAATTCCACGTGCATCTGAAATTGACAGTAAAAATAACAATGATTTATTATCCCTTGGGCTGTATATAATACTGGTCTATAAATATAGAATTTATTTATAAATTTCTATAAAAGAAAGCTGTTTATTCAATAAATATTTGTTGAGTAAATGAGTATATCCATAAGTAAAATTAACTTGATTAACTTCATTTAAGCAATAAAGAAATTTAAATCACTCTATTCACAGTAGATAACGATGCAGTTAAGGTTGAGTCTACTTTGGTCCCATCCAAATATGAGGTAAGTTTCTCAAGTGTCAAAAGCAATTAGTCTCATCTATAAGGCTGTTTGGTGGTTTGAAACAAGGATGACTCCGTGTGTGTGTGTAAAAACTATTTGGCTACCCAGTGGAATAATTTGTATAACAAAAGCAGAATACCTGATTCTTTATTTGCCAATTTTCAAAATAATAAGTGGTTTACTAGCTTCGTCCATTGATGATTTTTTTAAATATTATTATGAGCACATGGAAAATGTGACAATTTCACAGACAATTCAAATTTGATGTGTTTCAGTCCATTGGTTATTATGCTTACTGATGCTCAATGTGTCCCACCTATGACCAGTGGGAGTCTCTTCAAGTTGGCTCAGAGACTTTTTGACATTGGCTGTAGTTTTTGATAGTTTCCTTGATAGTATAACAAAATGTTCCAGATTTTTGTATATTTCTTTAACAGACTTGTAGTTAGCTATTTCTCTGAGGATCCCTCGTTCCTTTTAGTAGGATTGAATTTCAAGACACAATCTGTGTGCTAAGGATGCTCATTATTATTATTTATTTATTTATTTTTTAAAGATTTAATTTATTTATTTGACAGCGAGAGACACAGCAAGAGAGGGAACACAAGCAAGGGGAGTGGGAGAGGGAAAAGCAGGCTCCCCGCAGAGCAAGGAGCCCGATGCGGGGCTCGATCCCAGGACCCTGGGAACATGACCTGAGCCGAAGGCAGATGCTTAACAACTGAGCCACCCAGGCGCCCCAGGATGCTCATTATTATTGCATTGGTCTTTGTTTTTAGTCCTTTCAGTAAAAAAAGCTAGGCAATAGGTTTTCTTTGTTTCCTCCCTCCCTTTCTTTCTCCCTCTCTTTCCTTCCCTTCCATAATTCAATAAAATAAATCATGAGTTTATACTGATAGTTAACTTCCATCTTACATCTTTAATTCATTTTTCACACCAAGAATCCTGATGTCAAAACACCAGCATGATAAAATTTGAATATCACATGTTCTTTACCCCACTTTACACATACAGTAGTTTTAAAATGACAACACTAATCCTAATACCAACAACACAATTACTAATAACAATTATTTTTTTAAACAGATCTTTTTCCTTAGGGTATACACCAGTAGGGATTTACTGTCAAATTATCATGTTTTAAAGTCACTTGGAAGAGTTATTTTCTGTGTAGTTAAGCCACACCTGGACACACATTACAGTTTGTTTCATTTTATTTCTGATTTTTAGGGATTTCTATTTTCCATTTAGTTTTGTTTTATAATTAACTTTGAAAGTTCATAATCTTACTAAGGATAGTCTTCATGTCAATGTTTTGGCATTTTTTGGTATGCAATCTCTACGCTTTTGAACTTCTTTTATATAGACCCCAAAATGAATCAGAGTAAGATCCATGTTTAATCATAGTTCTGACATTTATTTGCTATATCTCTTATAGAAATTACACAATGTCTCAAATCAGCATTTCCCATATGTGTTTCATGGGCCACTCTGTAAGATGGGAAGTGGGAGGTAGGGTGGAGCGTGAGGATAGGATACCATGGTCAAATAAGTCTGAAAATTCCATATTCTCTTGGAGAATCATGATGTATATAACACATAAAAGGCTCTGAAAAGACCTGGAGTGAGGAATCCTTTTTACATTAGTATAACCCATTGTTTTCAAACTTATTTATCTCTGCATTAAGAGACTTTTTTTTTTTTTTTTTTTAACAATGCACATTTCACTGAATGAGAGTTCTATGGAGCATACTTTGGGAAATGTTGCTCTCAAATTTTCTTGTATGTCAGAAAGGGATAATAATACCTGTTCTACCATTCTCTGAGTTATTGTCTGGATCAAGTGAATTGGATATGAAAGATTTTTAGTATATAAAAGAGGCTACTAGTTTGCTAATGGCTCTAATCAAACTTGGAAATGTGGGGGTTAACTCTAACTCTATGCTACTTAGGTGGACTTATTCCTTGGAGAGGGCAAGGGTATAATGAAACTTGGAGATTGCAGACTAGAGAAAAATGACATACAAGGATCAAATTAAGAAGATGTACAGACTGGTAAAATGATTCTATTTCAAAGAACAGCTATGACCAGACGAGTGATTTTCACCTAGACTCAGGGAAGCCCTAGGCTTGAGATAGAAAAGGGCTTGTTTTCTTAGTGGGGAAGTAATCTAGGGAAGGAGCTAGAAACTACCATTAAAGTATGATTTGTGTGAGGAAGTTTGCCTAGTGCTTTGAGTATTGACAGTACCTTTCACAAGGTATATATTAGTTTATTAGGGCTGCCATACAAAATACCACAGATTGGATGACTTAAACAACAAAAATTTATTTTCTCACACTTCTGGAGGCCAAAAGTCCAAGATCAAGGTGTCAACAAGGTTGATTTCTTCTGAGACCTCTTTCCTTGGCTGTAGATGGTCATCTTCTCCCTGTGTCTTCACATGGTCTCTCTGTGTATGGGTATGTCTGTGACCAAATTTCCTTTTCTTATGAGAAGACCAGTCAGATTGGATTAGGGCTTACCCTAATGACCTCATTCAAAATGCATTTACTCTGTTATGTACAGGTACTGGGCTTTCAGAGATGATAGTATCTACTAGAAGGAAAGAGCAGGAGTAGGATGTAGATGTACTAGGTAGGCAGTTCAGCTATGAATCAGAGGCTATGAAGTCTCTTCTGCTATTTATTCAACGAACATTTTATTTATTTATTTATTTTTAAAAAGATTTTATTTATTTATTTGACAGAGAGAGACACAGCGAGGGAGGGAACACAAGCAGGGGAAGTGGGAGAGGGAGAAGCAGGCTTTCTGCCGAGCAGGGAGCCCCATGTGGGGCTCGATCCCAGGACCTGGGATCATGACCTGAGCCAAAGGTAGACGCTTAATGACTGAGCCACCCAGACGCCCCTCAATGAACATTTTAAGTACCAACTGTGTTCTTCATACTCTGCCAGAAGCTAGGCAGAAAGGAGAGAGGCTTATACCAATTTCATCATTTGAAGATGTATATTTCTCACATATTAATATTTCTGAAATTGTATGTTTTACAGTCATAACTAGTTTAAATGGGAACCTTCTTACTTAGTGGTACATAAAATAATGGTGCTTCCTACAATTGATAGAGTCAATAAGATTCAATAAAACATGATTTTTAGTCTGCCAAACATGGTTCTTATCCACAAGATGCTTAGTTATATCTTGCAATGTCCTGGATTTCCCCCTATGCTTGTAACCATGTAATATCCTTCATTAGCTTGTATTTTTCCTTCTGACCTTAAATATGGGTTTACTGAAGTATGGTTGTCTATTCTCCCACTGTACTGTCTCCCTCATTCTTCAGCCAAATGAAAGACTTTCATATCTCTATCTTCAAGTCCAATTTTTTTCTAGGCTCTGATTCATAACTGGTACCTGAAGATTATTAACTTGTTGTCCTGCTGTCACCTCAAACTCAATACAATGCATTGCCTTTCCCTCCAAGCCAGCTTCTCCCTAAGCTTCCCTAGATCTTTCAGATCTTCTAGTAATTCAGACTTGAAACCTTGGTAGCCTTCCTTGATTCTACCCTCTCCTTTGTTTCACTTCTTCTATGTATATACTGTTACCAGGACCTGCCCATTCTTCCTGTTGCATTGATTTCTTCTTTTCCAGTTCCACTATTACCATCTCAGACCAGGCCTTTGTCTAATCATGCATGGACTACTATAATGATTTCTACCTCTTCTTCTGATTGATCTTATCCATTATCACCACTTTAAATTTTCTCTAAGACTGTACTGTACACTCGAATCCCTGCTAAAAGTCATTTATTGGCTCCTTACTGATCATTGAATAAATTCCAAAGATATTCAAGAATATCTTGTGGAGCCACCATATTCAAGGCTCTCCACAATTATTCCTTTCCAGCTTCATCACCCATCATCTGAACTGGAGGAAATGTTCTGCACTTTTCAGCTGCCACAATTTTGACTTGAACCATTTTCCTTTGCCTGGAGTCCTACTCCCATCCTCCAGGCTTTCCTTCAAAGCTCAGCTGACTGCTCCAGGGAAAGCATTTCCTGATAGTTTAATTTACAGTTTTCATTTCTTCTCTGAACTCCTACACTACTTAATGCATAAACCAATAATCTGACATTTAGCATGTGCTCCCTTCTATTGCTTTCTATCCTTTTATGTATGAAAATGTCTTTCCAATGAGAAATCTCTTGAGGGCAGGGACTTGGCCATATTTCTCCATATTTCTAGTACTGACAGTCTTTTACTTTTATTTGTTTTTTTTTTTTTTTTAAGGATTTTATTTATTTGAAAGAGAGATATCAAGAGAGAGCACGAGCAGAGGGTAGAGGGAGAATCAGGCTCCCTATTGAGCAGGAAGCCCCAGGTGGGGTTCCACCCCAGAACCCTGAGATCATGACCGAGACGAAGGCAGACGCATAACCAACTGAGCCACCCAGGCGCCCCTCGACAGTCTTTTAAATATAGAATAAAGTTTTAGATGTGGAAGTTTACATAGACCTATCACTCATTTCACAGATGAAGAAAAATAGATCCAGAGAGTTGTGCAGACCCACTTAGTATACAGCCATAGTCAAATATTTGCCGGTATTTATGGGTTATAAATCAGAGGGGTTGGCTTATAGAGAATGATAGGATTCAGCAGAGAGGAATGTGTGCATTCACTGAACAAAGGAGGCAAGGTAGTTATTTTGGGCAAGTTTGGGAATAGGTGATCCAAGCTGCCTGACCGGAAAGGTGTAGTGGCTACTTGAGGGCAGGGCTGTTCTTCTGTATAACCCACAGGCTCAAAAATGGTTGGACGTTTAATGTTTCTTACACGAAGTGACTTACCAGCCTTAATACATTCTTCTTCGCAGGCACGTGGCTTGAAGAAAGTGAAGCAGGTTGGCTTTCTGGCTCCTTGAGGGCACAGGCACAGAGGAAGACCCGCTGCCCGGTGGTGAGGATTAGCCAAGGGCTGTCCACTCTGTGAAGGGAGCCAGGACCCGCCCCTGACAGGAATCCGTGGACTAAGCAGCCGTTCAGGACTTGGCCATCATCCCGGGAAAGAAGAGCAAGGGGCTTTCCACCTGCCCCAAGCCTAACCCAGGGTGAGAGGCCTCTCGCGTTCCAGCCGCCGCTGCTCCGCCTCCTAAGCCTGCCACCTCCTCTCCGCGCCTTTTCCCGGACCCTCCCCTCACGTTCGACGGGCTCGCTCCCGCGCTCGGCGCGCGCGCACGCGGAAACGGAAGGCGGAGAGAAGCGCTCCGCCCCGCGGGCGAGCGCGCAGGCGCCTTCTTGGGATAGCTGTGGGCGCCACTGGTAACGTTCGGCGGGCGGTGGGGTAAGAGGCCGGAATCTTGGGACGTCTGGGCTGCGGGGCCAGGGTGCGGAGGGGAGGGGGACTTGCGACGCGCAGCGATCCCGCGCGCAGGTAGCAGACCCGCTCCAGGTCCCGCTCCTCTCAGAGGGGCGGCTGGCGAGGCCTCCCCGGGTCAGCCTGCTGTCTCGCTTGGGGGTCGGGTGACGGGGCGTGCTGATGGTGGTGGGACCCCTTGGCTTGGCAGCAGCCTTGGCTCCTTTGACGCCCTTGTTCCTGCGGTCTTGAGGGTCTGGCCCGCTGGAGAAAGGGAGGAGAAACGTTAGGACGGTCCCTTTGCCAGACGTGCTCCTCGGGGATAGCCGCACTCCCTGGGTGTTGTGTCCACCTTGGAGGAAGGACCTCTCAGAGGTTCTAAAAAGAACAAATTCGGCCCTGGAAGTGAACCGCTGAGGTTTTGTTTTTGATCGAAATGTCGCTGAGGTTTTGTTTGTTTTATTTTTGCTTTTGATCGAAATCTACTAATCTTAGGGCAAAGTAGGACGGAAAATTTACCTGCCACCTGCGTAAAGACTTCGTGTCGTGTGGATGGGTTAGAAAGTTACTGTGCTTTGCAGATGGAAAAAGTAATGAAGCACCCTTGCTACTGTTCAAGAAGAGATCCGTTAAGTCTCATAATATCTTTGGCCACAGGGGACTCAGTAAAATTAGGTACTTCCCCTCTTCGTACACAGGAAGATCTCCATTCAGCAAATATTTTATGAGTACCTGCTTTTTGCAACATTGTTCTAAGTGCAGGGAACAGAGCCAGGGGCTAAGACAAGAGGATCCTTGCTTGCACGGAACTTACATTGTAGTTGTCAAATGTAGTTTTCTTTTTTAAAAAATGTAATTTCCTTTTATGCTTTTTTTTTAATAAAGATTTTATTTATTTATTTGAGAGAGAGAGAATGAGAGACAGAGCATGAGAGGGAGGAGGGTCAGAGGGAGAAGCAGACTCCCCGCCGAGCAGGGAGCCTGATGCGGGACTCGATCCAGGGACCCCAGGATCACGACCTGAGCCGAAGGCAGTCGCTTAACCGACGGAGCCACCCAGGCGCCCAAGATTTTATTTATTTATTTGACAGAGAGAGAGAGCGCAAAGGTAGGCAGAGAGGCAGGCAGAGGGAGAGGGAGAAGCAGGCTCTCCAAGGAGCAGGGAGCCCGACGTGGGGCTCGATCCCGGGACTCCAGGATCATGACCTGAGCCGAAGGCAGTCGCTTAACCAACTGAGCCACCCAGGCGCCCTCCTTTTATGCTTTTTTATTGGAATATAACGTGCAAGAAAATATAGTAATCATAAGTTGTAACTTGCTGATTTATTGTAAAGTAAACGCATCTTTTAACCACCACTCAAATCAAGAAACAACATTTGGGGCACCTGGATGGCCCAGTTAGTTAAGCGAGGGACTCTTGATCAGGTCATGATCTCAGGGTGGTGAGTTCAAGCCTAACGTGGGGTTCCTTACTGGGCCTGGAGTCTGCTTAAGATTCTCGCTCTCTCTCCCTCTTCCTCTTCCTCTGCCCCTCCCACACTTCCTCCCTCAAAACAACAAAACAACAACAACAACAACAAAAATACAGAATGTTCTCACCTTCTTCTCAGAAAGACCTCCCTGGAGACCTCTCCCAGTCACCATCCTCTCTTTTCTCTTTTATTGATATCTAACCATAGATTAGTTTTGTCTGTTTATGAGCCTTTCATAAATGGAACCATATAATATGTATTCTTTGGTGTCTAGTGTCTAGACTATTCTTTTTTTTTTTTAAGATTTTATTTATGTCTGAGAGAGAGAGAGATTGAGTGCACAAGCAGGGGGAGTGTCAGACAGAGGGAGAAGCAGGCTCTCCCCTGAGCAAGGAGACCATGCGGGACTCCATCCCATGACCCTGGGATCATGACCTGAGCTGAAGGCAGAGGCTTAACTGACTGAGCCACCCAGGTGTGCCAAAGTGATTGAATTTTAATTTTTCCTCTTACCTTGCCTCTGTGATAGAAGTTCTAGTGAATAGTAAAATGATAAAAAATGGATGTGGTAGCAGGGAGGAAACAGCATTTATATAATCCAAATGTGAATAATATGTTTACATAGCCTTATTTACTGCTTTGAGTCATTCTCCCTAATTGAGATGCTAGACTTCATTAGTTCTAGAGTTGACTCTTGCTATATTTATGTATTTATTTTTGTTTTGTTTTTTAAATATTTTATTCATTTATTCATGAGAGAGAGAGAAAGAGAGGCAGAGGGAGAGGGAGAAGCTCCACAGGGAGCCTGACGAGGGGCTAGATCCCAGGACCCCCAGACCACAGACCCAAGCCGAAGGTAGATGCTTAACCAACTGAGCCACCCAGGCGCCCTGACCCTTGCTATATTTAAATAAGAAAATAATTTTTGTCACTATGTTGTATACTTGAAACTGATACAATACTGTATGTTAACTATACTGGAATTAAAATAAACTTAATAAAAAATAAAACTAATATGTTTAATTACATTCTTAAAAATTTTTTTTACCCAGTACGTGGAATGTACCAATTTTCCCCTAGTTTATTCAGTTGACTTATTGTATTTTTCTGGTTATTTTTTAAAGTATATCCTGTGGGGGCGCCTGGGTGGCTCAGTCATTAGGCGTCTGCCTTCGGCTCAGGTCATGATCTTGGGGTCCTGGGATCAAGCCCCGCATCGGGCTCCCAGCTCTGCGGGGAACCTGCTTCTTCCCCTCCTGCTCCCCTTGCTTGTGTTCCCTCTTGCTGTGTCTCTCTCTGACAAATAAATAAAATCTTAAAAAAAAAATAAAGTATATCCTGTGGTTAAAATGGCCCATAATTTCTCAAAGCTTTTTTACGTTTAAACCATTCCAACTCAAGGAAAGAACTGAAAAAAATGAAACATGTAAATGGTTAATTGCATCTTACTGCTTTTTTCTTTTAAGAATTGGGGTTATTGGGGTGCTTGGGTGGTTCAGTCAGTTAAACGTCTGTCTTCGGGTCAGGTCATGATCCCAGGGTCTTGGGATTGAGCCCTGCCTGGGGCTCCCTGCTCAGCGGGGAGCCTGCTTTTCCCTCTCCCTCTGCCTGCCGCTCCCCCTGCTTGTGCTCTCTCTCTGTGTCAGATAAATAAATAAAGTCTTTAAAAAAAAAAAAAGAATTGGGGTTATTGATTCTTGTAAAGGTTCATTCTCTAAGATGGAAAGATGGTGTAGTTAGTGAAAGTATATTTTGGAAGAAAAGAAGTAAAAATTAAACTACATAAATTACTTTAGTGGAAGACTTTCTTAAACTAAATAGAAAGGTAAAATTCCTCTTTCTCTCTGTACCAAAGATAAATCATCTCTTTGTTAACTTTTGTAGTATTACTTTTACGTGTAGATAAACATGCTTTAGATGGAATTGACTTTTCTACTATCTATATATGTCTGTTGTTTTTCTTCATTCAGGATTGTTCCCTTGTAAGAAAGATCCTTACCACAACTTTAGATATATTGAGTCCCATTTAATAGGGAGAGCTACCTTTTGAAGTATATTTCCCAACTGAGGACTAGGGAATAAAGAACTTAAAACTACCCACTTTTCCTCCTTTTCAACACCCCCAATTCTCCATCGTCCTGGTTGGTTTAATGGGTTCTTTGTTATACTGTGCTCAGCTAACTCTTGGTCTTTTTTTTTTTTTTCTTCCTCTCCAGGCTACTTCTTCATAGACATAAAAGTCAGTATTTAACTGGAAACGAAGCATCACTTAAAATTCTCTCAAACTCCTAATCCCAAAGAATTGATAACCTTTCTCTGATGAAGAAGTGACTGACTACATGTTAAAAGTATTCTGGCACTGGTCCTGTTTTTTTCTCTCCTTAGAATTGAAGAAAAAATATGGAGAAATGGTACTTGATGGCAATTGTGGTCCTATTAGGACTAACAGTACGGTGGACAGTTTCTCTTAATTCTTACTCAGGTAACACATCTTTACTGTTTAAAAGATGGGTAAATATTCCTTTGAATAGTTTCCTCCCCCCTCCCCTCCCCCTCTTCCTCCTCCTCCTTTTTGTAATAATTTATAGATATCTGACTGGGACAGAGAAGAATTTGAGGCTTTATTGGTATAGTCAAGAAAATACACTTAAACATTGAATTCTAGTAAAAATAATATGTGTAGGGGCGCCTGGGTGGCTCAGTCGTTGGGCGTCTGCCTTCGGCTCAGGTCATGATATTGGGGTCCTGGGATGGAGCCCAGCATCGGGCTTCCTGCTCAGCCGGGAGCCTGCTTCTCCCTCTCCCACTCCCCCTGCTTGTGTTCCCTCTCTAGCTGTTTCTCTCTCTGTCAAATAAATAAAATCTTTAAAAAAAAATATGTGTAAGAGCTAAATAGAAGCATAGTTTATGACATGAGAAAACAAAAATGTATTCTAAGGGGGAAGATGACAAGTTGAGAAATGATTACTCATGGAAGAAAGAACTGAGGTATTACCTCAAGGTGGGAGTGGAATCAAAAGAGGCTTTTGTTTGTTTGTTTAGGGTAGAGAAGCCATGTTACTAGACTGAAGGGAAGAGACCAGTGGAGACTAAGACTGGGAATGATGTGAGAGAAAGGGAGGGAGAATTGATGGTACGTGGTCCTGGACAGGGGATAGGGTTAGATTTCACCCTGTGAGTATTTATTTAGCACTGCGCATGTTCCAGGCAATGTGCTAGGTGTTAAAATACATGAATATCCAGTACTGAAAGGGTCCACATTTTAGTAGGTAAGTGGTCATAGGACAATGTGATTATTATGACTAGAAGTATTTGTAAAGTACAAAGGTAACATAGAGAAGTGAATGACCAGGTTGCATTAGAGAAAACTTTTCAGAGAAGATGATGTTTGAGTTCAAGGTTTGTAGGATGAGTTGGAATTTGCGAGACAAATGAAATGGGGAACATGGACAAAAACATGGTAGAATGAGAGCATGGTTTTAAGTAGTCAGTATTGTTGTAGCATAAAAAGAAGGAATAAAAAGATGGGGAGGGAGCAGCTCGAGATTTAGCTATACAATTCGCTTGGCAAATTACTTGTGTTTTAGAAAAATAACTTTCATTGTAATGAAAAAGGATTGTAGGAAGCAGGTTGGAGGTAAAGAGAATCATAATAATAGAAGTATGAGCTACCTTTTAAATATTTATCATATGCTAGACACTGAGCCTTTTCTTTTACTTACCATGACTACTGAAGATAGGTATTGTCTCTAATTTACAAATGGAAAATGAGACAACTGATAAATGACACCTAGGATTCAAATACAGTTGTATTTTATTCCAAAATCAGTGCTTTTAGGACACTACTCTGTGGCTTCTGAGAAAGAAGTCAAACTAAGCCAGCTAAAAGATGGATAAATGAATTTGAGAAATAGTGAGGAAGTAAAATCACTTGGATGCAGCAGTAGACTTGGGTTCAAATCCTAGTTTTTTTCCCTTGTTAGCTGCTGGATCTTAGAGTAGTTACTTAATCTCCATGAACCTTTTACAAAGATACCTCTTCTACAAAGTGGGAATATTAATATGTATTTTAACAGGGTTGTGGGGATTACCTGAGATAATATGTATGAACCGTATTTTCTTTTTTTTTTAAGCATTTATTTATTTTTAAAGATTTTATTTATCTGAGAGAAAGAGTGAGCGAGAGAGAGAGAGCACGAGGAGGGTGGAGGGGCGAACAGGGTGGAGGGGCAGGGGGCAGGGGGATAGAGAAGCAGACTTCCTGCTGAGCAGGGAGCCCAACACGGGGCTCAATCCCAGGAACCCGGGATCGTGACCTGACTGAAGGCAGATGCTTAACCGACTGAGCCACCCAGGCGCCCCAAGATTTTATTTATTTATATGAGAGAGAGAGAGAGATAGCGAGAAAGCACAAGTGGGGAGGAGAGGGAGAAGCAGGCTCCCTGCTAAGCAGGGAGCCCCATGCGTGGCTGTATCCCAGGACCCTGAGATCACCACCTGAGCCAAAGGCAGACACTTAACCGACTGAGCCACCCAGGTGCCCTATTTTTGTTTTCAAAGATTTTATTCACTTATTAGGGAGAGAGAGCAGAGAAAGAGAGAGAGAGAATGAGTGGGGGAGGTGGGGAGCAGCAGAGGGAGAGAGAGAAGCAGGCTGTCTGCTGAGCAGGGAGCCCCACTCGGGGCTGGATCCCATGACCCTGGGATCATGACCTGAGCCGAAGGCAGCCGCTTAACCGACTGAGCCAACCAGATGCCCAACGTGTTTTCTTTTCTAGTAGTGTAGGAGTATAATCAGCATATTAATGGTTCACAACTATTATCTTGTTTGATCCTTACATCAGATCATTTAACCCCAAAATGTTATTGAGTGTCTGCTGTGCAGCAAAAATATCTTACTGGTGATCAAGTCCTTCAGTCTGGCTTTCAGGATGACCAAGAATAATAAATGGTATCTTCCTATCATATTGTGATTTGTAAGAAATATATATTTGGTCTTTGTCCTCCTGCCACAACCCCTAAGAACCCTTGGGATTTTCTAAGTGAAAGTGATAAAGTTGTCTTTTGTTATGGTAATGCTGGCCTTTGGACCCACCTAAGGTTGGGGACTGGTTGCCAGGAAAACCAAACTGCATCATTTGAGGGTTGGAGCTTTCAGTCCTACCTTCTGATTTCCAGGGAGGGGAGAGAGGGCTGGAGGTTGAATCAATCACCAGTGGCCAGTGTTTTAATTAAGTATGCTTTTGTAATAAAGCCTTCATAAAAACCCAAAAGTAGGATGGGGTTGGTGAACACATGGAGATTCAGAGGGAATGGAAGCTCAGTGCCCTTTCCCCACACCTTGCCCTATACATCTCTTCCATCTGGCTGTTCTGAGTTACATCCTTTTACCAATCTAGTAAGTAAATGTTTACCTGAGTTCTGAGAGCTGCTCTAGCAAAGGACCAAAGGAGGAGGTTGTGGGAACATCTGATCTATAGCCAGTCGGTCAGAATTGCAGGTTGCAGTCTAGACTTGAGATTGGCATCCAGACTTGGAGGGGGTCGTACCCAATGTGCAGCTTGAACTTGAGACCCTGAGATCAAGAGTCGCATGCTTTTCGACTGAGCTAGCCAGGAGCCCCACATCTTAAGGTGTCTTGATGAACAGGATAAAATAGTGAAATTTATTAATCATTTTCCTTTATGATTTGTGCTTTTTGTATCTCTAAGAAATTCTTCCCTACTCCAAGTCACAAAGGTATTTTCCTAAGATTTTCTTCTAAAAGTTTTAAGATTTGTCTCTCCTACTTAAGTCTTTCTTAAAATTGAATTTTATATATAACATGTGAGATAAGGATTTATTTTAAATTTTTTTCACCTGGGTAATCAGTTTCAATCCATTTATTGAATAGTGTATTTTTCCCCGCTAATCTGCATTATCAGCTCTATCTCAGGTTTTCATATATGCATGGGTCTGTTTCTGATTGTTCGTTCTGATCACTACTGCTGTGTCTTACTATTATAATTTTATAATAAGGCTTGATATATTGTGAGGCAAATTCTCCTATCTGATATTTCCACTTCAGGGATGTTTTAGGTATTATGGGCTTTGCTCATTCATATTGCAGTAGGCAGAATTTATAAAATGGCTCCCCAAAGATGTCCTGCCCTATTCCCCAGAACTGTGAAAACAATATCTCACTCAAGAGTGATTGTTAGGTTCTATGGCACAGTTGACTTTAAAGTAGGGAGAGTTGGATTATCCAGGGTTGCTCAGTGCAATCACAGGAGCCCTTAGAAGCAGAGAACTTTTTTAGCTGGCAGCAGAAAGGGACTCCTGAGAGATTCAAAACATAAGGGCCTAAGATTGTTGCTGGTTTGACAATGGAAGGGCCATGTCTGGAGGAACACAAGTGGCCTCCGGCTGGCTGCAGACGGAGAGTAGCTCCCAGCTGACGGTCAGCAAGGAAATGGGACCTCAGACTGTGGCAGCAAGGCATTGAATTGTGCCACTAGCCTGAATGAGCTTGGAAGTGGATTCCTTCCCCGGGCCTCCAGTTAAGAGTTCAGATTGGTTGCCTTCTTATTTTGGCCTTGTGAGACCCTGAGCAAAGAATCAAGTTAAACCCATTCAGACTTCTGACCTACAGAATTGTGAGATGTTTTAAGCTGCTAAATTTGTAATAATTGTTATGTAGCAATAGAAAGCTAATACACCTAATACACACATATATGCCATTATTTATTTATTTAAAGATTTTTATTTATTTCAGACAGAGAGCGCGTGTGTGAGAGACAGCATGAATGGGAGGGTGGAAGGGAGAAGCAGACTCCCCACTGAGCAGGGGGCTTCGATGTGGGCCTTAATCCCGGGACCATGGGATCATGACCCGAGCTGAAGGCAGATGCTTAATTGACTGAGCCATCCAGGTACCCACATATATATGCCTTAAAAAAAAAAATCATCTGTCTCATTATGGCAGTCAAGATTGAATGGGGGAGTACAGGGAAAAACCAGAAGAATTTCTGCAACTCAGAAGTAACCTTGTCAACAATGAAATCTTGTTTTACTCCAAAGTAAAAAAAAAAAAAAAAAATCAGATTGTCAAAGTCCTAAGAAAAACCCTGTTGGGATTTTGACTGAAATTACATTATTCTATACCTTTGAGTAATTTGGGGAGAATTGGCAATCATTATCACGCTGGGACCTCTTTTTTTTTTTTTAAGATTTTTTATTCGTTTGAGAGAGAGAGAAAGTGAGCAAGTGAGAGCATGAGGGGAGGGGCAGAGGGAGAGGGAGAAGCAAACTCCCTGCTGAGCAAGGTGCCCAATGCGAGGCTCAGTCCCAGGACCCAGGATCATGACCTGAGCTGAAGGCAGACACTTGACCAACTGAGCCACCAAGGTGCCCCTCTGTGTTCTGTTGTGATTATGCTTTGCCTCTTGAATTATTCAGAAGCATATTTAAAATTTTTAAAATATTTAGGCTTTAAAAATGATTTTTTTGACATTTTTAAAATTTAATTGCACGGTAGAAAGAGAATCTTTCTTATGGTACATATTCTTTGAAATGTATTGAGACTTGGCATACTGTATGATCAGGTTTTATAAATGTTCTATGTGTGCCTGAAAAATATATGTTCTCCAGCTTAATATTCTGCATGTATCCATTAAATCAGTATTATTGTTTTGATGTTAGTTTTTTATATCCTTGCTTATTTTTGCCCAATTAAACTACCAGTTGAGAGAGCTGCAATTTCTCTTTGTAGTTTTGTCAATTTTTGTTTGTATACTTTGTATCTGTATTATTAGGTGATGTAGAGTTTTTTTCCTTGTGACTTGAATTTCATGACATTACTGTTGTGTCCCTGTTTATTTACAGTAATTCTATTATCTTAAAGTCCATTTCCTCTAAAATTAATAAAGCTTCACTAGTTTTCTTTAGGTTAATTTTTGCTTGATATATCTTTTTCTATCCTTTTACTCTTTACTTCTGAATCCCTGTGACTTAGACCTGACTAACCAGTTCCCCACCCTAATTCCACTTTCTCCTGATGGTTTGGAAGTTAGGCTTTATTTTGTTCTTTCAGGGCATGGTGTGGAGATTTTCATATACCTATTTAACTTAACAAAGTCTAAAATTAATATTTCTGTTCTCTTTCTGAACAATGCAAGGGCCATGAGATGCTTTAACTCTAGTTACAAATCTCACCCCCGCTATTAGAATGTTATTATTGCCTAAGATTAATCACTGTTTTATAAAATTAATATTTACTTAGGTTTACCCTCATGTTTATCATTTTCTGTGCTTAACCTTCCTTTTTACATATTGCATCTTCTTTTGAGATAATTTTCTTTCTTCCTGAAGTACATCTTTGGGAGGTTTTTTTGTTTGTTTTTGTTATTAAATTTTTTTAAAATTTAAATTCAAGTAATTAACATATAATGGATTATTTGTTTCAGGGGTACATGTCTGTGATTCATCAGTCTTATATAATACCCAGTGTTCATTACAACACATACCCTCCCCAATGTCCATCACCCAGCCACCTCATCCCCCTCCCCCCCCCCTCCATCAACCCTCAGTTTGTTTCCTAAGACTAAGAGTGTCTCTTACGGTTTGTCTCCCTCTCTGGTTTCATCTTGTTTCATTTTTTCCTCTCTTTCCCTATGATCCTCTGCCTTGTTTCTTAAATTCCACATATCAGTGAGATCATATGATAATTGTCTTTCTCTGATTGACTTATTTTGCTTAGCATAATGTTTTTGTTTTTGTTTTTTTTGTTGTTTTTTGTTTTTTTTTTTTAAGATTTTATTTATTTATTTGAGAGAGAGCACATGAGAGGGGGGAGGGTCAGAGGGAGAAGCAGACTCCCTGCCGAGCAGGGAGCCCGATGCGGGACTTGATCCAGGGACCCCAGGATCATGACCTGAGCCAAAGGCAGTCGCTTAACCAACTGAGCCACCCAGGCGCCCTTTGTTTTTGTTTTTTAAGTAGTCTCCATGCCCAGCACTAAGCCCAGTGTGGGGCTTGAACTCATGACCATGAGATCTAGATCTGAGCCGAGATCAAGATTTGGGGCCCTCAGCTGACTGAGTGCCCCAAATCTTTGGGAGGTTTTTAAAATTTTTTTTTTTAATTAGAAAATAATTTTTTTAAGTAGGCTCAGTTCCCAGTGTAGGGCTTGCACTCAGAACCCTGAGATCAAGAGTTACATGCTCTACCGACAGAGTCAAATGGGCACCCTCCGGGAGGTTTTTTTTTTTTAGTTAGAGCCTGTTGGTGGCTTAGTTTTTATCTGAAAATGCCTTTAGTTTGCTCTAGGTCCTAACATTTTACTGGGTTTGGAATTCTGTGTTGGCAATTATTTTCTCTTAATATTTTGAAAGTCTCATTTCATTGTCTTTTAGTTTCTGTTGCTATGTTCAGACCATCAGCTGTCATTTCAGTTGTTATTTCTTTGTAGGTAATTTGTCTTTTCTCTCTTGGTGCAATTTCACTATGATGTATCGAAGTGTGAGTATTAAAAAATTTATCCTCAGGATATTCTGGGATTTCTGAGTCTAATGAATGGTAACCTTCTGTCTGTTCTTGAAACTGCTCAGCTACTGTCTCTTCTCATTCTGTTTCCTCTTTGTAAAACTCTGGTTAGATATATGTTAGATCTTTGGTCTTTTATTAATTCACCACATATGTGTAGGGTACTCATGCCAAAGGCAGGTGATATAGCAGAAAATAAAACAGACAATAATCTCTTCATCTCTTTGAGTTTATATTTTCAGTTCTCTCTTCAAGTATTTCATCTCCCTCATTTCTGTTTTCCTTGTGCAACTCTGATTATAGGTATATTGGGTCCTTTCATCCTATCCTCTATGTCTCAAAATCTCCTACATTCTGTCTCATAGTTTCTTCATACTGCTTTTTTTTTTTATAATCATCAGACCTATCTTCCTTGTCATTACTTTTCTTTTTAGTTGTGTTTAATCTTTTTTAACTAGCGATTGAGTTTTTACAATTTTAGTTACTGTATTTTTTTATTTCCAAAAGTTCTGTTTGTTTCCTTTTCAAATCATCTTCATCATTTCTGATTGTCTCTTGTTCCTTCAACATATTCTCAGTGTCTTCTTTTATATCTTTAAACATATTAGCCATACTTATTTTATATTCCTTCTCAGAAAATACTAATACCTGCAGTTTGATTTCCTGGTTTGTTGGTTCTATGGACTCTAGCTCATGGTATTTTGTTTGTGGGTTTAGCGATTTTTTTAAATTGTGAGCTCAAGTTACTTGGAACTTTTATCTGTGAGAATTTTTTGAGGCCCAAGTTTACTGTGTATTTCTCCAGAGGATTTAGGTTGCCTTTTGCTAGGCACTTTGGGCACTATTAAAGTCAAACTAAATTCTCATCTTAAGGTTTCTTTGGCTGTAATTCTTTATTTTTTATTTAAAAAATTTTTTTTTAAGATTTTGTTTATTTTTTGAAACAGAGAGAGAGAGAGAGACAGCGAGAGAGGGAACACAAGCAGGGGGAGTGGGAGAGGGAGCAGCAGGCCTCCTGCCGAGCAGGGAGCCCTATGCGGGGGCTTGATCCCAGGACCCCGGGACCATGACCCGAGCCGAAGGCAGACGCCCAATGACTGAGCCACCCAGGCGCCCCTCTTCAGCTGTAATTCTTGGTGTGAATTCAGGCCCCACACTGGGTGAATGCAGGATAATGTTAGGAATTTTCAGGAGACTTCTTTTTTTCCTGTACTACCAGGAGCCAAGGCAGAGATAAATATTATCTTCCCCATTTCCCCAAAGGCATTGTTATTTTATATCCTAGTAAATGGTTCTCTGTCACTGAAGTTTTTACCTGTTCAAGTTCTAGGCTATACCTCTATTTCGTAGGACTTCGGTAGCCAGGCCATAGGTCACAAAAGGTCATTGGATACCCTTAGGACTAATGCTTACTTGTCTGGATCTTAAACTTCTTTTGTTATTTCTGGCTTCTAAGGAATTCTCTTGTTTTGACGCTAATTCAGCCATTACCCGCCCCCCCCCCATTGGAGGTGTTTTCTTTCTTTCTTTTTTTTATTTTAAAGATTTTTATTTATTTATTTATTTGACAGAGAGAGAGATAGCGAGAGCAGGAGCACAAGCAGGGGGAGTGGGAGAGAGAGAAGCAGGCTTCCTGCCGAACAGGGAGCTCGATGTGGGACTCGATCCCAGGACCCTGGGATCATGACCCGAGCCAAAGGCAGACGCTTAATGACTGAGCCACCCAGGCACCCTGGAGGTGTTTTTCTGACCTAAGTCTGCCATGTTGCTGGAAACTGGTCTCACCTGTATTTTTTTTTAATTTTTTCAAAGATTTTATTTATTTATTTGAGAGAGCGAGAGAGAGAGAGCACAAGCGGGGTGAAGGGCAGAGGGAGAAGCAGACTCTCTGCTGAGCAGGGAGCCTGATGCTGGGCTCAATCCCAGGACTCCGGGATCATGACCTGAGTCGAAGGCAGATGCTTAACCAACTGAGCCACCCAGGTGCCCCTCATCTGTATTTTTTTTTTTTTAAAGATTTTATTTATTTATTTGAGAGAGAAAGAATGAGAGACAGAGAGCATGAGAGGGAGGAGGGTCAGAGGGAGAAGCAGACTCCCTGCCGAGCAGGGAGCCCGATGTGGGACTCGATCCCGGGACTCCAGGATCATGACCTGAGCCGAAGGCAGTCGCTCAACCAACTGAGCCACCCAGGTGCCCCCCTCATCTGTATTTTTAAAACCTCCACATGTTACTCTGATCTTTAGAAAATGTTGATACAGATGATGGTTAAAGCCACAGGATTGGGGGCATTTATATTGCAAGAAGAAAACAGATTTAACCACTGATCACTTTCACAGAGAAGGGGAATGATTAAAGGAGGCTCAGAAGAAACCATGAGGAGGGAGGATTAGAGCCTGGAAGCCAGGAAATTAGAGAAATTTAAGAAATAAGGACTGGCCTACAGAGTCAAGTTCTAGACTGTCAAGTAGGGTGAAAATTAAGAATAGACAAAAGATCTCTAAGGAGGCCATTGTGAGCCTCTTAATTATCAGACTATAATGAATTGAGGACTAAATGGGAGCTAACAGGAGGGCATAGCGACTCTTAGAACTTTGTGAATGGAAGGAGGGAATTAGTTTGGTAGCAGGAATGGGGTAAGGAGGTCAGAAGAAAAGCCCCGTCAAAAGTTGTTATGTAAAATATGTAATTTATGTTGCCTTTGCTTTCAACCTATAACTGGTCTATTGGATGGTCATCTCTTTTTCTTCCTTCAGCATTATTTTATAACTGATCATTATGTTCTTAAAATTTTCCTTTAGTCTTCTAATTTTGACAGATATATTATTTTCTTTGAACTTTTCATGTTGAGGTGAAGTAGAAAAGAACTAAAGGTATAGAGTAGAATAACATAATTTAAGGAATCACACTATTTCAGTATTACTGGCATATGTAATCAAATGCTTAATGGGAACTGAATAGAGGACTACAAGCATATATAATACTTCTCTATCCTGTGGCTTACATACATTATTTACTCTAACATTTCTCTCCTAAAGTCTGAGTTTACTCAGTTACTTACTTTATCTGGAAAATAGGACTCCTGCTTATTTTAAACTTTACTCTTAAATTGTCCCATAAGAAAGTCAACATAACAGGATTACTTTTGGATTATTGTATAGAAAAAGTATTGTTATTATACAGTAGTAGAATATTTGTAGAAATCTTTTATAGGTGGTTATTATATGTTTTTGTCATTTTTCATGTGAGAAGAATAAAGTGCTAAGCACTAAGAAAAATTGTGATTCTGTCAGTTCTTAACCCCATCATAAAAAATACAACATTTTTAGCACTTGTAAAGAACTTCTATATCATAGGAGGCTGGCAGAATTAAAGAATTAAGTATGACATCTGTGATTCTGAGATTTTTTTATCTTAATTAAAATACGTTTTTTGTTATACTTTCTTTTTAACATGCTTATTTTAATTTGCTTTTCATTTATCTTGTTTTAAGATTGTAATTAGGAAGCACTCAAGTGAGGAAGCTCAGGTTAGCTTGCTCAGTATTAATCCATTATTTTTCCTTTGGAAATGCATATATTGTATAGGCAAACTACTTATGTGTATTGTAATTTAAATTTTTCTAAAATGTGTACCCCTTACATATTTATATTATACCCCTAACTAAAATGCTGCTTATGTAATTGATTTTTACAGACCTAAAAATATTGAATAAATATTGCTTGTTATGTTTATTTATTTACTTAATTTAAAAAAAGATTTATTTATTTGAGAGGGGAGGGGAGAGAGAGCGCGAGTGAGCGCGCAGGCATGTGCTCACAGGAGCTGGGTGAGGGAGAAGCAGACTCCCCGCTGAGCAAGGAGCCCCAGGTCGATCCCAGGATGTTGGGATCAGGACCTGAGCCAAAGGCAGATGCTGAACCACTCTTAATGGACTGAGCCATGTAGGCACCCCTGCTTGTTACTTTTAAACAAGCTTTGGGGAGGAAATAAATTCTTTTTTGGGGGGGGTATTCATGTTTTAGTAATCTCTTCACCCATCATGGAGCTTGAACTCATGGCCCTGAGATTGAGTCTCATGCTTTACCAACTGAGCCAACCAGGAGCCCCAGGGAGGAAACAAATTCTGATTTTAGTATTGATTGTTTCTTACGTCTTGTAGAGATTCACGGTTTCTCTATAGTTGTTGAGCAAATAGTAATACTTGAACCAAGGAAAGTTATTTTATTCTAATGCTCTTTTCCCCCCAAGTTTTATTGGCTGTTTAGGAGGGATAAGCCATAGAGAATCTTTTTTTTGCAACATATCAATCATTGTTAAAGTATGACTGTGTTCTATTTAATTAGTTAGTTTTGGGGCACCTGGGTGGCTCAGTTAGGCATCTGACTCTCGGTTTGATCTCAGGGTCCTGGGATCATGCTCCACACTCAGTGGGGAGTCGGCTTGAAGACTCTCCCTTTTCCCTCTCCCCTCACTTGTGCGCTCTCCCTGTCTCTCTCTTTCTCTCAAATAAGTAAATCTTAAAAAAAAAAGAAGAAATGTTTATTTTATTGGTTAGTTTCTCTCAAGTTACCCATTGCTGTTTATAATGTTTCTTCTTACTCACCAAGAACATATAAAAGGGGGATTTTGTTCTGGAAAATTTTAGGCAAATTCTCTTAGAATGTTTAAAATTTAAATGTAAAGGCAGTTAGAATGTATTGTTATCAAAGAAACTACTTGTTTTTTAAATTATAGCATAATTCTGAATAGTTCAACAATTGATAAAATGAATATCTAAGTGCTGCTTAAGCCCATTTCCCTGAGAACAAGACAAAATTGAAACTCCATGAATATACATTAGTGTGTTTTCTTTATGTAATTCTGAATTTTATGTAAATGAATTTGTAGAATTAATCACTGTGGAAGGAATCCTTTTTGTCCTTCCCACGTGAATCTCCCACAGGTACAGCTGGGTTGTCCTTCTGGGTTGCTTTAAGGGCACTTTAGCAGTTTTAAAAACTTAAGTACTAATTTCATAGCCAGTGTCAGCTGGATTTATTGAAGTAGGTCAGACTCTGGATAGAAACTTGTTTCTCAATCCTAAAGAGAGTCATTATCCATTCTTCTATTTGTTAGAGAATGGTAATAAATTCTTCCACATTGACCACACGTCTAGAGCAATTTCAGAAAATCTAGATAGTTGGATTTTTTCAGGTGTAGAAAATTACCTAAGATCCTCTCTGACTTTTATTATCCCAGTGGAACTAAACAAAAACAAAACAAACAAAAAATAGAAATCAACTCCTCCCCCCCACAAAAGAAGCCATAGACAATGGTTATATTCCTTAAAGTAGAAATACACATTTTTTTTTTTTTAAAGATTTTATTTATTTATTTGTCAGAGAGAGCACAAACAGGGGAAGTTGCAGGCAGAGGGAGAAGCAGGCTCCCCACTGAGCAGGGTGCGCGATGCGATGTGATGTGATGCAATGCGGGGCTTGATCCCACAACCCTGAGATCATGACCTGAGCCAAAGGCAGACACTTAACCGACTGAGCCACCCAGGTGTCCCAAAACACACATTCCTATCCTATAAAATGCACATGCAAAAGTTGCAGTTCACTGGGGGTATTTTAACTTCAAAAAAGAAAAAAAAGGTTATTCTCCCTCTCCTGTTCAGTTAATTAAATAAGTTTTTTTTTTTTTTTAAAGATTTTTATTTATTTATTTGACAGAGAGAGACACATCGAGAGAGGGAACACAAGCAGGGGGAGTGGGAGAGAGAGAAGCAGGCTTCCTGCAGAGCAGGGAGCCCGACGCGGGGCTCGATCCCAGGACTCTGACATCATGACCTGAGCCGAAGGCAGACGCTTAACGACTGAGCCACCCAGGTGCCCCTAATTAAATAAGTTTTTAATGAAAGTATGTATATACCAATGTTTCCTTTGAACTCTGGAAAATCATATTCTCTTGTTCATAGGAACTAAAATTCTTACTTGGGTAGCAGTTAGGAAATAGTATAGTCATGTGACAAAATAGGTGATACTGAAAATGTAAGTATTATGAGAAGTAAATAATCAGTGAACAATGGAGGCTCCTGGGTGACTCAGTCAATTAAGCATCTGATTTTGGCTCAGATCATGATCACAGTGTCCTGGGCTTTGTGGTCTGTGGGGAGCCTGCTTCTTCCTCTCCCTTTGCCCCCTCTCCCTGCTCGTGTTCTCCCTCTCTCTCTCAAATAAATTAAAAAAAAAATCAGCAAACAATGTGTTTTTAATTTATAAGGAAGGTTTCATGGAGAATTTGGAATTTGAGGTGATTCCTAAAGATTGGATATGAATTAATGGAAGGGATGTATAAACAGGGAGTAAGCAGCATGAACAGAGGCTTGGAATTTTAGTCTCTGACAATGACTTAAAGATGTTTTGGGCAAGAACCAATAAATGGGCATTGTATTAGAATAGTCAGCATAATTTGGTCTGCCATCACAAATTGCTTAATGTTGCACATATGGTAAGTGGAAAATCATGGACTCAAAATTTCAAATCTTTTGAACTTAAAATCCTTGCTATATCATACTGATTGTATCTGTATTCTTGCTTCAGCGTCATTCACTGAGAATCTACCAGTTTGTCATTACATCTGAGAATACAAAAATGAAAAAGACAGTATTTTTTGAGAGAGGGACAGGTGTGTGTGTATGTGTGTATATGTGTGTGTGTATATGTGTGTCTGTGTACTGTGGGTAATTGCTTGTGATAGTCACTCTCTTTTTTGCTTTGAAGATGTTAATCTGCTTTTCCCGTGATTATCTCAACAGTGGGGATATATCCTTGGGTGAAGATGCTAGCCATTAAAGAATATTGATATAATGTAGTCATTACATGCAAAAAGCCCTACTTAATGTAGTGTTCCAAAACTGGAGAAAATCTGGGTTGGATTTGAATGAGTGTTAATATTATCATTCTCCAATGTGGCATTAATTAATAAGTAATGGATTATTGAGTATATTTGACTGTATGTGATTTTCAGTTGCTGATTTAAAAACCTGTGACTACTGTACATGTCTGGGCTTCTCACAATTTTGTAGTTACCTGCTGGTTAAATAGTGGATGTTTACTATTTATTAAATGGAATTACCTTTGTGTCATTTAACATGACTTAAGGTTAATAACCTACTTAACTAAGCTGTGACCAATATAAAGTAGGAGTTAAAAGCATGGATTATGGAGCCAGTTTGCCTGAGTTCAAATCCAGACTCTGCTACTTGATGCCTGGGTGAATTGCCTCTGTTTTTTCAGCTGTACATTGGGGATAATAATAATACTTATTTCAGTGCTGTATCTGGCACATAGTAGGTGCTATCAGTTGTTAGTTATTAAAGATTCATTATCCCTATTAGCAATTTTGAAATAAAAAAAAAAAAGCTGTAAACCGACAGTCTTTGTATCAGTCATTTAACAGTCAGCAAAGCCTGACCTAACAAATGTCTTTGTGACATATAGTCTGGTTTTGGTTCTATACTTGGGCTTTGGTTCTATATTTATATTTAGTTTACAAGTCCCTTGTAAAATATAGATGCTCATTATTGTTTTAGATACTTACTGGACAGTATAATTGATAGTCTTTCTCATGAAGTAAAAATAAACTTGAATATTTTATAATTAGTATTATTAACTAATTAATGTTAACAATAGCTTGGATTTCTTTTTAAAAGATTTTATTTATTTGATACAGAGAGAGAGGGAGAGAGCCAGTACAAGCAGGGGGAGCGGCAGGCAGGGGAGAAGCAGGCTCCCCTCTGAGCAAGGAGCGGATGTGGGCTTGATCCCGGGACCCTGGGATCATGACCTGAGCCAAAGGCAGATGCTCAACCGACTGAGCCACTCAGGCGCCCCTGGGTATATCCTGTTTTTAATGTGCCGAAGTTTAGGGAGGTTAAGTAATTTGTACAAGGTCACACAGTCACTCAGTGTACTAGCAGTGCTAGGATTCACACCTCATCTCTGCTGTTTCGGTAATGTCTCTGTTCTTTAATCGACACTGCCTTTCTATAATTTAGAAAATTTTCATAAGGAAATAAATATCATTGATACATTAAAGTATATTGTTGTCTGGCTCTTTTTACCTTTCATCTAGGTGCTGGAAAACCCCCTATGTTTGGTGATTATGAAGCTCAGAGACACTGGCAAGAAATTACTTTTAATTTACCAGTCAAACAATGGTATGGATCATTTTAACTTGATTTTATTGTTTATCATAGTTAATACAGATTATTTAAGATAATTTAAAAGGAAAGTATGCTATTCATCTTCATCATCCTCATTTTCTTGTATTACCTTGCATATTATAGGCTCATCTTTGAAATTTTATACTCCTGAAAGTTACCCATGTACTCAGCAGCTAGAATATGCTAAGAACTTTGAGGATAGAACACTATATACCTTATAGGCTCCTCTGGACATAAACTGAAGAGCCATCCTGGGCTAACAGTATTTTTCCTGGTGGTTTTGCAGAGTTTCTTTATTAGGAGTGAAAGAGATATGAATGAGCAGTAGCTTAGTGGTAAGGAATGTTGGTGCTCAAGTTGGACTGCCTGAGTTCAGATCCTGTCTCTACTATTTACTAGCTGTGTGAGCTTTGGTGAAATTATTTAACTTTCTCTGCCATGGTTTTATCACTTGTAGAGTGGAAATGATAGAGTACATATTTCACTGGATTATTATGAGGATTGAATAAAATGATACATGTAAAGCACCAGTGTCTGCAACAAAATGAGCTTTCAGGAAATGTTAGGTGTGGTTATATCTTTACAGAAATTTGTGCCTTTGTCATTTTTATCAAACATATTCTGGTAACAATTGATGACTTTTTTATTGACTTATTGGATGCCTAATAGATTCTTTTATGAGAGACTGGCTACACAAACTGTTTGCATTGTTCTGTTGATTGCTTTAGTCACTGCTTTTTTTTTTTTTCTGTATGTTGATAAATTATTCGAGTCATTAGAATCCAAAAGAACCATTTCATGGGATTTTATGTGCAGAAATTATATGGTACTTTTTTTTTTCAAAGTTAAAATACATTTATTATTATTTTTAAATTGAAATATAATTGACATAAAAAATCCTGTTAGTTTCAGGTGTACATCATAGTGATTTAATATTTTTATACTTTATGAAATGATCCCCATGATAAGTCTAGTCACCATCTGTCACCATACAAACTTATTATAACATTATTGACTATATTCCCTGTGCTGGGGATTATATCCCCATGATTTACTTATTTTATAAATAGTTTGTACCTCTTAATCCCCTTCACCTATTTTGTCCACCCCACAACCCCTTCACACTCTGATAACCAACAGTTTGTTTCCTGTTTATATGAATCTGTATTTGTTTTGTTTTGTTCATTTTTTATCTAGATTCCATATATAAGTGAAATCACACAGTATTTGTCTTTCTCTGTCTGACTTATTTCACTCAGCATAATACCCTCTAGGTCCATCCATGTTGTTGCAAATGGCAAGAATTTGTTCTTTTTTTGTGGCTGAGTAATATTCCACTGCATATATTCAGTTGACCCTTTTTTTTTTTTTTTAAGTTTTATTTATTTAAGTGATCTTTACACCCAACATGGGGCTTGAACTCACAACCCTGAGACCAAGAGTTGGATGCTCTACCGACTAGCCAGCCAGGCGCCCCTATTTAGTTGACCCTTGAACAACACAGGTTTGAATGAACTGCAAAGGTCCACTTATATGCGGATTTTTAAAATAAATATAGTACAGTACTATCAATGTATTTTCCCTTCCTTATGATTTTAATAGCATTTTCTTTTCTCTAACTTACTTTATTGGAAGAATACAGTATATGATACATAAAACATACAAAATATGTGTTAATCAACTGTTTATGTTACTGGTAAGGCTTCCAGTCAACAGGCTATTAATAATTAAGTTTTGGGGAGTCAGAAGTTATATATGGATTTTCAACTGTGTCAGGTCGAGGCCCCTAACCTCTGTATTGTTCAAAAGTTACTTGTATACCACATCTTCTTTATCCATTTATCTAGCAATGGATACTTAGGTTGGTTCCGTATCTTGGCTATTGTAAATAATGCTACAGTGAATATAGGGATGCATATATCTCTCGAATTGGTGTTTCCATTTTCTTTGGATAAATACCTAGAAGTAGAATTGCTGGATTTTATGCTAGTTCTATTTTTAATTTTTTGAGGAAACTTCTTGCTGTTTTCCATAGTGGCTGCACCAAGTTATATTCCCAGCAGTTCATGGATTCCCTTTTCTCCATGTCCTTACCAACACTTGTTTCTTATCTTTTTGATATTAGCCAATCTGACCAGTGTGATGAGATGTTATCTCATTGTGGTTTTGATTTGCATCTTTCTGATTCTTAGTGATGTTGAGCATCTTTTCATGTGCCTGTTGGTCATCTGTATGTCTTTTTTGGAAAAATGGCTATTTAAGTCCTCTGCCCGTTCTTTAATTTGGTTGGTTGTTTTTTGATATAAGTTGTGTAAGTTCTTTATATATTTTGGATATAACCCCTTACTGGATATATGATTTGCAAATATCTTCTCCCATTCAGTTGGTTGCCTTTTTGTTTTGTTGTTGATTTCCTTCATCGTACAAAAGCTTTTTAGTTTGATGTAATCCTGTTTATTTTAGCTTTTGTTGTCCTTGCCTTAGGGGATTGGTCCAAAAATACAGTGCTAAGACCGATGTCAAAGAGCTTACTGCTTATGTTTTCTTCTAGTAGTTTTGTGGTTTCAGGTCTTATATTCAAGTTCTTAACACATTTTGAATTTATTTTTGTGTATGGTGTAGGATAGTGGTCCAGTTCCATTCTTTTGCATGTAGCTGTCCAGTTTTCCCAACACCATTTATTGAAGAGATTGTCATTTCCCCATTGTATATTCTTACATCCTTTGTCATAGATTAATTGACCTTATGTCCATAGGTTTATTTCTGGGCTCTCTATTCTGTTCCATTGATCTTTGTGTCTGTTTCATGCTAGTACCATACTGTTTTGATTATTATAGCTTTGATAGTTTGAAATCAGGGTGTGTGATACCTCCACCCTTGTCCTTTCTCAAAATTGCTTTGGCTATTTGGGGTCTTTTGTGGTTCCATAAACATTTTAGGATTCTTTGTTCTTTGTCACTGCTTTTATATAATTCATTTATGAGAGAGTTTCATGCACAAACTTCATATTAAACTCCCTATTAATAGGTTGGTAGGCTGTACCCTAGTCAGAAACATTTAAAATAGAACCAGATAAATATTTGGCACTATTCTTTATTGTACTATTTGAGCATCTTTCATATCCTCATACAATGATTTAACCAATGAGTATTATTGTTCCAATTACTAGTACATTCTTAATGTGTTTTTCTCTTGCTTGATTGATAGAATAAGGTAATATTTGCTGAGAGAAACCAGCTCATTGCTTTTGAGTTTTGTAATTCTTTTTTATTCCTTCGTAAAAATTACATGGAAAAGATAATTGTATTTTTGGCTATTCTATGGTAAGTACTTCTCAACAAAGATTTTTTTTTTTTTTTTAAAGGTTTTATTTATTTATTTGAGAGAGAGCACATGAGAGGGGGGAGGGTCAGAGGGAGAAGCAGACTCCCTGCCGAGCAGGGAGCCCGATGCGGGACTGGATCCAGGGACTCCAGGATCATGACCTGAGCCGAAGGCAGTTGCTCAACCAACTGAGCCACCCAGGCGCCCTCAACAAAGATTTTGATACAAAAGTAATTGTGATATTTAGTATTGAAAGATTACAGAAAAGTGATAAATTGCAGCATTTGGCTTAATGTTATTGGAGAAAACATTGATTCCAGGAGTGAGAATATAATCTCAATTCAGTATGGAGGGTAGGTTATTCTAATACATATATCTCATTTTTCAGTTTTTTGTACCAATTGTCTCCTACTTTGGCCCAGATAATCAAGAGTTGATTACATGTGTACATTTTCATTCTTTTTCTTTGTTAAAAACCAGAAATGTATACCTCAGATATAATTATGTGATTCAGTTTTAATTGTGGTATGTGAGCCTTAAATATTATGAAATGTCTAAAGTAATCGTGGTGGTAAATTTTATAATGTTGAAATCTTTATTAGGCAGTGTGTAGCATAAGAATCCTGAATGAAAGAACCACATCTTTCTTGAATGAAAGAACCACATCTCAGAAACAGAGACATAAGGTATAAAGAAGTATGATTTATCATTAGTCGATTGTGCAGTACCTCACAAAGTTCGTAAGAAATCTAAGAAATATGATTTAGTATAATAAATGTCAGAAATTTTCTCTTTATTAGTGGATAGACTAGAAAAGCCAAAAATGTACACCTGACAATTCTAAGAGAAACTAATCTATTTCAGATTCATGTTTGAACGGTGTGATTTCTTATTTTTTACTTCAGTTTTCCAAGAGTGAAGTCTTTCTCTTTTTACCTAGAGTAAGCTATAGTGTAATTAGTCAAAACTCTAAGTGACATAGTTGTTTAAAATATGATATCAGGATTGGTCATGTTAACTTTAAAAGTGTTAGTTTTTTTGTTTTTTTTAAAGATTTTATTTATTTATTTGACAGAGAGAGACACAGCGAGAGCAGGAACACAAGCAGGAGGAGTGGGAGAGGGAGAAGCAGGCTTCCCGCTGAGCAGGGAGCCCGATGCGGGGCTCGATTCCAGGACCCTGGGATCATGACCTGAGCCGAAGGCAGGCGCTTAACAACTGAGCCACTCAGGCGCCCCTAAAAGTGTTAGTTTTGATAATTCTAAATTAAAAGAAAACTTTTATTATTTATTCATTGTGTATTATTTTAAGAAGGAAAATAGAACTTATTTCTTTAATTTTATGATAAATTTTATAATGAAAATTCCTTATGTGTAGAATCAGGACTTTTGGCATCAAGTAATAGACAACTTGAGTAATAGTAGCTTAAGCAATAAAATAATTCAGTTATGTCAAGAAGTAGGTCATTGTAATGCTGATAAAGTGGCTCAGTAATAACAATCCAGGATTCAGGCTTTTTCCATTCCTTCCTCTCTGCCATTCTTTCTTCTTGGCATGTTGGCTTTTCATCCTGAGTGTACTCACTCCATGGTCAGTAGATGATTGCTCAGGCTACAAGCATTGTAACTTTATACAACCATGTTCAAGGCAAGAATAATAGGAATACCATCTTTCTACCTTTCTTTTTGTCAAGGAGCAAAATCTTTCCCACATTAATTAATTAATTTTTAAAGATTTATTTATTGATTTGACATAGAGAGTGAGCATAAGCAGGGGAAGCTGCAGAGGGAGAGGGAGAAGCAGGCCTCCCGCGGAGCAGGGAGCCCTATGCGGGTTTCGATCCCAGGAACCTGGAATCACAACCCAATCCGAAGGCAGTTGCCCAACCAGCTGAGCCACCCAGGCTTCCTTCTTTCCCACATTTAAAGCAATCATTATTAAAAAGAAATGGTTGGCTCAGTGCAGGCATGGTTTATACCTGGGGTTAGGGGAAGAGTCCGCCTACCCTGAGCTTGTTGCTTTCTAAATGAAATCACAGTTTTATAAATCAAGAGAATTGGGGGGCACCTGAGTGGCTCAGTCGTTAGGCATCTGCCTTCGGCTCGGGTCATGGTCCCGGGGTTCTGGGATCGAGCCCCACATCGGGCTCCCTGCTTGGCCGGGAGCCTGCTTCTCCCTCTCCCACTCCCCCTGCTTGTGTTCCCTCTCTCGCTGTGTCCCTCTCTCTGTCAAATAAATAAATAATTTTTTTTAAAGAGAATTGGTGGGCATAGCTGTTTATTTCAGCATTGTTTATAGTATTGAGAAACCTGAAATACTCTAAAATATCTTTTAGTAGGGGAATGATTAAAGTATATTTTCCCTGTGCACATGTTTTTTCTAGGTAGATTCTTAGAAGTGGAATCTCTGAAGTAGTTTTAATGGATACCAACACCAGAATATCTTCTTTCCACATACATTTATCAACACTTAATAACACCGGACTTTTAAAATTTCCATTTCCTTGAGTACTTGTGATATTGGGCATCTTTTAGTATATTTGATGATCACCATATTTCTTCTCAAATTTGCATACTCATATTTTTTTTCCATGTTTTTGTTGGGTTGCTGATCTTTTTTATAATAATTTGTATGATTTTTTTTTTATTTTTTTAAAGATTTTATTTATTTATTTACTTGAGAGAGAGAGAAACAGCATGAGAGTGGAGAGGGTCAGAGGGAGAAACAGGCTCCCCGCTGAGCCGGGAGCCCAATGTGGGACTCGATCCCAGGACTCCGGGATCATGACCTGAGCTGAAGGCAGTCGCTTAACCAACTGAGCCACCCAGGTGCCCCAATTTGTATGATTTTTAAATAAAGTTACAGTAGTCTCCCATTACCCATGGGGCATAACCTCAGTACCCCCAATGGATACCTGAAGCTATTGATAACACCAAATCCTATATGCTATGGTTTTTCCTATACATTCATACCAGTGATAATGTTTAATTCATAAATAAGCAGAGTAAAAGATTAATAACAACAGTTAGTAATAAAATAAAACATTTATAACAATGTACTATAATAAAAGTTACATGAATGTGTTTCTCTCTCAAAATATCTTATTGGACTGTACTCACTTTTCTTCTTCTTGTGATGATGTGAGATGATAAAATGTCTATGGGATGAGATGAAGTGAGATGAATGACATAGGCATTGTGATATAGCATTAAGCTACTGTTGACCTCCTGAGGATACGTGAGGCCAGTCTGCTTGCAGACTGCAGTTGACCACTGGTAACTGAAATCGCAGAGAGTAAACTGTGGATAAGAGAAGACTACTGTATATTAATTTTCTATGCTGTGTTAACAAATGACCACAAATGGTAATTACTTAAACACATATTTTTTAATCACAAAGGTTTTTTTAGGTCAAAAGTCTAGGCATGGCTTAGCTTGATATTCTGCTCAGGGCCTCAGAAGGCTGCATGCAATCCTGTTGTTAGCTGGGGCTCTAGCCTTCTCAGAGGTTCAACCAGAAGCGACCATTACCAAGGTACCTCTGGCTGTTGGCAGAATGAATTTTCTTTCATCTATAAGATGGGGGCTTCAGTTTCTTGTTGGAAGCTACTCTCAGCTCCTAGAGTTTACTTGTAGTTTTTTGCCATGTGGCTTCTCCAATATGGTCACTTACTAAAACATGACAGCTTGCCTCTTCAAAGTCAGTGGAAGGAGCCTTCTCTAGCGTACTTGCTAACAAGATGGAATCTTACAAATATATAAAACATAAGCACAAGAGTGACTTCTGTCACCTTTGCCATATTCTATTGGTTACAAGCAAGTCACAGGTCTTGCCCACGCTGAAGGTGAGGGGGTTGTGCATACTCAGGGGTATGAACAACAGGAGATGGGCTTCATGATGGTGACCTTAAAGTCTGTCTGCTACAACAGTATTCTATGTTTTAATAATTTTTCTTGTGTGTGTATGTGTGTATGTATAAAATAAATATCTTCCTGTTTGTTCTTGTCTTTAGACTTTTCTTATGGTGTCTTTTTTCATATAAAAAATTTAAATTTTGATGTACAGCAGTTCTTTGAACTACTCTTGAAACCCTTCTGTAAGTTTGAAACTATTTCACTTTAAAATATATATATTTTAAAAGCAAAAATACCCATGACTGTGGGTTGTATATTAGAAAAAATTGTATCTTGAAGTTATTAATAACACTCTTGAATGTAATTTCATAATTCATATGGCAGCCAATTTTTTTCTGACAGAACATCTACTGAGATTATATGGGGATTTGTTGGGAAAATACATTTCAACATATTGATAGCATTTATACAACTTTTCAGATATATCCAAAATATATAAAGCAGGAGAATTAACTAGTTGCTTTGTTTCTACTGGTAGATTTTGCAGCTTTACTTGAAACATTTATTTATTCTTTAAATATTTTATTTATTTATTTGAGAGAGTGTGTGCGAGAGAGAGAGAGAGAGGGGGAGAAGGAGCAGGGGAGAGGGGTAAATGGAGAAGCAGACTCCCCGCTGAGCAGGGCGCCTGACATGAGGCTGGATACCAGGAGCCTGGGATCGTGACCTGAGCCAAAGGCAGACGCTTAACTGACTGCGACACCCAGGCACCCTACTTGAAACATTTTAAAGCTACTTTTTCCATAAAGGTTGTTAGCCCTGTCATTCTTTCTTCCCAGTTCAACTAGTGACTTTACTGTTAGTATGTATCTTTGCTGTCAGTGCCTCTTTTACTTATCTCCAGAGAATCTCAAGGTTAAAGTAAACAAAAAATAGCTTTTGTCTTATAAGAAACAGAAAACCAAATGAAACTGTATTGGTCAAAGTGGTTTTCCATTGCTAGATCCATTTCCAGTAGTTTTGTGGCTAATAGGCAGTTAGAACTACTATTATGTATTTGTTGTATGTCAGGCAATGATTTAACAGCTTTATGTATTTAACCCAGTCCTTCAACAACTCTGTGAGGTTGATGCAATAAAACTTTATGCCAGTGTACCTGGTAATAAGGTGAATTTGGAAATAACACAATTGGTGCCTATCTTCAGAGGGTACCAGAGAAGTGAGTCCTCTGGTCTCCACTCTCAGCCTGGCCCAGTTTCCCAGATTCAAGCTGTCAAAAGGGGCTCCAACTAACCTGGAGATTCTTGGATTATCTACCTCTTGGCTTCAAGTCCCAGCCAGATATAGGACGTAGGGTGGTTCACATGGATGTAGCTCCTGGAGTGACAACTACTGCCAGATGGTATATACTGTAGTACCCTATGCCCAGATCTCTTGGCTGTGCAGCATGCCTTGATCATTTTATTAATCCCCATCCCTTCCATACAAACCTACAATTTATGTGACTAAGCAAAGCAGACCTTCTGAAGATGAACAATAGATTATTTAATGAGATTGAATTTTTTTTCTTTTTTCTTTTTTAAAGATTTTATTTATTTATTTGACAGATACACAGCGAGAGAGGGAACATAAGCAGGGGGAGTGGGAGAGGGAGAAGCAGGCTCCCGGCTGAGCAGGGAGCCCGATGCGGGGCTCGATCCCAGGACCCTGGGATCATGACCTGAGCTGAAGGCAGACGCTTAATGACTGAGCCACCCAGGCGCCCTTGAATGTTAATTTAAAAGAAAAAATTTTAATCCCAAATTAAGAGATTGTGACACTAAAAAATTGTGACCCATTTGAAACAGGTTATGAACACTGATTATTTGTGGGTTATATAGTTTGGTCTCCATTACTGTATATTATTCTTAGGACTGAGAAAATAAATTGGATAGAAGAAGCTCCTTAGTTATAAAGGATATAATTAAGGAATCTGTTTATGTAAACTTAGTTTTCATTTCTTCAGTCATAATAGTTGTATATCGTGCCTTCCCGTTCTGGCCAACTTCAGGAGTCTATTAATTTATAGATGTTAGACCTAGTTTTCTTCCTCAGTTCACAGAATCTTGCATGTAATAGGCTCTCATTATAAGTTGGTTAAATTGTTTTCAAAGTCTTATTGAAAGTCTACCTGTTCTGGGGTGCCTGGCTCTCTCAGTTGGTAGAGCATGTAACTCTTGATCTCGGGGTTGTGAGTTTGAGCCCCATATTGGGTGTAGAGATTACTTAAAAATCCTAAAAAAAAAAAGTCTACCTGTTCCATGAGGTATTTCTGTTTACATAACTCAAATCTTTGTGTGTTCTTTGTTGCTGATATTTTTACTTTTTTAAATTGTGATTTTATATTGTTTCTCTAATTTGTTAGATTATCAGAAGTGAATTGTCTTTTTTTGTTGCGTATTTTTTTGTTGTGTACATGTTAATCATCAATTTATTAATAGAGTGACAGTAAGTTCTGGTTTGCTTGGTACAAACTTGGTTTACATTTTTTGTTATGGCTTAATTATTAATAACTTCCTCTTTTACTCTCAAGAGTGTCTTGGTTTAGACAATAAATTTTTACTTACTCTACTCAAAAACTTTTGTGATTTCACAAAAAAGTTTAAGTGAAGGGGAATAGACAGAAGTTTAGATGAATTTTTTTGACCTTATATAACATATTTTTCATTTTAATTATATTAAATGAGATGTTAAATTATAAGTCTATTTCTTGAATATTGATTAATGGAATGTTGCTTTCATTTTTTTTTCCAGGTATTTTAACGGTAGTGATAACAATTTACAGTATTGGGGATTGGATTATCCACCTCTTACAGCCTATCATAGTCTTTTATGTGCATATGTGTAAGTCTTTCTTACTTTTTTTTTTTGAGAGAGAGAGAGAGAGAAAGAGCATGCGGGAGCGAGGGGAGGGGCAGAGGGAGAGGGAGAGAGAATCCTAAGCAGGCTCCAGGCTCAGCATAGAGCCTGATGTGAGACTCGACCCCATGACCCTGAGATCGCGAGGTGAGCCGAAATCAGGAGTCGGTTGCCTAACCAACTGAGCCACTCAGGTGCCCCAGTGTTTCCTCCTTAATGTAACTACATATTTATGCCCTTAGCAGGTTTAGTAAGAAATAGTGAAATCTGGCTTTGTTGAATAGAGGACAGACTGTTTGTAGCTACTTTTGCATTGTGGTTTATAAAACAGTATACCTGGGGTGCCTGGGTGGCTCAGTCGGTTGGGTGTCTGCCTTTAGCTCAGGTCATGATCCCAGGGTCCTGGAATCGAGTTCCATGTTGGGCTCCCTACTCAGCAGGAAGCCTGCTTCTCCCTCTGTCTGCTGCTCCCTCTGGTTGTGCTCCCCCACCCCCTCTGTCAAATAGATAAATAAAATCTTAAAAAAAAAAAATAAAACACTATACCTTTGCAATTGGGTTGTAAGTAAGTTAACTATCAAAATTTGAATATTTCCATAATTTCTTTGAAGGACAGGCTAGAAAGAAATGTAAAAATCTATCTTTGTTTTGAAGTCAAGATTCTACCAATTATACATGGGCACTGACAAATATATCTAATATGGTTAGTTGTGTATAGCAAAGCTTTTTTTCTGGAATGGACTATTTATATCTTGTAGAAATTAGCTTCCTGGATTAAAAATAAGTCCCCAAAATCGGAGGGGGAGACGAACCATGAGGGACTATGGGCTCTGAAAAACAAACTGAGGGTTCTAGAGGGGAGGGAGGTGGGGGGATGGGTTAGCCTGGTGATGGGTATTAAAGAGGGCACGTTCTGCATGGAGCACTGGGTGCTATACGCAAACAATAAATCATGGAACACTACATCAAAAACTAATGATATAATGTATGGTGATTAACATAACATAATAAAAAAAATAAGTCCCCAAAGTTCATGATAATCAGATATACTTTGCAGTGTTCAGAGTAATGTAGTATGTTTGAGAAGTTATCTTAGCAGTTATGTTCAGTTTTATGCAAGGATTTATAATTAGTAGCTATTTATTATTATCAACTGTTATAACTGAGAAGATTATAAACTATAAAACATGATCCTTTAGTAGTAACCAAAGGATAAATCAAATAAATAAATAAATAAATGAAATGTGACACATCAGATTGTTTTTACACTGAAAGAATTGTGAAGGTAGGGCTTTTCGTGACATGTTACATGGTTTTGTTGGAAGGTGAGTGAGGTAGACCCTGTGTTATAGCTTACGTCAGTTTCACATGATTACATAAAAAAAGTAAAGCTTAGGCCCCGACTCTCTCACTTTATAAGAGCAATGGCCACTTCTTGAGATAGATTCATATGTCCTCAGATGTTGTTATTGCTAAAAGTGACAAGTAATACTGTATATGTATGTATGCTTTGATTTTCAGGGCAAAGTTTATAAATCCAGACTGGATTGCTCTCCATTCATCACGTGGATATGAGAGTCAGGCACATAAGCTCTTTATGCGCACCACAGGTAAAAGAGCAACAAAGTGTTGATTTTCTGAATCAAATTTTGATTTAAAAAAAAATTTTGGACAAACTGATAAAAAGTTCTATTGTTCTTACTGACTTTTAAATTGTATAACTATATGTGTACATGTATATGTATAATACAAGACCAAATGTTTATGTAAGCTAAAGATAAAAAATTGAAAGGAATCATTCTGGGTGCTTTTCACTTATTATTATCTCAATTCTTTTAACACCTAAATGAGCTAAATACTGTTATTATCCTTACTTTAATCTGAGGAGGTAGAGGCACAGTTGAGTGATGCTAATAGCTTACCTGAGGTCAGATAGCCATATATTGAAGTTTTAGTTGTTTAGCTGCTGCTTTACTATCTTAATTCCACATCCCTTTAACCTTTTTCTTAAAGTAAACCTTTTGGTTGTATCTCATACATTGTATTGCTGTGCATTTTTGCTAAATTAAATAATCCATTCAACAAATGTTTATTTTATTTTTATTTTTTTAAAGATTTTATTTATTTATTTGACACAGAGAGAGAGCACAGGCAGGGGGAGTGGCAGGCAGACGGAGAGGGAGAAGCAGGCTTCCCGAGGAGCAGGGAGCCTGATGTGGGACCCTGAGCCGAAGGCAGTCACTTAACCAACTGAGCCACCCAGGCGCCTCAACAAATGTTTATTGAGCATCTGTTGTGTGGTGTATTGTGTGGTGTTCTAAGAGCTTGAAAGTAATAAGATTAGATTTCTTTAAAAGCTTTGTTTTAAGTTTATTTACTTAAGTAATCTCTATACCCAGTGTGGTGCTCAAACTTACCACCCTGAGATCAAGAATTGTGTGCTCCTCCGACTGAGCCAGCCAGGTGCCCCTAATTGCTTAATTTTTTTAAAGATTTATTTAGAGAGAGAGCGTGAGCAGGGGGAGAGGCAGAAGGAGAGGGAGAGAGAGAATCTCAGGCTGACTCCCAGCTGAGCGTGGAGCCTGATGCAGGGCTCCATCTCACAACCCTGAGATCATGACCTGAGCTGAAATCAAGAGTTGGACTCTTTTGTTGTTGTTGTTAAGATTTTATTTATTTATTTGAGAGTGAGAGAGCATGAGAGCGGGGTGAGGGACAGAGGGAGAAGCAGACTCCCTGCTGAGCAGAGTCCAATGCAGGGCTCAATCCCTGGACCCTGGGATCATGACCTGAGCCGAAGGTAGATGCTCAACTGACTGAGCCACCCAGGGCTTCCCCCCCACCCCAATTTCTTTAAAAGCTTTGCATGACTTAGACTTTAATGCTCCTCTGTACCTTTTCCTTAGTCTAAATTTACTCAGAGTTTGTTCTCTTTATCATTCATCCAGTCATGCAATCTCAGGCTGAAGAGATTATTTTGCCTGTTGTTCCCTCTGCCATACTACTCTCCTTTCCCCCTCATCAGTGCTTTAATCTTCTCTGAACTGCATACTCACTGGAAGATTATTTAACTTCTGAACCAATACCTGTATCTGCAGAGAACTGACAACCTTTAGAAACAGTCTATTCTATTTTCAGAGAGCCCTAATCATTAAACATTTCCTTCTTTTATTTCTTTTTTAGAAGATTTATTTACTTATTTTGAAAGATAGAGAGTGCGCATGAATGGGAGGAGCAAAGGGAGAGGGAGAAAGAATCCCAAGCAGACTCCATGCCAAGTGTGGAGCCTAACATAGGGCTTGATCTCACGACCCTGAGACCTCGACCGAATTGGAAACCAAGAGTCGGTCACCCAACCGACTGTGCCACCCATGCACCCCTAAACATTTCCTTCTTACGTAATACCTCCACTCGTCACTTTAGGTTCTGTTTCCTTGGGCTACATAGAACAAGTCTGACTCTTTGTATACCTAACACCCTACACACATTTGAAGTCACCTCTTCTTCAGGTTAAATATTCTTAGATACATTAACTATTTCTTAGATGGCCAGCTTGTTGAGTATGATTATGACTTGAGGCCTCTGGTTGTGCTCCTTTGAATATATTCCATTTTGTCAGTGTCACCTTAAATGTGGCAGCTAGAGCTAAAAATAGATTGCATGCATCTAAAACTGACAGTTTACTGTCATTTACTTTATTCTGGACACCACAGTTAGTGTGGAACAAGAAAAAAATAGGCCCTTTGGATAGCTATTTTGTACTGTTGAAGAACTTAATGTATTTGTTTTTCTTTGTTCTAAAAGAACTGAACATTCCAAATTACGACTTTTTTATTTTAAACTTGTTTTTTTTCAGTTTCCTCCTTACCTGAGTCTGTCAAGCTCTTTATATGCATTAATTAGCAAAAGTTTATGCAGTTTTTATAAATATTAACATTTAAGAAGGATTCTTACATGATTTGCCACATTTGAGGTACACTTCACACCAGATAATTTGGAGTGTACAGATGCTGGGGAAAAAATGTTGTTTTCCTTTTCTTTGAGTATTCTTAATTTTTAAGTCTCAGAGCAAAGAGGGAATTAGTTTTGGACACTTCTAACTGATTTAATATGTGAATTTGTTAGAGAAAATTAGGGGTCTCTTAATCATAATTGTAGCACCATAGTTGAAATTAGGCACAGGTGAAGGGAATGAATGGAAAGGGCTAGATGTAAAGGCCTTGTCCAGAGTGGGTGAGAGCCTTCTGTTAACAGAATTCCCACTCGGGGCGCCTGGGTGGCTCAGTTGGCTGGGCGACTGCCTTCGGCTCGGGTCGTGGTCCTGGGGTCCCTGGATCGAGTCCCGCATCGGGCTCCCTGCTCAGCGGGGAGTCTGCTTCTCCCTCTGGCCCTCCCCCCTCTCATGTGCTCTCTCTCATTCTCTCTCAAATAAATGAGTAAAATCTTTAAAGAAAAAAAAAAAAAAGAATTCCCACTCGAGGTTGGAGGGGGGAGGATGGCACTTAATAGGTTATTGTAAATCCTAATGGGCTCATGTTTAAAATGATTTACTTGTTTTTCCAGTGTTAATTGCTGATTTGCTGATTTATATACCTGCAGTGGTATTATACTGTTGGTGTTTAAAAGAAATCTCAACCAAGAAAAAGGTAAGTCTTAAAGCAACCTGAAATGTCATCTCTGAAATGTTTTATTGGCTTAACTATTAAAGTATAGAGCTTATAGAAGCCATGCTTTGGGCAATAGGCTGTTGTAGAGCAGTGATTCTTTTGTTAATTAATTTTCATTTAGAAAACATCAACTTATCTTAGACTAATAATTTTAATGTTCAACTCTAGTAATAAGATGCATTGAATTTGAGAAGTTAGGTACTGCTGAATTTATGGCTTTACTGGTAAATCTGAATTTTGAATTGGCTTGTGAGAATGACTAAACTGGAAGGAATTTTGAGAAGTCATTGTATATTCTCTTATTCCCATTTAACCGATATTCCTTTGGGTCAATCATTAGATTAACTTCTTTGATTTGTATATCTAAAAGTGCTTTCCCTGACAAATATCTTTTAGTGATTTTTTTTTTTCCTTTTTACTGAGGTATCCTATGTCACCTCCATGAAAACTTCAGTCTTTAGAGAATTGTTTTGTAAAAAGGAATATTTTGGTAAATAGAATGTGAGGGGGGGACATTTGCTGTGTTAAATCAAACAGCAATTTTACCCTGTTTGATTTGAGTAACATTCCTTTCTCACAATATTTTTCTTTACAGATTGCTCATGCATTATGCATATTGCTGTATCCAGGCCTTATTCTTATCGACTATGGACATTTTCAGTATCCTTTGCTAATTTAGAAATGAAGTCAGATGCATATTTTTGAAATCTGGGCTTAGTGTGTATAATGTTGTCATCCAGTAATGTCTTATTTGCTAGGATACTTGCTTATATAAACTATTTTTCACAACAATATAAAAGACTCTTTTCACCGAGCTTTTATTTTAAGGGTAAAGTACAGATTAATTGAAAGTAGAATTGCTGTTTTACACCCTTTAGCTTGGGAACAAAATGTGGGTCATGGATTAGCTCTTCTGGAGAGTTGGAAAAAGAGTGCAAGTATGGTTATGCTAATTCTAAAGAGGTATCACCTATCTTCTGTCTTTTGTAAATGTCATCCAACACTGACAAAAGGAAAACAATCTTACCGTTTTTCGAGTTTTAAACCAAAGTGTTTCTCTTACAGATAGTGGTAACTACAAGCTTTGGGGAACTAAAATTGAATAATTACAATTTATGTGGATTTTATGCGTGTAATTTTTTGAAGTGTAAAATAAGGAACATTCAAACAAATCTTAGAGGAAAGTTGATAAAATCTGGACATGGCTCTCAAGCTTGTCTTCTGATGTGTGAACTGTTACTGTCTGTCCCCATCTGTCCCCAAAAGAAAAAAAAAGATAATCCACAGCAACATGATTGATTAATAGCTTTTCCTTTTGAAGCCAATCTGTTTTAGTTATAACAAATTTAATATGTGTATTTGTCAAAGGACTTGCAAAAGATTTAAATCAGAGTTTTTATTCTGTCCACTTTCCAAGTTGACTTTTTCGTTTCTTTGTTTTGCATTTTGGGATCATGGCCATCTGATACTCTGGTAATATCAAGAACACTGATTTAAAGAAAAAAGTTATTTACAAGATTTTTAAAACTATATTTACTTTGAAATGTAACAGTCATATAGAAAAGTGCACAAAATGTAAATGTGTAGCTCAGTGTATTGACAAACTATTACCTGTGTCAAAAAAACTGAACGTTGCTTGTATCCAACATCTACACTTGTACAACTGCCAAGTGCTTTTGTCTTCCTTTCCCAAAGATAGCCACATACTAACTGCTAATCTTATAGTTTAGTTTTCCTCCTTTTCTGGACTTTATATAAGAGAGACAACACAGTAGGTATTCCTTTGTGATTAGTATTTTTGGTCAACATTTGTGAGAGTTTTTCATGTACTTGTGTGTAGCTGTAGCTTATTCACTTACATTGCTCTATATTCCATTGAATGAATACACATAATTCTATTACTGAGAGACATTTGGATTGTTTCCAGGATTTGGCTATGATGAATATGCTGCTATGAACATTCTTGTAAATGTCTCTTTGTACACATTGCATATATTTTTTTTTCTTTTTTCTTTTTTTAAAGTAGGCTCCATGCCCAGCATGGAGCCCAACACAGGGCTTGAACTCATGACTCTGAGATCAAGACCCGAGCTGATATCAAGAGTCAGACACTTCACTGACAGAGCCACCTAGGTGCCCTAGATATATTTCTTATGAGTGGAATTGCTGAGTTATAGGGTGTGCACATGTTTATTTTTTTTAGAGAGGGAGAGAGGTGGGGAGGGGCAGAGGGAGAGAGAGAGAGAGAATCTTAAGCATGCTCTATGCCCAGTGTGGAGCCTGATGCAGGGCTTGATCTTACAACCCTGAGATCATGACCTGAGCTGAAATCTAGAGCCAGACGCTTAACTGACTGAGTCACCCAGGCACCCCAGGTGTGCACATGTTTAATTTCAGATATTCCCAAATGATTTTTAAGCATGTTATACCAATTAACACTCCCATTAGAAGCAATGTGGAATTTCCAGGTGCTCATCTTCACCAGCTGTTAGTCATTTTCATTTTAACCGTTCTGGTGAATTTGTAGTGGTATCTCCTCTGTGATTAAAATCAAAGTCTTGAAGCTTTTGGGATTATGTCATTTTGTAGGGACACATTTTTTTAACCACTATGTACTTTCCTCATTTTATTTGAGAGAGAATGAGAGAGAGAGCACATAAGAGGGGGGAGGGTCAGAGGGAGAAGCAGACTCCCTGCTGAGCAGGGAGCCCGATGCGGGACTCCATCCTGGGACTCCAGGATCAAGACCTGAGCCGAAGGCCACCAGGTGCCCCTTTTTATGTTTACTTATTGATTTATGTAATCTCTGTGCCCAACGTGGGGCTTGAGCTCACAACCCCGAGATCAAAAATCAGTGCTCTTCAGACTGAACCAGACAGGCGCCCCACTTTGTGTGCTTGTTTTCTTTTTTTTGAGACTTTATTTATTTGAGAGAGAGAGAGAGAGAGAGAGACCACAAGCAGGGGGAGGGGCAGAGGGAGAGGGATAAGCAGACTCCCCACTGAGCAGGGAGGCCGATGCGACGCGGGGCTCGATCCTGAGCCAAAGGCAGACCCTTAACTGACTGAGCCACCCAGGCGCCCCTGTATGCTTGTTTTGAGAATTAAGTGAATTATTGTTTAATTATTATTTATAAATAAAACAGTACCTGGGAAATATTAAGCTCTATATGAATATTTATTGCTATTATTATCTGTTGTTACTGCTGTTGCTGTTACTATTTTTTATTGTTTGGGCTCTAAAATTTAACAATGATTTGTTTAGGCATAGGTGTTTGCAACAATTGTTTTGGATACTCTGTGAGTCATTCTTTTTAAAGGCTCATGTTCTTCAGTTCTGGGAAATTCTATTTCTTTGATGATTTTCTCACTTTACTCTTTCTTGAGCTTATTAGACAGATGTTAGAGGTTACACCTCTGTCTTTTTTTTTTTTTTTAAGATTTACTTATTAGAGAGAGCGTGTGCATGTGAGTGGGGGGAGGGGCAGAGGGAGAAGGAGAGAGAGAATCCCAAGCGGACTCCCCACTGAGCGTGGAGCCCTATGTGGGGCTTGATCTTATGACCCTGAGATCATGACCTGAGTCGAAATCAAGAGTCTGCCTTAACTGTCAGAGACATCCAGGTGCCCCTTCACCTCTGTGTTGAGCATCTCCTCATCTTTTTTTTTTTATGGTTTAGATTATCATGACTTTATGTCTAATACTTCTATTAAATTTCATTTATTTTATTAATCCCATCTTAAATTAGAATTTACTCTTTTTTTCTACTATTCCTTGAATTATTTCCATTCTTCTAGGGTCAGTTTTTTTCCCCTTTTCATTTTGGGTTTTTTTCTTGTTATAGGGATTTCTAAAATGTCTGTTTGATCCTAATGTATCTATTCTTATTTAAGAATAAGGCAGAAGAAAAAGTTGCATGTGACTTCTCTGCACAGGAGTAAGGTGGAACTGGACGTCTCCATGTAGGCATTTTCATTTAATCCTCCTGTTTTTTTTTTAACATGTTACTCAAGCCCTCTAACCTACTTGGTGTTTCTTGAGTTCTCTAGGGGCTTGCAGAGTGGATTGGCTCCTTGCTTGCTCAGGCTTCTTCTGCATTTTCTAAGCTCTAGCTTCTTTCATCCTATTTTATTTGTTATGCTTCTGTGTCCTCTGTCTTCTAGAAATGTGTTGAAATCTTCATCTGTTGTAACCCATCTTCCTATTCTCTTTACAGCTGTGAATATTTACTTTTAAAAATTCCCTACAAGGGTACCTGGATGGCTCAGTTGGTTAAGTGTCTGCCTTTGGCTCAGGTCATGATCCCAGGGTCCTGGGATCGAGCCCCTCATTGGGCTCCCTGCTCTGTGGGGAGCCTGCTTCTCCCTCTCCATCTGCGTGCCACTCCCCCTGCTTGTGTTTGCGCTGTCAAATAAATAAATAAAATCATTAAAAAAATTTAAAATAAATAAAATTCCCTATAATTTTAAGGGAGTCTCGGGAAGAAGAGGAGGTAAATGTGAGAGCTCAGCTCAGCCATTTTGAACTGCAAAATCTAATTGTGATGTTGTTTTACTATAATAAGGTTATTAGTTTCTGATCAAGAACATATATTAATTATTAATATTGATGCATATTATAGAGGAAAGTATGGTAATATCAGTAAGTGTGTGTGTGTGTTTTACTTTGGACCATTGTTTTCTCTAGATTTTGCTATGTTGTTATAATAATACTGTGCAATAGTCTAGCAGAAACAAAGTTATGTGTTAACTATTTAGTGATCTTTTAAATCTAAACAAATCAGTTGCTCTGTTTAGCAGTCGTTTTAATATATTTGAGGCCATTATATACTGTTTCATATTAGTTTATCACTTCAATACTTATAATTTCTGTTTAGAAATAGCTTTCATTATATATTATTTTAAAATCACATAAAAATATGCTCTATAAAATGCAAGATCTATCTCTTTTAATTATTGAGTTAATTTCCTTGACATAGGAACATATATAATTCTGTGAGTCTTGGCTTTGCTTTGTGGGGTGTTCTTGGAGTATCTTGTGACTGGGACCTGCTAGGCTCACTGGCATTTTGCTTAGCTATAAATTATAAACAGATGGAACTTTACCACTCCTTGCCATTTTTTTGCTTCTTACTTGGCAAGTGTTTTAAAAAAGGCCTGAAAGGAAAGGGGTGAGTGGCTTTTAAACATCAGAATTTTAAAAAAGTACTTCAGAGAATTTATTTGGCATACTTACCAGAAAGAAGATGGTCTTTCATTTTGCCTTTAGGTGATTTCTTATTACCGTGTTGACTGTGGGGTGAGTTGGAAGAGAGATTAAGTCATGTTCTCTATTATTTTATTTTAAATCTTCCTAACTAGAGAAATATTTTGATCAATGTACATTTACTGGAGGTAATGTGGATTGGCTTGTTAGAGCATTGCTATGGATTTCACCCATTTAGAGCATATTACATTTTATATTTTTAGAAATACATCCCAATTTGATCATGGCTGCATTGGAAAGGTGTATAAGTTAAATGTTAATTAAGATGGTAATAGTCATTTTGTTGGAGAGCTATACACCTTAATAATTGTGAATTTCTTAACTCTGATTTGAGTAAACTCCCATATTAAGCCTTTGTTAGTAGCATAGATTTATCATTACCATACATTTGTATTTATTATTAACTTTAGTGAGACTGAGACTGATTTCTCAGAATTATTAACCTCTCCCTGTCTTACTGGGTACCTTTGTTTTTGTTCTAGGTTTGTGTTGTTAATTAAGCTAGCTTGTACAGTTGTGGCTTCCTTCATTCTCTGCTGGCTGCCATTCTTTACAGAAAGGGAGCAAACGCAGCAAGTTCTGAGGAGACTCTTCCCAGTTGATCGTGGATTATTTGAGGTATGTTTAAAAAATGTCTTCTCACTCCTTTCTGTGAACACTACCTTTGCTGTGACCTCTGGGGATTTCATGTAGAAGACACACAAGGAATAGTAACTTTAGCTGCTCTCCTTGCAGTAATTCCTTGCCAGTTATTTAATCCAGTATATAACCTCTAGCTCAGCTGGCATTTTCTAGTACAGTAAGTGAATAGATAATATTTATGCCATCATGAAATCCATAATTAAATTATATATTTTTCTAATGAAATAAGATCCATAGTGAAAGACAGCATGAGAAGTTGCAGCTACAAAGTTAACAGCTCTAATTTTTTGGTTTATATTCTCTTTTTAGTCTTAGGACATTATTTATTCAACCATGTTTGCTTCAGCAAGATCTCATAATTCCTTATATAACCTTCATCCATAGTAATTTTTAATGAGAATCTTTCATTAATGCTAGCTTAATCACTCTTGTTAAACTTTTATTACATGGATAATTTGATGATTTAGATTTAGTAATTAAATTAAACAAACCATTTTTCTGAAACAAAAAGGCCTTTTAATAAAGTTAGAGACAACATATTTATAGATAATTTGCTTTTGATAAACATTTCTTTTAAAAAGAATTAGAAAAGCATATATATCTTTATAATTTTTGAATATATAAATTGCTATAGATTATCTTTCAGTGGATCTATAGAAAGATGGTAGTAGCATTTTGAAAGAGATCAAGAAAGAGTTTGGTGTGATGGAACAGGAATATGCGACTTATATGTTGATGGGGATACTGCTGCTACTGATAGTGATAATCATAAATAATCACTATTACTGTCACCACACTTACTAGGTACCACATACTTCACATGTGATTTTATTTGATTCTTTTTTTTTTTTTAAAGATTTATTTATTTATTTTGAGAGAGCGTGAATGAGAGAGAGAGAGAGAAGAGAGCATGAGAGGGGGAGGGTCAGAGGGAGAAGCAGGCTCCTCGCTGAGCAGGGAGCCTGATGCGGGACTCGATCCTGGGACTCCAGGATCATGACCTGAGCCGAAGGCAGTCGCTTAACCAACTGAGCCACCCAGGTGCCCCTTATTTGATTCTTATAATAGCTCTGACTGAGGTAGCTATTGTATCCATTTTACAGATCAGAAAACTGAGGTCAGAGATTCATGTAGCTTATACATGGCAGAGCTGTGGTTTGAATTTTGAAAATTGTGTTCTTTACTTCTTCTTTTTTTTTTTCCTTCTTTCTATTTCCTCAACCTTAAAACCTATATAAAGAAAAGTTAATTCCCCATCTAAGCTGCTTGGTTATCTGCCTTGCCTTCCATTTCAGAAATAGTATTTATCAAGATAATTATAAAAATGAGTATCATATATGTTTGATGGTGTTGCTGGCCACCTCCATTCACTTATTGCCCTCAAAATCTGAAGAGCATTTTCTTTGATCGACAGAGGGAAGTGGGATGGTACAGTTGTCAGTGACAGTTACTTTCTTTTTTCTTTTTTTGAATGATTAAAAAACAGATTTTTAAAAATTTTATTATGTTAATCACCATACCTTACATCATTAGTTTTTTTTTTTAAAGATTTTATTTATTTATTTGAGAGAGAGAATGAGATAGAGAGAGCATGAGAGGGAGGAGGGTCAGAGGGAGAAGCAGACTCCCTGCTGAGC
>NC_138372.1:47433842-47441160 GCF_054177405.1 Leptonychotes weddellii
AAAAAAGCCATGAATTCTATGTGCAGTATTCCCCTAGTGCTGGCATTCTGCATTCTCATTGATCAGTAAACTTGGTCTTGGCTGGCTGTTCTTGCTGATCTTCTGGGGGAGGGGCCTGTTGCCATGGTTCCCAAATGTCTTTGCCGGAGGTGGAATTGCCCCGCCCTTGCTTGGGGCTGTGCTAAGTAATCTGGTCGGGTTTCCTCTTGGGAGCTTTTGTTCCCTGCATGCTTTCCTTACAGCTTTGGAGGACAAGAGTGAAAATGGTGGCCTCCCAATCTCTGCCCTGGAGGAGCCGAGAACTCGGGGCCCCACTCCTCAGTGTGCCCCCAGAGAAAAGCAGTCAGTCACTCCCGTCTCCCCAGTCTCCAGCCACACTCCGTGCTCACCTGGCCTGTGACCGAGCGTTTCTGTCTCTGGCACCCGACCCCATGTGGAGTCTCCAAACCCCGTGGCAGATCCCTGCGGTGCGCTCCCTTGCCTCTCCTCCCAGGGGAGGAAGGGGAGTCTCCCTGGATCGGCCTTTTGTTGGGCCCCTGCTGGAGGAGTGGTGGCCCGACTGTGCCACGGATCATGGTTTATGGCAACCCCGTTTGAGAGCCCACTCCTTGGCTCCGTCTCTGCAGCTGGCTTCCCCACTCCGATACCTGGGAGCTCTGCCACACTCAGGCACCCCCGGTCTTTCTGTGACCCTGAGGGTCCTGAGACCACACTGTCCCGGCAAGTGTTCCACCCCCGACTTAGCGACTGGTGCGATGTCCCTCAGTGGAGCCGACTTCTAAAAGTTCTGATTTTGTGCTCCGCTGCTCTATCACTTGCCAGTAGCTGCTGATGGAGGCTCCCTCCCGCCATGGTCTGTCTTCCCGAATATCGCCTCCGATTCACTTCTCTGCACGTCCTACCTTCCAGAAAGTGGTCGCTTTTCTGTTCAGAGAGTTGCTGCTATTATTTTCTTCGATCTCCTGTTAAGTTCGTAGGTGTTCAGAATGGTTTGATCCGTATCTAGCTGAATTCCTGGGACCAGACAAAATTTAGGTCTCCTTCTTCTCTGCCATCTTGCTCTTCCCTGTTAGTTACTTTCTTGGTGTTATGCTTACACAGCTATGAGTTAAGCAGCTGTGTAGAGGATAGGTTTCACAAGCAGAGAGCTGCAGTTACAAATTTAATTTTGAAAGTGATCCTACCACAACTGGTAATGTCTTTAAATACCTTGATTTATTAGCAATTAACTCTTGTCATTGTAAGTTGCTAGTAGGTTATACTTGAGATAATTTCAGTGTGTGATAAAATGGGTCAAAAAATGTGTGTTCTACAAATTAGGAAAAAAGATTCCCTAGAAAAATTTCCAAAGATGAATAACTTTAAGTATTTAGGGATAGTGTGCTGCTCTTTGAAAAAAAAAACATTTCTTGGGAATGTCTAGATTATGGTTGGCTAGTGATTTAGGTCAACTTCCATTGCAAAAAATGAAAAATGCGTGTGTGTGTGTGTGTGTGTGTGTGTGTATTCCTTGGAGAGTTTAAGCAAGTTATAAAATTGTGAACAAAAGCTTTATGTCTCAAAAGTTTATTTAGAGATTATGGGCTGTACTTTGATAGAGTTTAATATTTCTTTCTATTATATCAGAATGCAAAACTAACAAATCTCTTTTAAGGATAAAGTAGCCAATATTTGGTGCAGCTTCAGTATCTTTCTGAAGATCAAGGATATTTTGCCACATCACATCCAGATAATAATCAGGTAAGAGATACAAAGTTTGTATATAGTGTTGTATAAGCTGTTCTCTAAAAGTGTTGTGGTAATATCTCATTTATCTGGTGTCATTAGGGAATGAGGTGTTCTTCATTAGTGAATTTTCCACATAACACAGACCTATCCCTCTATATACCAGAACTTTTATTTGAAATATGTTAAGTGATCATCTTTCTCGATTGTTACCTATTTCCCTCCCCCTTAAACAAAGTGTACTAAACATAATTAAACATTATCTTGAAGAATCATGATTTTCAGTGGTGTATCAATCAGGGCTCAACCAGAAAAGAAGAATGAGTGGGAGGGGTGTGTGTGTGTGTGTGTGTGTGTGTGTGTGTGTGTGAGACAGAGAGAGAGAGAGAGAATTTATTACAAGAAATTGGCCTATACTGTCATGGGGTCTGATTGAACAAACTGGAAGTCCACAAGGCAGGCATTCAGGAAGGAATATCTAAGGGGAAGGAAGAGCAATTCAAATCCAGTTTCTGTTTGGAATCTCAATTTAGGGAAGACCTAAGCTCTCTTTTAAAAGTCTTCGAATTGATTAAGTCAGGCCATCCAAGAATCTCCCTTTTGATTAAGTTAAAATCAACTGAAGAGGGACTTTCATTACATCTGCACAATCTCGTCCCCACAGCACCAAGATTCGTGTTTGAATAACTGGGAGAAGCTGTGTGTGTGTGTGCACGCTATACAATGGTGCTGCCTCCCTCTGTCCTCCAATTCTTTTGAGAATATCCCTTGTAGCCCATTGTAGCTGGCAGCCTACTAGAGAGAGAATTCAGGGAACTATAGTTCAGCTGAGCCACATTGACACACCACAAAGCCACCAACAGTGAGAAAATCAGTTACTGTTTTGTGTTATAATACTTGTCCTTAGGGCTTGCAAAAGCTGTTTGCCATGGTACTAACTGGCTCCACATGGCTCTGCTCTTGAGTTCCTTTTCCTCCCTGCCCATCAGCCATCACTAGGAGAAGCTCTAGCAGCTGCCCACTCCCTTTCTAACTTGTTCTTTCTGATTTACCATGGGTTGAAAATCAGTCAACTTTTGTGAGAGGTTCTCTTGTGAGTAAATTTTATGAATATTTGTGTTACAAATATATATCGTCTCTTTATGCCTGGTAGTGTTTCTTATTTTTAGTGTTTGAGAATTGACTTTAGCTATCTATCTTTGTGTATCTTTTCTGTAAATAACATAAGTACTGTAGTATTTTTTTCTGTATTATATAATCACGTATAAAAGTTTGTAAATATTTCAATGCATGGATTTTATTTAAATGTTATTTGGTGTTAAATTTACATTTAATAAATAAAAAACCTTTAATTTGAAATAAACAAGTTGGTAAGTAATGTGATCCTTATATTAAAAAATATTTCCTTGTTTTAATTACATACCTCTACAAAGAAAACAAATGTTTTATTTTTATTCTTTTTTTAGCTTTTGTTTTACATTTTTGAGCCTGCTTCCTGCTTGTATAAAATTAACACTTCAGCCCTCTCCCAAAGGATTCAGATTTACTCTGGTAAGTTTCTCATTACTTTAAATACTTAATTCTTGCTGCAACTGATCTTTTAAAAATACAGATAATTATTTTCTTACTCTGTATGGGATTTACTGGACTGGAAAATAAGGTATTCATATATTTGGTGAACATATATTGAGTGTATGACATACTTTGGTGCTGTGTTGTATACTAGGCTGAATAATCAGAATCTTTCAGTTTAATTCAACAACTATTTAATTTCTGCTTTGTATTAGTCAATGAGGGAATACAGAGAAGAAAAGAGTGGGGATAGACATATGTTTAAATAATTATGCTATTAAGCAGAAGGTAGTAAGTTCTTTTAGTTACACATTAAGTGCTGTGATAGTGTGGGAAAGGGAGATATTACTTTGGGGCAGATTTTATCATACATATATATTTATTTAGTTAAGACTTTATTTATTTGACAGAGAGAGACACAATGAGAAAGGGAACACAAGCAGAGGGAGTGGGAGAGGGAGAAACAGGCTTCCTGTGGAGCAGGGAGCCCAATGTGGGGCTCAATCACAGAACCCTGGGATCATGACCCAAGCTGAAGGTAGACGCTTAATGACTGAGCCACCCAGGCCCCCCTGGGGCAGATTTTAGACAGCTTCTTAGAGTAAGTGGGATTGGAACCAAATTTTGAAAGCTGGGCAAGATTTGGAATACGAGGTTATATAGCAGAAGAGAATTCAAGGCAGGAGGAAGAACTTGAGGATACCGTGGTGGGAAAGGATAGGGAATGCTGGGAATAGCTATTAAACAATGAAATTTGTGTGCCGTGTGTGTGTGTGTATGTTGAGGTTAGGAAAGGATATAGTGGGAGATAAGAGTCGAAAAGGATCAATTCGGGTAAGACCTTGAATGTTGGGTTGAAAAAATTGGAGTTTGATTTGTGTGCCAGATGTACCAAAAAAGAGTTTTGAGGAGAGGGGACAGATCTCTGTTTTAGGAAGATGACTTGGTTATACTTGAGGATGAATTGGTTATATTTCCTACAATTTTGGGTTTCTCTGAGTGAGTTCACAAATTCCTCCCTGGTTGTATTTCTGTGGTATTTAAAATTTGGTTCTTTGTGCCTTGGTCTCTAAGATGATATTTTATTTTACTTTTTTAAAGATGTATTTATTTATTTGACAGAGAGAGAGAGCACAAGTAGTCAGAGTGGCAGGCAGAGGGAGAAGGAGAAGCAGGCTCTCTGCTGAGCAGGGAGCTGGACATGGGGCTTGATCCCAGGACCCTGGGATCATGACCTGAACTGAAGGCAGCCGCCTAACCAACTGAGCCACCCAGGTGCCCCTAAGATGGTATTTTAAAAATATCTTTTAAAATATCAAGAAAATTTACTTTATGCAAAGTCTTAGTGGACTTATAAGGAGACAACATTTTAGAAATTAGGGTTTTGGGCCACCTGGGTGGCTCAGTTGTTAAGCGTCTGCCTTCAGCTCAGGTCATGATCCCAGGGTCCTGGGATCGAGCCCCGCATCGGGCTCCCTGCTCCGTGGGAAGCCTGCTTCTCCCTCTCCCACTCCCCCTGCTTGTGTTCCCTCTCTCGCTGTGTCTCTCTCTGTCAATAAATAAAAAAAATCTTAAAAAAAAAAAAGAAATTAGGGTTTTAATTTTGGGACGGCCACTTATTTACATTGCATTTCAAAAACAAGCCAGAACAGAGCATCACAGTAAAATACTTCAAAAGTGCATATGGGTACCCCAGTATAAAAACGATAGTTTCATGTTCTCTTTCCTTTGTTATTACCTTTTTATTGACAATTTTTCGTTTCATTCTGAGAATAAACTCTGAGCATTCTACATCATCTGTTAATATTCTATAGGACTTTTAGAATAGAAGGAATAATAATAATGCTCTGATGTCGTTAATAAGCCTAACTTGAAATATTTGCAAGCTTACTTAAGATTATGTTATTTTTCTAGGAAATAACATGCTAAATAAAGGTATATTTCAAAGATAATCGAATGGAATTTCAGAGTTTGAGTAACTGTAGCAGTGTTAGAGGTAATTACTTTTAGGATTATAAGCCAGAAAAAACATTTTTTCTCTTAATTTCCTAATTTTATTGTTTGATATGTTTTAATATAAGCCATTATGTTTAAAAAACTAAAAACGATTTAATTAATGACTTTTTTTATTAGTGTTGATGTTTTGAATTCTTACTGAATATTTCTGAGAACTTTGAAAACATTTCCCATAATTATTTTAAAGTGTTTTCCTTTCAATAAAGATTAAATTATTTCTCAGTATAAGTCTATATGAGGTAATTGATAGTATGAACACTAATATATGTATAGCAGCAAAATGATCATATTTAATTTATTCAAGTAGTATTTTTTGAGTGCCCTCTAATGTGCCAGGTCCTTTTCTAAGTACTGGTGTGTAAGTGAATGACAGCTCATATCCCTGCTCTCTTAATTGGGGCCTTTCATGCTAGTGGTAGGAGAAGGACAATAAACAAAATAGATTTGTTAATGAGAAAATATCTGGAAGTAATGGGGGCTATGAGGACAATAGTGTTAGGGAAAGGAGTGCTGGTGGGTTTTGGTTAGGGTGCACTACTTTAGGTTGAAAGGGAAGGCCTTTCCATGGAAGTGACATTTGAGCCTTGAGCTGAATGACTGGCCAGAAGGAACCATTCACAAGAAGATCTGTGCTCTGACTTGATAAAATGAAGTTTTTCTTTAAAGCAGGAACACATTTGGTATGTTCAGCACATGAAGGGACTGGTATGAAGTGGCTGGTATGAAGTGAGGGAGACAGTAAGAAATAGACTGGAAGAGGAAGGCAGGACCCAGATAGGAGTTTGGATTTTATTCTCAGGGTTAATGGGAAGCTATTTGAGGATTTTAAACAGGGAAATTTACATGATCTGATATGGTGGCTGAGTACATAATGGACCGTAAGGAAGCAAGACTGTTACCAATTAGGAGGTTATTGCAGTAGTCCAGGAGAAAGATGAGTGTGGCTTATACCACTCCTCTGCCACCCTCAGCAGAGGGGGAAGGGAGAGAAGTGGGTGGATATTGTATTTAGAAGGTGGTATAGATAGGATTTGCTCTGGACTGGATGTGTGTAGATGGATGTCCAATATGCGGATCATAAACTTCTGAAAATAGATCTAAGTAATTTTAATTTTAAACCCCAAATAGCAAATGAAGACTTTATAAAACATTTAATGTATTTTATTGAAGTGTATCTTTTAAAAACACTAAAATAGATTTGTTTTACGAGTTTTAGATTTTGAACTTCTGGCCCTCAGTGCTTTTTAATTTAAATTGTCAGAGATTCCAAGGGGGGAATGAAGGTCTGATTGTTGTGTCTTTGTTTTGTTTATTAATAACTGAGTCTGAATGAACTTGTTTTAGATGGTTAAATATAGCTTTATAATCCTTGTTTTTTCAAGAAATGTTTTACTAAATTTGAATAAAATATGCATTAGTGTTGTATAGATATTTTCCTTCTAGATAGAAACTACATTAAACTTTAAAATTTTACTTCAGATGATTTTTATTTAGATTCATAATTAAACTACTGTTATAGTTTATAAGTTGTTATATCTCATTCTCCCTCCTTTTTCCTTAAAGGTTAGCTGTGCACTGTCATTCTTTTTATTTTCTTTCCAAGTACATGAAAAGTCCATTCTCTTGGTATCATTGTAAGTAAAAATGTTGTGTTTTATTTATTTATTATTATGTGTTTATAATATATACATAAATTTATTACCTACATATAATCACCCAAGTGTAAAACAAAACCACACAAATGTTATTATGTAGTTGCATAAGATTATTCATAAAATTATATTTTTCCAGAATGATTTCTTATAATTTTACTTCTTTATAAATATAATATTTTAAACTGAAAAAGTTTCATAGAATAACTGACATACTTATTTCTGTTTCTTCATACATATTTTTTATATGCTAGTAAAAAAATTGAATAAACCAAAGAGATTTTCTGCTCAGATTGGAGCCTGTTTGTCATCTTTGCCTTTTTCATTTCATTCATTTCCACAACTGTTTAATA
>NC_138372.1:47441260-47489818 GCF_054177405.1 Leptonychotes weddellii
AATTTATTTAATTGTGGCAAAATATACCAGTAGTCACAATGCTGTGCAACCATCACCACTGTCTACTTCCAGAACATTTTTATCACCCCAAAAAGAAATGTTGTACCCTTTAAGGGGTCAGTCCCCATTCTCTTCCCATCCCTCAATTCTTGTAACCACTAAATTACTTTCTGTCTCTATGAGTTTGCCTATTTTGGATACTTCATATAATTGGAATAATATAATATTTGGCTTTTTATGTCTGATCTATTTCATGTAAGATAATATTTTCAAGGTTCATCCATGTTGTAGCATGTATCAGTACTTCATTTTTATGCCTGAATAATATTGCATTGTATGGATATACTACATTTTGTTCATCCATGCATCATTTGATGAACATTTGGGTTTCCACCTTTTGGTTATTGTGAATAGTGCCAGTATGAACATTCCTGCATAAGTTTTTGTTTGAACATTTGTTTTTAGTACTCTTCTTCTTTTTTTTTAATTTAAAGATTTTATTTATTTATTCGAGAGAGAGAGAGAGCACAAGCAGGCAGAGCAGCAGCAGAGGCAGAGGGAGAAGCAGGCTCTCTGCTGAGCAAGGAGCCTGATGTGGGGCTCGATCCCAGGACAGCGGGATCATGACCTGAGCCAAAGGCAGATGCCCAACCGACTGAGCCACCCAGGCACCCCTGTTTTCAGTACTCTTGAGTCTACAACCAGGAGTGGGATTTCTGGGTCATATAGTAATTCTGTATTTAACTGATTGAGGAACCATCAAACTGTTTTCCACAGCAGTTATACCATTTTGCATTCCCACCAGTAATGTAATGTATGATGTTTCCAGTTTTTCTACATCCTTGCTAGCACTTGTTATTTTCCTTCCCCGCCCCCCCCCCATCCTACGGGGTGTGAAGTAGTATTTCATTGTGGTTCTGATTTGCATTTCCCTAATACCTAGTGATGTTGAGCATTTTTTAAGGTTTTAAAAACTTTCAAGTTTTTAATTTTGATGAAGTTCAATTTATCTATTATTTCTTTTTGTTGCTTGGGCTTTTGGTGTCATGTCTAACAAACCATTGCCAAATCCAAGGTAATAAAGACTTACTCTCATGTTATTTCTAAGAAGTTTATGGACTTAGCTCTATAGAAGTTTAGGTCTTTGATCTGTTTTGAGTTAATTTTTATATATGGTGTGAGATAGGTAAACAGTTCTTTAGGTGAGCTTTGCTGAAAAGTGGAGAAAAAATAAAAGCAATAATTGGTAGAGAAAGTAGAGTCAAGTGAGGCTTGTTGTTTAAGGTTTTAAGATAGGAGAAATAATGGTGTGGGAATGGTCTATACAGAGGGAACACTGATGATACAGGAGGGAGGTAAGAGTTGTTGGAGCAATACCCCTTGGAAAGGGAGATGGGATCAGACCCAGAGTGTGAATGGAAGGACTGGCTTTGGACAGATGCATGAGTAGTTCACTTTAATAAAAAGAGGCAACAGGGTATATTGGTATAGATGCTGGGAAGAGAGTAGATGTGATGATGGTGGCATCTGTTAAAGTTCTTCTAATTGCTTCAATTCTCTTAACGAAGAAGAAGGCAAGGTCATTAGGCAAGAGCAGGTTGGAGCTGTTGGGATTATGAGACTATGAGGTGTGGATTATTTTTCAAAAGAGATACAGAACAGACTAGAGAAATATATAGTGGTAGACACTTGAATATCATGATCATGTATCTAAAGTGAAAACAGGGGCACCTGGATGGCTCAGTCGGTTAAGCATCGGACTCTTTTGGCTCAGGTCTTGATCTCAGGGTTGTGAGATGAGCTCTGCCTTGGGCTCCTCCACGTTGAGCAGGGAATCTGCTTGAGATTTTCTCTCTACCTCTGCCCGTCCTCCCCGCTGTCTCTCTCTCAAAATAAATAATTCCTTAAAGTGAAAACAGCGTGGGGAAGTGTTTCCTTCAAGAGCAGTTGCTCAGTATGGTTGGAATAAGTACAGGTGGAGAGTTGGGTCTTTCCAGGTTTGTGGTTTTGTCTAGTGAGGATAATGGGCTTGCACAGGGCTTGAGAGTGAAAGCATGGGAGTGATTTTAATGGTTGACCTTAGAATTTAAGCTGGTTAAGAAGGGAAAAGAAGGGCGCCTGGGTGGCTCAGTCGTTAAGCGTCTGCCTTCGGCTCAGGTCATGATCCCAGGGTCCTGGGATCAAGTCCCACATCAGGCTCCCTGCTCGGCAGGAGGCCTGCTTCTCCCTCTCCCACTCCCCCTGCTTGTGTTCCTGCTCTCGCTATTTCTCTGTCAAATAAATAAATAAAATCTTTAAAAAAAAAAAAAGGGAAAAGAAAAAACAACCAAAGGAGTGAGGCAAAGTGAAAGAGGTGGTAGGAATAATGGATTGAAGATGGGATCAAATGATTGTTGGGATCAAAAGATTGTTGAAGTTCCGGAGTGCTGAAAAGGTAGGAGATAGTGGTCAGGATGCAGTTGCTGCGTTGTGATTATGGAGGGATTACAGTCCTGAGTATAACTGAGGGGTGTAGGAATGAAAATGAGATCACTAGAAGAGAGGAGTTCCAGCAAACGAGAAGTCAGGGTGTTGGAAGATCATCTATGTAAAAATTGCCAGGAATGAAGATGAGTAGGGTTGTAGAGAGTGCGTGAGTAAGGAGTTGAAATGACTGAGTAATGAGGGAAGTGACTCTTTTGTTGGTGGATGAGGACAAAGATGAGGACCAACAGGGATAAAGCCTGAGGACATGGAGATTATTAGGGTGGAGAGGCGGATAACTGATGTGGAAGAAGTGATAAAGAGCAAAGGGGTTATCTCCCTCTGTGTCAAGTTGTTTCAGGACTATGGAAAGAACAACAAAACAGGTGAGGTTGAGAGGGCCAAGGGGCAGCGTTTTCCTCAGGGGAAGGGAGCCAGGATTTGTTTTCAACAAGGTGGTGAAGGAAAAGATTTGAGAGAAGAGGTTGAGGATGCAGGGGATTTTGCTGCTTAAATATAAATACTAAGTACCTTGAGGTCAAGGGCTGAGTTATATTCCTCTTTGTATTCCTTTCAGGGCAGTGGTTGTACATAAGTTTTCAATAAATACTTGTATTTAGTAAATGACTATTGAATGAATAAATGGGAAAGAGTTAAGACCCAGAAAGAGAAAATACTGTTTAATGAGCACCTACTACATGCATGTTTTTAACATAAATACATTCTGATTTAAAAAGCATCAAGTAGTGAAATTGAAAGTCCTCTAGTATCTTCTTTTAGTGTGGTAGTTCAATCAGTTTGTAATCCCAGGCCTTACACTGCATATGCTGGTTGATATGGGGAGAAGTCATCCTTCTAAGAAAGGAGGAGAATGCTCAAACCTTTTAAAATAAGGAGACCCAAAATAATAATAATAATGGTAACAAGTATTCAACAACTGCCATCATTAGTAAAAAGTTATTTTATTAAAAAATTAGATAATACTTGTAAAAGAGTTCTTTCAATTATGTAACAATACAAGGTATTACTATGTCCATTTACACCTAAGAAAGACGGTTAAATTAATCATTTGTTCAAGGTCATACAGTAAGTGGCAGAGCTGGGACTAGGACTCAGGTCCCTTTCTTCTTGAGCATTGCCACAGTAGAATCCAGAAGGTAATGAGACCAGTGGTGCTAGTAAGGAGGTCACAGAATTGGGACCTGTGACCCTAAACTCTGTCATAAAGCCAGTAGTTCCATTTATTGGCATTATACTTCCTCTTCCTATACTATTGCTCTTTTCATTTGGCTGCTTTCTACTTGTTTTTTTTTCCGCTTTTCTTTTCTTCTGCCATTATCAACTTGTTTCCTCTTATAATTCTTTGTGTCTGTTGTTCTTGCATCCGTGGCAGAGGACGATCCTGTTATAATTTTAGTTTTTAACTTAGATTAGTAATATGTAACATGGAAGATAATAAAAAAAGAAGTTTGAAACCACTATACTGGGAATTAATTTATTTCCCAAGTAGGATGAAACATGAAAAAGCTCTCTTTCTCTGAATGTTTGAATTTATCTGATCCTTTTCTGTAAGCTGCTGTTTTTTTCTTGTATGACAAGAAAAAAAAGGTTCCATTAATGGAATATTGGAAGAAGCAGTTTTTCATTTATTAGGAGGAGTTGATACCTTGTTTTATGTTTAGACTCACTTAGTTTGGATTGATAAAAAAAATGAACCAGTGATCCATATGGAGACCTTACTGGCTGTTTTTTGTTTGTTTGTTTAGCTACCCCAAAGATCAGACAGACAAAATGTGTTTATATTTTTCACAAGAATTGAAATTCTGTTTCCTAAGATTAAAATATTTTTTCTTTATCATTTTAGACCAGTCTGCTTAGTTTTAAGTGAAATTCCTTTTATGTCTACTTGGTTTTTACTTGTGTCAACATTTAGGTGAGTCAAACCAATATTTATATGTTTTCAGTATAGTTCTCATAAACTCATTTAAAAATTTTTTACAAAGTGATTATGTTTTGAATTAGCAATTCTTTTTGATGTTTTTCCTGTTTTCTCTTAACAGTATGCTACCTCTTCTACTGAAGGATGAACTCCTAATGCCCTCAGTTGTGACAACAATGGCATTTTTTATAGCTTGTGCAATTTCTTTTTCAATATTTGAAAAGACTTCTGAAGAAGAACTGCAATTGAAGTCCTTTTCCATTTCTGTTAGGAAATATCTTCCATGTTTTAAATTTTTTCCCAGAATTATACAATATTTGGTAAGTTGTTCAGTTTTTTTGTTTTTTTTTAAGAGAGAGTGCTGTGAGGGGAGGGGCAGAGAGAGAGGGAGAGAGAGAATCTTAAGCAGGCTCTATGCCCAGTGAGGAGTCCAATGTGGGGCTCAATCTCACAACCTTGAGATCATGACCTGAGCCGAAATCAAGAGTTGGACACTTAACCAACTGTGCCATGAGTTGTTCAGTTTTTAAGGGATGGGACTTAGCATGCCACTGTTAAAAAAAAAAAAAAAAAAAAGTAATACCTTTTTCTTTTATAGCTTTTTTGAGATATAATTCACATAAATTCACCCATAAAATCCACCCATTTAAAGTGTGCAACTTGGTGGTTTTAAGTATGTATATAGAGTTGTACAACCATGACCACAATCTAATTTTAGATTATTTCCATCACCCCAAAAAGGAACCCTCTTTCCATTAGCAGCCATATCCCATTCCACCCTAAACTCCAGCCGTGGACAGCCAGTAATATACTTTTTGTACCTACATATTTACCAATCTGGACATTCCAAAAAATGGAATGTATTAGTTTGCTTTGCCATAACAAAATACCACAGACTGGGTGGCTTAAGTAACAGAAATGTATTTTCTTAGAGTTCTGGAGGCTTGAAGTCCAAAATCAAGGTGCCTTGGGCGCCTGGGTGGCTCAGTTGTTAAGCGTCTGCCTTCGGCTCAGGTCATGATCCCAGGGTCCTGTGATCGAGTCCCATATCGGGCTCCCTGCTCAGCGGGAAGCCTGCTTCTCCCTCCCCCACTCCCCCTGCTTGTGTTCCCTGTCTCGCTGTCTCTCTCTCTGTTGAAAAAAAAAAAAAAAATCAAGGTGCCTCATCAAGGTTTCTGGTGAGGCCTTTCTTTCTGGGTTATAGGCAACCTTGCTGTGGCCTCATATGGCCTCTTCTTTGTGTGGGTGTGTAGAGAGTTCTGTGGTGGCTCTTCCTCTTCTTATAAGAACACTAATCCTATCAAATTAGGGCCCCTCCTTTACTACCTCAATTTAACCTTCCTAAAGTTTCTGTCTCCAAATGCATTCACGTTGGGGGTTGGGACTACAACATATGAATTTTGTGGGGACATAATTCAGACCATAACATGGAATCATAGAAAATGTAGTCGGGGCGCCTGGATGGTTTAGTGGAGCATCGACTCTTGATCTCAGCTCAGGTCTTGATCTCAGGGTTGGGGGTTTGATCCCCATGTTGGACTCCATGCTGGACATGGAGCCTACTTTAAAAAAAAAAATGTAGGCTTTTATAACTGGCTACTTTCACTCAGCATAATGTTTTTGAGGTTCATCCGTGTTGTAGCATGCATGAATACTTCATTCTTTTTTATTGCCATACTATATTCCATTGTAATGGACATTATCTGTTCATCAGCTTTTTTTTTTTAAGATTTTATTTATCTTTTTATGTGCTCTTTGGCCATTTGTGTTATCTTCTTTGGAGAAATGCCTATTCATATCCGTTGCCCATTTTTAATTGGCTTGTCTTTTTGAGTTGTAAGAGTTCTTTATACATTCTTGATATAGGTCCCTGACCAGATACATGATTTGGAAATATTTCTCCTATTATGTAGATTTCCTTCACTTTTTTTTTTTTAAAGATTTTATTTGACAGAGACACAGTGAGAGAGGGAACACAAGCAGGGGGAGTGGGAGAGGGAGAAACAGGCTTCCCGCAGAGCAGGGAGCCTGATGTGGGGCTCGATCCCAGGATGCTGGGATCATGACCTGAGCCGAAGGCAGACGCTTAACGACTGAGCCACCCAGGTGCCCCAAATTTTGACATTTTTTAATTGAGTTAAAAATATAGGCCATTTCCGTTGTGATTTCTTCTTTGGTTCATTAATTACTTAGAAACTTGTTCAGTTTCCAAATATTTGGGGATTTCCCAGGGGTGCCTGGCTAAGTCGGTTAAGTGTCCGACTCATGATTTTCATTGTCATGATCTCATGGGTCATGAGGTAGAGCCCTGTGTGGGGCTCCTTGCTCAGCCAGGAATCTGCTTGAGATTCTCTCTCTCCTTCTCCCTCTGTTCCCAACCCCCCTCCCCACCCTGCACAAGTGCTCTCTCTCTCAAGTAAATAAATAAATCTTCATCTATTTGGGGTTTCCCAGATTTCTTTGTTTTTGTATTTTCATTTAATTCCAGTGTGTTTAGAGAACACACTTTGTATCATTTCAGTGTTTTCAAATGTATTGACTTTGTTTTTGTTAATTCTTTCTTCATTTTGAAGAGTATTTTTTTTTTTAAAGATTTTATTTGAGAGAGAGAGAGTGCATAAACGGGGGCGGGGGGGGTGGTGGTCAGAAGGAGAGGCAGACTCCCTGCTGAGCATGGAGCCCGATGTGGGACTCGGTCCCAGGACTCCAGGATCATGACCTGAGTCAAAGGCAGTCGCTAAGCCAACTGAACCACCCTGAAGGGTATTTTTGCTAGAGAAGGAATTCTTGTCTTTTTCTCCTTTCAGCAATTTGAATGTCATCCATCCCACTGCCTTGTGGCCTCAGTGTTTTCTGATGAGAAGTCAGCTGTTAATCTTATTAAGGATAGCTTGTACTTGTAGTTTTAGATGCTTATTACATATGCATTTGAATGAGTCTGGAGTTTAGGGGCGAGAGGTCCAGGCTGGAGACAATAATTTGAGTCTTTGGCATAGAGATGAGAATTAGTCATGTCACTGAATGAGCTCACCAAAGGTGTGAGTATATTAGACGACTAAGTACTGAGCCTTGGGATATTACAATGCATAGAGGTAGGGGACATGAGAAGGAACCAGCAAAGCTGTCTGAGAAGGATTAACTATTGAGGTGGGAAGAAACCAGAAGAGTATAGTGTTACGGAAGTTAAGGAAGTGTTTCAAGGAGATGGGAGTGATGTGCTATTTCAGATGCTATTGAGATATAGTTTCATTGGATCAACTGAGGTAAAAATCTAATTGGTTTGGATTCAATAATGAATGGAAAGGGAACTGGATGCAGTAAGTTATAGGCAACTCCTTTGGGAAACTTTGCTGTAAACAGAAGCAGACAAATGGGGTAATAGCTGGAGTTTGTTTAAAGCAGGAGGAATTTTAGGGCACCTGGGTGGCTCAGTCAGTTAAGCGTCTACCTTTGGCTCAGGTCATGATCACAGGGTCCTGGGATCAAGCCCTGCATTGGGCTCCCTGCTCAGCGGGGAGTCTGCTTCTCCCTCTGTCCCTCACCCCACTCGTGCTCTCTCTCTCTCGCTCTCTCTTTCAAATGAATAAATAAAATCTTTAAAAAAAAAAAAAATAAAGTAGGAGGAATTTTAACATACCCCTTAACACTGATTCAGGATCATAGTGTCATGACATTTCAACCAGTCCCATATTTCTTATTTGAAACTTTCTTCTTTTTAAGATTTTCTTTATTTAAGAGGGGAGGGAGCAGTGGGGGAGGAAAAGGGAGAGGGAGGGGGAAAGAATCTCAAGCAAACTCTGTTCTGAGTGTAGAGCCTGATTTGAGGCTCGGTCTCACAACCCTGAGATCATGACCTGAGCCAAAACCAAGAGTCAGAAACAACTGACTGAGCCATGCAGGTGCCCATTAAGTTTGAAACTTTAAATTTGATGATTTCACTTCAGAAGTTTTTACTTTTCAATAAGGTTGACAGGGATTTTCCCTTTGGAGGATATTTGCGGCCTGTTTATACCTGTTTGTCAGCTTTTTTGGTTACTATCCTTCCCAGGCTTCCATCTGGAATGAGCACTGCATTACTCTATTCAGGTTTTTAAATCCTGTTATAATATAGCCATTAAAACATCTTTTTGGGTTCCATTTATGTCCCACATCCTTCATGAAAGTCACTATGATTTCTGCTTGCTTTCTACATTTACTTAAGCAGCTTCTGTGTACTTACGTGCTATGGCAGGGTAAAATGACTAAGATCTGGCTGGTCCTTGTCTTAAAGGAGCTCACAGTCTAGAGCTAAACTGTCCAATACGGAAGGGGCGCCTGGGTGGCTCATTTGGTTAGGCATCTGACTCTTGATTTCAGCTCAGGTAATGATCACAGGGTCCTGGGATCGAGCCCTGCATGGGGCTCCATGCTCAGGAGGGGGTCTGCTTGAGGTTCTCTTCCATCTTCCCCTCCTCCTCTCCTCTGTGCACACACTCTCTCTCTCTCTCAAATAATAAGTAAATCTTAAAAAAAAAAACTACAATACAGTAATCACTAGACACGTTAAAAATTTAAACTTAGTAAAATTAAATAAAAAATTCAGCTCAGTCACAATAGGCATGTTTTGAATGCTCAATGGCCACATGTAGTTAGCAGTTACTCTTTTGATGTACACAGGTATAGAACATTTCCATCATTGCAGAAAGTTCTATTGTACAGTGCACTCATCTAAAGAAAACTGACTGCTACACAATTACAATAAATGAAGTATTTTTACTACTCACTTTGGCATTTAATAAAATGTGACCTTGTGATTTTATTTAATTAGTTCATGTATTCCCCTAATCAAATTGAAAACTCTTTGAGGCCAGATTACATTTTCTTTCATATGCTCCACCATGACTTACTGCAGCATTAGCTCATTGAAAGTGTTCCATGAATATGAAATGCAATTTTCTATTTGCCATGGAAGGCTTTTTTATAGACAAGTTCTGAGATTAGCTCAAGACCCTGGAGCATACCCTGAATTTAACCCTAACTAGCAATATTGTCTGTTCCAGATAACTTTCTTTAGTACTTGGGTGGTATTAAGTATGATAGGGGTTGTTAGGCTTTGGCTACACATGGGAATCATGTGGAAAGCTTTTAAATCCCGAGGCCTACCCCAGAAACTCTGATTTAATTGGTCTGAAGTGTGGCCTGGCATTGAGATTTTTATACCTACCCCCAGATGATTCTAATATGTGGCCTAGGTTGAGATCCACCAGTAGAAGAGATTGGACCCCCACCCTTCACCTTCAATTCTGCTCACTTACAGCTATAAGTAAATATTACCAGTACATTTAAATTTATCTTTTATATTACTCAGTAATGTTTTTTTCCCTCCTTACAGTTTCTTATCTCAGTCATCACTATGGTACTTCTGACACTGATAACTATCACACTGGAACCTCCTCAGAAACTACCGGACTTATTTTCCGTATTGATTTGTTTTGTATCCTGCTTGAACTTCCTGTTCTTCTTGGTATACTTTAACATTATAATCATGTGGGATTCCAAAAATCGAAGAAATCAGAAGAAAATCAACTAATTCTGTCTCCACAAACAAATGTGAAAGTATTAACAGTGCTTAAAGGTTTTTTTTTTTTAACTTTTTTGCTATGTATAAATGAAATGATCATTTTGAGAATCACATAGGGAAAAAGTGGTGAAAAGTCATTGTTGTCCATATACAAAATAAATGTATATGGGGACCCAAGCCCAGTGGAGGCTTTTATTTTCTAACTATAGAGTGGCCAAGACATATTGTAGTTTTATTAATATTCAGTTATCCAAGTGGGAAAATAAGAGAAAATGCCCTTAATCCACAGTGTTTACTCAGGAAATGTACTCTACAATTTGTTGTCTTAAAAAGAAATCTGCAAATCCAGTGAGCCTACTGGGAAAATCAAGTCCTTCTTTTTAAAGGAAATCATGAATTTTGGTATTTAAATTTAGTTTTTGTTACATTTTAGAATGCAAGTAATGTATATTTCATTCTTTAGAAATTATATCTCAGGGATTAAATTTGTGATGATCTTTTTAATTACTGTGAGAAGGCAATTTAAAGTGCTTGAAGTTTGAACATGCCTTATTACATGTGGAAATTTGATTTCTTTATAAAAAGGCAGAGAGATTAGACCATGTTCTTATTTCCAAAAATGCTAATTTACTTTAATACAATTAAACAGTGAATTTTACTGAATTTAAGTGTTTTTTTTTTTTAATTTCCCATGTTCACTAGTTCTAAACTTCTAGGATCATTCTGTGTAAGTTAAATGGTTTTATACAAGATTTCATCCTTTTGATCTTTTTTGAGTGGTTCAAGATTACCACTTCCATAAGCATTGATTCGTATCATGTTTCATGTTAACTTGGCCCTGTTAATAACGTATATCATTCTATATTAGGAGAAGCTCATCTTTACTATCATATTCAATTGGCAAAAATAATGTCATATCTATGTTATAGTTTCTTATGTAAAGATTGATCTTTTGGGAGGGCAGGGGGAAAAAAAGATGTGTTCTCTTTAGTCTCTGTGTTAAGAATAAAACAATTATTTTCACATCAACCTATGGTTTTTAATGAATATATTTCTTTCATAAGACATCTGTTAAAGTATATTGACTAAGTGGTGATATATTTTAAAACAGTGAACATATATACACAAAGAAAATCTGGTTCTAGACATGGACAGCCACAGGCCGCAAGAAGGTATGTGCTTCTAAGTCTGATAAAGGAAGTCGGTTTAGACAAAGCAAAAATCAGGAAGTATTTCTTTCTCAAAGCAAATGTGCATAAAGACTCAAAGGGCAGGTCAGCACAGAAAAGCAGCCTTGAATCATTGCCGAATCAGCAGGAACATCGCTGTCCATGGTCACCATCTGTAATCACTGTGCCCAAATGTCAGCATCTTGGCTGGCTGGTGTAGTCCTATTTTTTTATTTTTTGTAATAGCATACATGGGTTTAACACGGGATGCTGATTTAAATCAGTGATGAGGAAGTCCTAGCTTCTAAATAACTGGAGCAGAGAAACATTTAAAAATAAAAGTATATTATATAAATAATAAAGTAGAATGCACCCATATTCAAGGTATCTTAAACGTAAATCCTCTAAATACACGTTTTCCTCAGAAATTTAATCATATTGAGTAACACTGTAGCTTTTATGGAGACCTGTAGCAACTACCTCATAAGTCAAGTATCTCTTATATCCATTAGAAGCCAATTTAAGAAGAGTCCACTTTGACCTTTGAAGGATTAGGTTCCAAAATACCAAAAATGTCCATTGATGAATTAAGATCACAGAAACAGGCAATTCCAAAGTACTTCTCTCAGCTACACTCAGGCTTATTGGGATGTTATAATATAAAGATATTTAGATAATGCAAAAATATTGAAGATTTCTCAGTTACTTCACTAATATATACCTGTCAAGGAATGAACCCTTCCAAGTTACTTTCAAGCTCATTTTAGAGGGAAGGGCTGTTTCTGAGAAATACAGTTTTCTGTTACCAATGAACTTAGGCTTGCTTCTTAAAATGAAGAGCATGTTCATGTATCAAATATGAAGCATACAGAAGCCATTTTCCCTTGAGGCGTTAAGGAGGGGAGAAAAATCCCAGATGTAGCATTCTGTCCAAATGATAAACCACAACTGAGTGAGTGAAACATTTACAAAAGTCAAGGCAGCCAAAGGAGCCTCTCTGTTCAATAGAAAGAGTAAAAGATGGATAGGATGTAACTAAATAATGGTTGGAGTAACACAGGGGTTTCAAGTCTCAATTGGTCTCTTCTGTTACGTTCATTGGAAGATCAGGGCCAAGTGTATCCCCCCCCTCCCCCACCGCCTTCCTCCATGCCATACCCCGCCTTCCTCCATGCCATACCCCCCTCCCCCCCATATAAACATTAGTTTTGTGTGTGGATCTTTCTGCTTTGTCCTTCATGTGGCCTCCAAGGGTGATAAAGCGAGAGTCATCTGATCTACAATGAAGAGAACTGGGAAATGATTCTTAGCAGACCCAGCTGTTCTGAAAGGCAAAAGCTTAGTGTATTGAGGTCAAACATACAGTAACTGACTTAATAGCATTAAGCACATACCTACATAACTTGCATTATATATGCAACCAATCTATTTCTTAACCCTTTTTTTCCTGACTAATACAAGTTTCTTTATATGCTTTGGCTTACATCCTAAGGTTAGTTTTCAATGCTAGAACACAAAGGAATTAGCCTTTTTGGTATATTTAGGTAATGTCCTATTATAAGGTCTGTATCACAAAGTGTTCTTAGTATTTAGCAGACAGATTATCTTTAAAATCTTATTTAAATAGTACCAATAAAATCATTTGTGAAGGGAATTAGGTTTAATAGTTAATTGATGTCATTTAATAGTTTTTAAAAACTCATTTTCATTTTAAGAGGTAAATCTGAAGTTTATCTAAATGGAGAATCAGTTATTTTCAAACTTAAGTTAAATTTTGTTTCAGATTTTCATATAGTATTTTTATTTACATGATACAGTAATATACAAATTTTGTCAAGACTTAGGGCAAGTACCAAGGGAACAGTATTTTTTCCCCTGTAGAGATGGTCAAAGAAAAATACAGAGGTTTTAAAAAAAACATGTCATTAATTTATAACATATCCTGTGATTCCCATTTCCCCTTTATTTTGTGATAGAACGAGGATGATACAAAATAACACCAGAAAAATAGAAATTTAAATTAATGCTTCAAAGTAATTTGCAGGTGATCACATACCCCATAAAAAAGTTCTTTTCTTTAAATTCAGTAGAATCTGTGTAGTTCAGTTTAAGAACAACTTCATATTTAAAAATATATTTGTACTGAAAAATGCATTTTATAAAAGGAGGTGTGAAAAATTTAAAACTTTGAATATAGTTTTTTTGTATAAGCATAGAAATAACTAGAGTATAAAAACTCATCCCTGAGATAGTGGCTACACAATAAACTTCTAGAAAAATTTTAGAAGTTTAAAAAGAATCTAATACGCATTTGGGGCTTTACATGGGAAAGTGGTACCTAATTCCACTCACCATTAAATTTAATCTGAGTTTTAAAACATTTTACCAAAATGCCATCTTCATAAATGCTTTAAATCTATCCACAAATGCTAAAAGGATACGGAAGTGTATGTGATACAGAATAGAAGTTAATATCCTCTTCTACATGTTGGCTTACTTTAAAGGGTCAAGAAGAAATGTATTATTTACATTGAGATTATCTACTGGTGTGTGTAGAAAGTTTAAATTAGCTGCAAGAAATTTTATCTAGACACGCACCTGCCTGGTGCTATGATCTGGTATTTACTGGGCAGATTAATTACAAACATTTCTTCTGTTCCTTTAAATACGATCAGGCAGATGCAGAAGAAGTTGGTTTTCACAGTAAGTGCATTTCTTTTAAATGCCTGCAGGATATAAAAGATGATTATTAAATCAAGAATTAGTTTCCAAATTAACATGCATCTATACACTACTTAAATGATTTAAACAACCCATTTACCATGTAATTTGGTACCTAGTTTAGATACTGATAATCTCTCATTTGCTTATTTTTGGGTCTTCTAACAAGATTTACCTTCACAAATAATTGTCAATAGGGCTACTCAGACATCACACTCTTCACTTTATGTGAAGATCGATCTTGAACTACTTCTGAGAGATTTCTAAAACTCCTACATGACCTACTTGCTGAAAACACCAAAATCTACACGCCTTTTGTTATAAGCCTTAAGGGCCTTTCAGCAGGTGTTTCCTCCAACAGCTGCCCCCCCAAAAAAGAGACTGTATTTACTGGCATTCCTATTCAGAGCATGTCCCTCTGGGGCCTCCTAGTGGTGGCAGAAGTTCTTGTCGTTTGGTTTAGAAGCCATTGGCAAGTGATGGCATATTTCCCATAGGGCTCGTGGACCTTTCACTCCTGAAATATCCCCTTCCATACTTACATTGGCAGCTATTAAGAAGTAATGCATGGCAGGCTCCTATATTTCCGTATTCATGGGAGTCCACATATATTCTTTTCCTAGAAGAAGGTAGGTTGCCAACCTGACAACCACCAACTCTTGCCAATTTGAGTCTGGTCTGGATTCCTATAGAAGATTTTAAGCACTCTAGTGTTCACTTAATATCCCTACAGGTTACTGATACACAGTTATCAGAACTAATGATAATACTATATAGGAAAGTAAGACTATATTAGTTACTATGGGGGAGATGCTAGTTAAGTTTATTTTGTACAATCCCACAAGGTAAATATCAGTCCCATTTTATAATTAAGGGGTTTAGGGCAACCAAGTTCCTTGTTAAGGCCACAGAGCTAAGTAGATAACAGAGCTGGTGCTGGACATGTAATCCAAATCCTGTCCTCTGTTATAATGCCAGACCATGCAAAGGAGTTTCATCAATTGATCAGGACTGCTAGAAGTGTGCTGAGAAAGATTCTGACACCAAATTCAGGATCCAGCAAAAATAAAGACTGTGATCAATGTGATATATGTCACAACACAAGAATACAGTAGCATGTATATTATCTCTACACTGCCATACTGGTTCTGGAGAGGAATGTCTCAGAACACAAAAAGCAATTCAGAGACAGTGATGCAGTTCATGAGCAGTATTTTGACAGGAATTATCATTCATATAGCAATTATATTCTTTCTAAAACATATTTTGGATTGTTGCTTCCCTAATAATCTTCACTGGTCTACTTCTGCCTAATGAATAAAGTCTGAACCGATTAAGCCTGGTGATCATAACTGTCAATGATGTGGTTGAACCTACTTGTTTAGTCATTCTGCTTTTCTGCCTTTTGTGTTCATGTTGTTCTCTCTGCCTGGTATGTTTATACAGCCCATCAAAATGACCCATTTCTCAAGTTCAAACTTCCTAGTAAAGTACAAAGTTTCCATTACTAGGGTCTGGATGGTCCTCTGTCAGAGATAATGCAGAGTGGAATAACTAGAATTATTTTAATATCATGAACTCTTAAATAATGACCTAATCACTCTATCCTGAGGTCATCTATGTCTGTTGTGTCTTCCTATACTGTTGCTTATTCTTCATTTGGTTCTTAGGAATGTTTATACTCCTTAGTCTGAAGAGGAAGGAACTGTCAACTCTTCTGCTCTCTCTACCCCATGGAGGAGTGACAAACGTGACTGGCCAAAGTCCAGAACATCAATCCATATTTTACTGGTAATATTATATGTCACTCTTCTTACACAACACCCTTTCCCTGTCTACTCTCAAGTCCAATGGGTCCTTGTGCTTCCTAATTTCATGTTGTAAGGAGACCAGCCCATTCTGTTGATCTCGTCTGTAATCAAGCATAGGCAGGTCTGTGGTCTTTTCTATTGTAGAGGTACATGGACATGGGGTTTATTTCAAAGATCCAGCTTTCTCCTCAGGTTCAAGATTGAGATTCAAAGGGTTCAAGATTTAGACTCAGTGTGGGAGAGACGAGATTCCACTTCTGCCTTAGGCACACTCCATATTAGTTACCCTAAGCTTCTGCCAGAGGGCCTGCCATGTTAGAGGTTATCAGTTCCTCCACTAATCAAGTTGAGACTTTGATCCTAAATGGACTCATCCTTTTTTGTGCTTGCTATTGCCAGAATCCTGGAAAGAAGAGGGTTCTGAACTTGTATTGCTCTTCATATCTTGCCTTATATTATTATCGTTTCATGTATAGAATATAAATCTTGTCTCTTTAGCTTGATGACTGGGTTTTAAAAGGTTGGCATTGTGCAAATGCTATGTTTATACTAAGCCTCATAGTTTTGTTAACCAAGTGATTTATCCAGGTAAGCTGTGGTCACATTAGGGAGAGTTCTGAATGTTAGTATAAATTTGGATTTTACTATGAATATGGTAGAGTGATTCCTTCTTAAGCATGATCTATCCAGTAGCAGGACAGGCTGTAGGAAAGAAGGACCAAAGGGCAGAAAGGCAGGTTACAGTAGGGATGATGAGGTCATAAGGAATAAACTAGTGCCGGGGGCATGGGAGGGAGAGGTAAACATTTTTAGAAGTTATCTGACCGCCTGGCAGCAGTTGCACATATGGGCACACAAAAGGGACAGAATTTTGAGGTTTTGAGCCTTATTACTGGGTGAATGTAATCCCTAGAAAGGTAGAATGAGGAAGAAATTTGGGGGAAAATGATGAAATTAGGGTACCTGGGGGACAATATATGGCAGCTGATATTGTGGGTTTACGGAGAGTCAAAAATGGATTTGGAAACCATAAATTGCACTAAGGTGAGAACTAGGGTCAAGGAATGGGTGAGATCATGAGGAAAGCACCCAAAGTAAGAAGAAAACACAGTCAAAAGAACCCAGGGAAATGCCTCAAAGGTTTAGTCCAGTTTCATTTCATTGTTATTTCTCTCCACTGCTTCCCACTAAAAGGGAAGTTGAGTAGTAGGTCAACCTTCATTCTTGCAAGTTTTTTCTAAGTACTACTCATATTAAAGACTCAGAAGAACACCCTTAATATTCTAATCTTTATTAGAATCCAGGAACACAAAGCTATACTCAGTACTCTAAGTTCCCCAAAGTTCATGAATGACCATCATATACTAAATGTGTATGTTATTAGCCAGATGTATAACTGTAACTATGTATTTATGATCGCCCTCTAATAGTTGTCTGTTGGACTGCTATGGACCCGAAATTGTACAAAATGTTTAACCCTATAATGAGTACATGTGTATATGTATATATATTAGATCCTTACTATTGCATAGGATCTAAAACCTTTGACCAGCAGTGAAACCTGACACTCATAGTTTACTATTGTGAGTGGGCAAAGCAAAGACTCTGGTACCAGCCTACTCAGGTTAGTATCCTGGCTCTGTCTCTGAGGTAATTCTAGAACAAGGTTATTAACCTCTTTGTGCCTCAGTTTCCTCACCTATAAAATAAAGACAATAACTGTATATCATGTAAGTTGTTAAAAAGGTTGAATGGAATCTGTATGAAGTGCTTACTATAGTACCTGGCATGTTGACAGTGCCTAATAAGTATCAGCTATTATTATAAACTATTATTTGTTGCATACAACAGAATAAACATTTTAATGAATGAAAAGTGACACAATTTTGTATATAAGATGCTTTGCAAATATTTTTAAAAACCGTTGGTTAGGAAGCTAATACTAATCGTTTGAAATACCATTTCCAAAGAAAAGTATTTTCAGTATAGAATTTATTTTGCCTTAATTTTTTTCTAAGAGATAATCTCTTAGAAATAAAGCAAGTTATTTACACCTCATAGCAGGCAACATCTGGTTAGCTTCTAAGAATCTTAATTAATACTGATGCCACTAAGTGTGGGGTAGGCTAGTTCTTAACGCGAACCTTCAGTTACAGGCACATTAGACGCTAATATCACATTATGACTCATATTGCTTCTAGCTAGTATGTTCTAATAAGCTAGTTATAAATCTATCATTTTTACTTATATTGCTGAATCTACAGGGAACTGTTCTGAAGGAAAGATACACTAATTAATATATAACTATTTACTTAATTCAGCACATTTCCAAATTGATAGAATCGTTCTATCTTGTTCAGTTACATGTGTCCTACAGAAACTATAACCCACCTATCAGTACCTAGTTAGTTATTTATAAAGGTGCTAAATCAAGAGCCCTCTATACACTCACCTAAAAATATGGGCTTTTTGACTTTTAAAGCTAGGCTAATGAGCTCAACAGTTCTTTTCAATCAGCCTCTCATACAACTTGTCAGACTATCCTATTATTTATAAAAAGATTAAATATAATTTCAAAAACACCTCCAAAGCTCACTCCCTATTTTATTCATAGACAGACAGTACCAAATTTGAGAATATAAATAAAATGTTTCCACCTGAACAAAACAGTGAAATTTAACAAGGCTAACCTTAATTAGAATGGTGAAACCCTACCTCAGTTTAAAATGCCTTTAAGGAATTCATAGCTGTCAAGATGATATAATTCTATAAGAAAGAAAAAAAGATTTTTTTCAGAAAACAAGTCAAAGTAAGTTGTCACAGTATTCACAGTATATGATGTAGAATAAATGCTTAATCAAATGAAATTAAAGAACCTAAACCTAGGGCGCCTGGGTGGCTCAGTCGTTAGGCGTCTGCCTTCGGCTCAGGTCATGATCCCAGGGTCCTGGGATCGAGTCCCACGTCTGGCTCCCTGCTCGGCGGGAAGCCTGCTTCTCCCTCTCCCACTCCCCCTGCTTGTGTTCCTGCTCTCGCTATCTATCTCTCTGTCAAATAAATAAATAAAATCTTTAAAAAAAAAAAAAAAAAAGAACCTAAACCTAAAATTTTATTTTACATTATAAATAGCTTTGGAATTATAAATTCTCATTTCGACATCTTACTGATTTGCCCAATTCTGTTTCGGAATGTACATTTAAGAATTTAGGATAAAAAGTGCCAAAAAACTTATCATTATAATGTATGCTTATGCTTTATTATACTTGTCTTTTGTGACATATTCTACAATCCTGAGGGCAGGACTATGTCTACCTTGTTCATTACTGTACCCCCAGTGCTAGAATAGTGCCTGGCTCATAGTAGGCATTTAGTAAATATTAAACAGATGAGGCATGTAAGGAGATTGTGATTTATAAGTATTTGAAAATATTTAAGTTCCTTTAAAAAATTCTTAGAGTGGCATTTGTTTTTACTCATTCATTGACCATGCATTGTGGACCTTCTATCAGGTTCTATACTAGGCTCTTGTTTGTTTGCCAAGGAGGAGCCCAGAAGGAGCCCTGTAACTGGACAATTACAATATACTACAATACTACAACATAACACATTTATAAACATTCAGACAGTGTTGTAGAAGGCCAGAAGAAGCAATTTAGCTTTACCTAGGTGAGCTGGGGAGAGTTTCACAGAGGATGTGACATCTGAGGCTGCCCTTAAAGAATGAGCAGGAATTTACTAGACAGACATGGGAGAAAGAGCAATCCAGGTAGAGAGAGAGAAGCAGGAGAGAGATCTGGAGTTCACAGAGAGAGAGACTCCAGGGGGCTGAAGTCACATGGTGTGAACAGTATACCTTCAAATGCCTCCTTTCCTCCTGAGTGAGGTGTGAGCTGGAGGAAAAATCACCTAATACCTTTTACGGAAGTCCTGCTTTTAACTATATAATTAGCTATATAACACTGTAAGTATCTGCTTTATTATTCTAGATATGTGTTTGATACATAAACCACTTAGAAAATTCATCTGACTCTTTTTTGAGGAGCTTTTCTGACTACTCTAAGAGTTAAAACGGGGAAAAAAATATTCACCTGTCAGGTGACATAAAACCAATTTCTACTAAATGTGCCAGAATAATTTTTCTTCACCTCAAGAACGGTTAGTCTTCAGTCTGTTCATTACTGTCTTTTTATAGTATTTTTATTTAATAAAACCTATTAAGACTACCATACAAATCTCTTTACTTATGCTTTTATCTTTTAACTGATCAATTTTTATATTGCTGACATCCCTTCTTCACCATTTGCTCATTTAAAAATTCATAGCATGTGAGATATGTCTCTGGAGAAAATGTCTATAAAATTTGTTACAGCTGGCAAATGTGGATGAGTCAGTGATAGCACATGACTAAATGCTTCACAGAAAATAAAATTTGTTTCTGTAGTAAGCAGAACTGTTTAAATGTTATTTATTTTTATGTTTCAAAGAAAATATATTGTGAAGTGCTGCATTGATTTAATACGCAACAATGTCTGTGTACATGCTGTAGAAGGAAAATTTATGAAACCTTTGCACAACTCCTTTAATTGAATTTTCCAAATCTCTCACCACACACAAATAATCAATATCTTCTGCAGAGAAAACCAGTCAGAATTATTACAGTCTTTCGTTTCAATTTTGTTGTCATCAGCACATACAGAGCACCTGGATATTCCTAATGTCTGATAGCAAGTTATTTACACCTCTTAAACACATAATTGCTACTAAGTGAGTTCAAATCTATGGTTGAATTTTTTTAACTGATTATTTAAAAGATAAAAATGATCATACTTCTAGAGAAGTATACAAAAATTTAAATCATGGAAGAAATTATTTAAAAGGCTTTGAAAAGTAATAGATCAGTTTGTTTTTCCTTAAATCCTAGACAAATCTCAAGTAAGCAGTCAAAATGTATCCCCAAAACAGTGATGAATAGTCTAAGACAAGGGCATTAACATTATTAATAGGAAAGGTACAAACCACGTACAACATGCATGATAGGTGAATTCTGATAAAGAGCTAAAGGACTACAGTTGTACATTAATGTAGATTTGTCACCAAAACTAATATCTCCATTTTTTTTATCTCCAGATAAACCAAGAACATTAAGGCACAGGTAGGAATTTTTGTTGTTTCTTCTAAAACTCATCATGTCTAGACTTCAAACTTCAGTGCTTTTAAAACCGAAGTATTTGTTTGAAAAAAGATACTGTTTAATGTTAAGATATAAAAAACTAAAAGGGTAGTAGTCTTCTAGGGAGTAAAATTATTTGGCCGATATGATAAATACTTTTTCAAGACTGAGTGGGGGAAAGAACAACATATTTTTAAGTTAAAAAATACTTCCGTGGGTGGTTAGAATGAAAAGGCAGTATCAAACTATTTTATAGTCTTAGAACAGAAAGAGCTTAAAATTTGTCCTGTAGTCCAAGAATTTGAAAACTTTAAAATCCTATAACCCAGATGAATTTTACAATGTAAGACAGTAAGTTAGCTAAAGATAACAGAAATGTTATAGTTTGTGCTTTTCTTTTGAAGGCCACAGCTAAAACTCTGAAATATTTTGTATTACAAACAGTTGAGACAACTTTTTTGAACAATGTAAAGTTCAGATGGTTACATTTCATCTCAAATATGCATACTGCAACCTACACAATTATTCTCAAAACAGATAAAATATGTTTTGGACTAAAGCTAAGTGTCTAGATTTCATATCTTGGCAACTGTTCTACAATTTGCTTACATTCTTTTCAAAAACATTTTGTTTACTGGAAGTACTGGTCATAGACAAACAATGATGGTATTTTTTAATATTTCCAGAAAAAATGAAAATACTAAGTACTATATAATGCCATCTATTGACTTAGGAATATTTGTATCAAGTTGTCTTAAGTAGAGGTTGATTATGTAAAGTAAATAAATTTCATGCCTTACCATGTGATGATAATGTGACATTCCATCTGTATCAACCCATTGAATGGTCATGTTTTAAATCTTCAGCATAACAAATTAAGAATAATTATGAAATTCACATCCAAATCTAACAGAAAAAGGACCTTTCATCTCATTATTTTTCTAAGAGTCATAAAGCCAATATTATTAAGGAAAGTAAAGTTAGGCTTCCTTCCTAAGTAACTGAAAAAAGAAAGCCTTCCTTTGTTTAAGAAATTTGTATTTAGCAGGGGAGAGACTCTTTTATTCATATACTCTATCAAAGCATTCTCTGATTTGCCACGTCCAGTTCTTTTGAAAACTATGAAAATCTCAGTGTACCTTTTCATGTTATTGTGTACATTTTAATTTCCCCTGAATGTTACATAAAGCCTTAAGAATGTGTGTCAGATGTCTATTTATTTAGAACACTAGCATGTTATTTTTACAATTATACTGTTCTGCCTGTAATAAAGACTGCAACTGATGCTAAACAAGCTAGCAGTGGCATGGAAAAATAAATAGAACTAGGGGACCGACTTGAAGAAGCAACAACAGCATAAATGTTGGAATTTTCCTGATACTGTCTATTTTAACTATTCTAGGAAAATTTTATGAGAATCTGAAGGACATTCTTTTGATCGTGAAACAAGTAATTTGTTCTTATTTTCATTAAGTACTTAGTAAAACAAATTCCATACATATTATGGGAGTTATTTTTATATTATATAATTTCTAATATTACGAAGATTCCCCAAACATTTTAAAATTTAAACAATTCTGAATAATAGCATAGTAAAAGAAAGGAGTAAAGTAGAAATTTCTATAAAAAGCTGAAGGCTAGATCCCCAAATAAGGAAGGTATAAAGCAAATTAGTTTGAGATGTCAAAAACACTAGCAAAGTCCTTGTAAAATGAATGTATAAATAAGAAGGGTTGAAAGTTATTAACTCAGCAAAAAAATTATATATATATATAAATGTGTTGATGTGCATCATCTTTAATCAAAAACAAAACAAAACCACCAAAATAAAAAAATACATATATTATGAACCAGAAAGAGAAGAGTGAAAAACACTCAGTAAAAACACTCAAACTCAAATTATAAAGGAAATAAGTTTCAAAAGATTTTTCAGGCAACAATACTTTAAAAAAAATTAGTGGAAAAGCTAATGAAGATCTGAATACCTCAGGAAATATAAAAGCTAATGCAGCTCTTGCCAAGAAACAGAAATGGAAGATGACATATATTCTAATATATATTTTTACAGCTATCACATATTTTATTTATCTAAATTCAGTTTTCATTTAAACCACAACAAATAATCAATGCTTATTAGAAATTTTAAAACATGATTTAGTCATAGGATCTCCTTTATGCATGAATAAACACTAAGTCCTTAAGGAAAACCTGGTAATGGGCAAGTTAGTTTTAATGCCTAAAATACTAGAAAATAGTTTTAAGGCTGGTCATGCATAAACACACAAAGAATTGGTACATACTAGATAACTGAAAGGAGATAAATTTTAACACATGGAATATAACTTTAACGTCTTAATAAATGTTTAGGGAAGGAAACAATACTTTCGGAAAATTTTTTCTCATTATTAAAGTGATCCACTTATTCTACAATTTTCTCTCCCCCATTTTTCAAAACTTGGTGAAAGCCAACTCTGTAATTCTAGTCAATTCTAGGAAATTACAGATTGAAAAAAAATTCACACCACTCGCACAGAATATATAGAAGAAAGATTTCCTCTGGTTTGGAAATAATAAACATTCCAATTTCCCATTATGATCCTCTAAAACTTGTCAAGTTAAAAGAGACTGAAACCACTGAAACTCAGCTACACATTATAATCAATTTTCACAGTATAGGAGAGAAGGGATCTTAAGCCTTTTCTAAGAGCTAACTTCATATTCTTAAATTCTTGGGATCACAGTGGAAGTTAGCTGCTCTACTGAATGGCTCAGGAAACCTGCTCAGCTCTCTTCCCACATGAGCTTTGGAGGATCCTGTCAGGGCTGTTTCACTGCATTACCCAGGTGGCCTTTGGAAGTAACAGGGAATCCCAGCACTTTCCACTGCAAACTCATCACACTGGCTGTTAAAGATCCTAAATACAGTCTAATATACTAGATTGGTTGAGATGGTTTCAGTTATGCCTCATGTCTGAATCTAAAAACTGGGACGACTAGATGATTTAATTTGTTATAAGAAGAGGCAACATGGAACAATGAAAAAACCAAACTATTGGAGGTTAGACTGGTCTTTAGTTGGAATCTCTGCTCTGACACTTAAGTAGCAGTGTCTTTGGGGAAGTTACTTAACATTTTTTGTCTTTATTCCTTATCTATAATGACAATGATAACAAGCTATCTTGCAGAGTTGCTATAAAGATCTGCTGATCCTAGTGTTGGGAACATAGTAATTACTGGTCCTCAATAAATGGTAGTCATTGGTACTCAAAAATGGTAGACTAAAACATGGCTACCCGTTTAAAGGCCTACCTTCACTTGCAGAGATTGCAAAATGGCATTCATGTCAGTAATATTAAAATGATCCCTCTTAAGTTGGTCTAAAGGTTTTAATATTTTACAGTCCATGATCATTTTGCTTACTGAGGTATGGATGTGCATGTGTTATGGGAAAACCTGCTAATTTAGTCTCCCACACTGTGAAATGCTCAGAGGCATATGAGTTCACAGTAGATCAAACATCATTAATGATCTGAAAGTTTTCAGAACACTGGTTACAAAGTAACTTTTTATGCTTTGTGTAATCCTAATTCACCATTAAAAGTTGCTATATATTAATGCATTGTTCCCCCATCTGTCTATATTCTCAAGAAGAACTTTTAATAAAAAGACAAAATTTAAATCTTAAACTGAAAATTGTATTTCAAAAGATATATATATATATTTTTTAAAGATTTTATTTATTTATTTGACAGAGAGACACAGCGAGAGAGGGAACACAAGCAGGGGGAGCGGGAGAGGGAAAAGCAGGCCTCCTGCTGAGCAGGGAACCCTATGCGGGGCTCGATCCCAGGACCCTGAGATCATGACCCAAGCCGAAGGCAGTTGCTTAACTGACTGAGCCACCCAGGCACCCCTCAAAAGGTATTTTAAAGTTTAATCTTCAGGGAAGTTATCTTATCAGACATGGTCTGCCAAATCAGTATAAGGTTTGCAAATGAGATTTATGATCTTTTAAAAAGATCACACTAAAAAACTCATGATGATTAGTTTTCAATGGTGAAATGAGATGAAAGGATCTTTTTATATAAATGAAAACACAATTCTTTACCTTTGTTGGGAAGTCCTGAACTCTTCTTTTCAAACAGTTTTTGTTCTGTTACTTTTTTCACTAAAAAACAAACAAACAAAAACGCCCAAACCAAAACAAAACAACTCATGTTAAGAATTAGCATGGAATATGAATAATTTCTCATCCTGGGATAACTTCATAAGAAAAAAATAATTTGAAGTAATACATACAGGTATCAAGTACAAACTGCAGTATCTTATTATATCTTATTTAAAGAATGAGCACCATATTTTTAAGAAGCTTGATTATCAGTTTGCAAGGCATATTCTTTTCCTTCGTATTCAACAAGAATCCCTGAAGTAACATATCCTGGTAAAAGATATATGGCTTCTTATTCCCTAAATAATACTTCCATTACATGTCCAGTAGTGCCATATATAAAAAAAACTCTATCAGATTTAAATTTGGGAAAAATTATTAGGTTTATCTCTAAAACTGAAAACATTAGAATATATATTTACATTTACAAATAAGGAATGGAGCGATGCCATTGAAAACTCATGAATTTTTCTTACTTAGTTCTTTTGTTTTCTGCATTTCTCTTGGTAAGAAACATGATGCACGGGAGATACCAAGGAGATTTTCAAGCTCTCTACTGCCCTCCAAAGCCTAAAAGAAAGACATCTTAAATGAGTTAAGTTCTCTACAAATATAATATTACTGACAAGTCTAGTGAAAATACAGTTTACTGTTTTTTTCATCTGAAAAAAACTCTGTGGTAGGAAATTTAACTTTTTCTGGCAGGTCAACTACTCCAAGTTTTAAAATGTGAAAAATTCAGATATTACTAAAATATTATGGTTAATTCATGTTCATGTAAGAAAAGGAATTCCCATGAAAAGTAAATTAGACATATTCCCTGCAAATTCTTTTCTGGATTGGATTCTCCATGCTGGGGCTTCTTTCCTATTTTCCTTTTGCAAATGGAGTGGTAGACATATGAAAAATTATATGCCGAAAGAAAAAAAAAAGCTAACCTGTATACTGCTTAAGTTTTGCATTATTTCTATGATTTCTTCTGATGATTTCTCCACTTTAGATAGCAACACCATGAATCTATAAATGAAAAAAAAATTAGCACGATCAAGCATTTAAACACATTAAATCATTTTCACATCTTTAATTTTTTTCTTTTTTTAAGATTTTATTTATTTTTTGACAGAGAGAGAGACAGTGAGAGAGAGAACACAAGCAGGGGGAGTGGGAGAGGGAGAAGCAGGCTTCCCGCCAAGCAGGGAGCCAATATGGGACTCGATCCCAGGACCCTGGGATCATGACCTGAGCCGAAGGCAGTCGCTTAACAACTCAGCCACCCAGGTGCCCCAACACCTTTAATTTTTTTTAAAAGATCTTAGATTCAGTTTTCTAATCCTTTTCTTTACAAAGTGGTAAAAGATGTAAATGCTCCTCCTTCATTATTTCATCCCTTTACAAACACAATATATATTCTCAATCATCCTGCATTTGGGATTTTTGCTTTCTTTCACGCCCACTGAACAGGGGGTGAAGATGTGAAGATATAGTTAGTTGGCTTGCTCCTTTCTCCACAGTACCACTTTGAGAACAATAATACACCATTCTCCTTATTTACCTTGATCTAAGTCTATGAGTCAGTGTTACCAGTAAGTTTTTTTAATAAAAAGTAAGTTTTATGGCTTAATAAATTTCAGTGTGAAAAAGATTACAAAGGCATTAAGTTTGAAAACAAAGAAAACTTCATTTGTAATCCTATCTCCTGAACATATCTCTAGTTAATATGTTAGCATACAGGAAAAATTTTCTTAGTTTTTTTTTGAAACAATTTCTATAACTTTATATCATACTTTCCTTAATATAATATTACATATATATTTTTTTGCCACATCACCCATAGGTTTATAATTTTCAAGGCTGCACATTATACCTAGTAAGCATACCAAAGATGACTTAACCATTCCCTTATTGTTGTAGTTTTAGTGTTTTTTCCAATTTTATGATCTCATAGCTGTATATAATCTACATCAGTGCAGTCTAATAGAAATAAAATGTAAGCCACACATGTAATTTAAAATTTTCTAGTAGCCACATTAAAAGTAAAAAGAAACAAGTGAACTTAATTTTAATAATATATTTCTTTAACCAATATATCCAAAGTATTATCATTTCAACATGTAATCAATAAAAATTATTGAGATAGTTTATGCTTTTTTTTCAAAATCCAGTGTGTACTTTACACTCATAGCACATCTCATTTCAGACTAGTCACATTTCAAATGCTCATTAGCCATGTGTGGCTGCCTAGTGACTACTGTTTCAGAGACCACAAATCTGTATTATTGATTTTATGAAAGAAACTAGAAATTTTATTTAAATGCTTTTCAAAAATCACATCAGTGTTATCCATTAACATTTCTGTGCTATTAAAAATAAGATTAATATGACACGTTAAATTTTCATACACAATGAATATGTAGAGTATGTTTCATCCACGTAAAATATATGAGTATGCAAGCAAGGAGTGGAGAAACAGCATTTATGCAAAAACTAAAACTTATGTGAGGAAAATGGAACTGCAGGTGATCTTTTTCTCTTTAAAAATTTTCCCTTATTATCATGCATTTCCAATGAAAAGTCACCTGTCAGAGGCCTTACTTGCTTACCACCTGAACCTCAGTTTGAAAGATAGTGACATAAAGGAATTCCAGCTCCTTCCATTGAGCTCCAAAAGTCTCAAGGAGCAAGTGGGCTTAAGTGACTCCCACCCAGGGCTGGGAACCTCCAGCTTCCCCTACATTATACCAACACTACTCACTCCCTCAGGGGGGCAAAGCTGAGGCAAATGAGCTATTTCACCATGAGAAGCAATCCTAAGGGCTCTTTACCTCTCATTCTTTTCCTGGGAGGACTGAAGTGGCAGAGCCTCTCTACACTACCTTACCTACCATACCTTAAGGAACTGATGATATTCCGTGTTGACCCTTACGGAATTATGTGGGAAGGATGGGACCTGCAGGGTTGCCATCTTGAATGACTCCAAGGGGCTCTGTTCAGATAGATTAAGATGAGAATGGTGCCCCCAGGAGTTGTGCATGTAGCATCCCCAACAGACCTGCTAATAATTCTGTTTCTCAAGTTAAAATAGTTATTGAGGGGCTGAGCTAGGCAAACTGTTTTCGACAAACTTGGAGAGCTGTAATGGCCTGAACATCAAATAACTGGGGAAATTGTTTTCAAAATATCCTTCCCATGCTTGAGCTGCTTTTGCAGGGAAACTTGTCTTCACTGCATGACCAGTAGACTAGTGGACAGTCCATCATTCTTCTCATTTTTTTATATTCAGATTTCTGCCTTACTACTCTACTGGTACTATACTCTCAAAGGCCACAAATGAACTCTTAATTAATTCCATTACTAAAAACTTATATCAAAGTTACTACCTGTAAGAGACTGTATTTATATATAATCTCAAGAAACCTGGAAGTTACATGTACATCACAGGTTTTTCTTTATCCTCTTAATATTATGTCTTACAGAGAAAAAGGTATATAGGTCACAGAACCTCTACTTAATCTAATTGTTTATCTAAACTGATTATTTTGGTAGCTGGATTGTAACGATGAAATATGTTGCTAAGTTTTTTTTTGAACTCTTTCTAAAGTCAAAGCACGGTAGTTGTTACTTTACAAGCTATATCTTAATCTTTAAAATAATTCTCTGTGATAAACATTATCTCCATTTTATAGATACGGAAACTGAAACACAAATTATTTAATTATTCAGGGTTACACAATAAGGAACACAGTCATTGTGCATTCTTTGGGATTTTCTACATATAGCATTGTGTTGTCTGAAAATAGAGATAGTTTTAGGGGCGCCTGGGTGGCTCAGTTGTTAAGCGTCTGCCTTCGGCTCAGGTCATGATCCCAGGGTCCTGGGATTGAGCCCCACATCGGGCTCCTGGCTAGGCCGGGAGCCTGCTTCTCCCTCTCCCGCTCCCCCCACTTGTGTTCCCTCTTCTCTCTCTGTGTCACATAAATAAATAAAATCTTTAAAAAAAAGAGATAGTTTTATTTCTTCTTTTCCAAATGGATGCCTTTTGTTTTCTTTCTTCTTCCCTTCCTTCCCTCCTCCTGCCTAATTGCTCTGATTAGAATTTCCTGTAAAATGTTGAATACTAGTGGTGAAAACGGGCATGCCTATCTTGTTATTGATCTTTGGGGAAGGCTTTCATTCTTCCATGTCAAAAATTTTGAACAGTTGAAAAATAAGTCTCTTGTAAACACTGGTTTCTCTTTTAGTCTTTACTTACCTACAGAATATAGGCATGACTTTATTTTCATTTTAAGTTTTTGATAAGCATGTTCAACTAACTCACTCCTAAAGACCGGGTGATTTAAGCAGAAAAATGAACCATAAATCTGATTCTTGTTGCATAACTGAATGCTTAAAACATAATAAAGAGTAACTCAGACTTAGAATTCTTTTTTCCCCCCAGATTTAGAATTCCGGACAGTGGCTACCTGTCACAATTAATTGTATTCATAACAAACAAACAAATAAAAACCCACTTCTAGCATAATTCTTTACAATTAGAAAGGTTTTATTTGGATTAGTATAGAAATTTTTTAAAAATCTAAAAAAAAAATTGCTTTTCTATCTATAAGAGAATAAGCCAGTGGTTAAAAATAAGCTTTATACAACAGCAGGGACTTTTGTGGTGATGGGAATGTCCTATATTTTGATGGTGGTGAACGTACACATGTGATAAAGTTACACGGAACTAAAAACATATATATACAGACACCAGTGAGTACATGTAAAACTTAAGAAATCTGAATAAAAATCAGTGGACGGTGGCAATGTCAATTTTCTGGTTGTGATACTGTCTACAGTTTTGCAAGATGTTATCATGTCAGTAAAGTGAGAAACGGGTACACATGATCTCTCTGTTTTACTTCTCACAACAGCATGTGAATCTACAATCTGAAAATAAAAGGTTTAATGGAAGTAAACCTGCAGAAAGATAGTCACCAATACTGTATTTTCATAGCAGTGACAATAGCCAGCAGCAAATTGCCAAGAGGAAGAAAAGCCAATGGCAGTGAATTATATAATATATTTTCCTTTCAGAGTATAAAGGATATGGAAGTTCACATAAAATATTAATGTGTAGGTGTTTGTTTATAAATGAGCTCTATTGACATGTCACTAACTGCTTGTTTTCTGGGGAAAAAAATTTTAAACCTAGAATGTGGAACTATATTTTCCTTTTGGAAGAATTCTTATATTTAAAACTTACCAAATTGATTTAATAACAGGATGTCATTTTAGGACATATACATAATTGAAAAACAAAAAGTGTAAAAGTATACATTGTATGCCACCTTTGTATAAAAAGAGAAATCAGAAAAAAGAAATGAAACAACTTGATTTTATAAAAATAAACATAAGAAAGGGAAACCAGAAATTAATGAATTTGGTTACCTACAGGGAGTAGATAGAAAGAATGGGGAGGGAGTGACACTTCTCTGAATATACTTTTTTTAAAGTTTTGGCTTTTGGAATCATATTAATGTTTTACATCGTTAAAAAATTAAATCAAAAAGGATGAGAGAAAAAAGATTAAAATTGAAAAAAAAACAGAAACAAGAGAACCTAACTACTTCAAATGAATAACTAATTCTTCAAACAAAGAACTAGTCCAAGTAATGTGGAGAAAAAGGAATCCTCTTACACTGTTGGTGGGAATACAAACTGGGGCAGCCACTGCAGAAAACAGTATGGAGGTTCCTCAGAAAGTTAAAAATAGAACTACCCTACTATCCAGTAATCGCACCACTGGATATTTAACCCCAAAATACAAAAACACTAATTCAAAGGGATACATGCACCTCTGTTTATGGCAGCACTATTTACAATAGCCAAATTATGGAAGCAGCCCAAGTGTCCATCAATTGATGAATTGAGTAAAGAAGAGGTGGTATATATATACAATGGAATATTATTCAGCCATAAAAAAGAATGAAATCTTGCCATTTGCAACAACATGGATGGAACTAGGTAGGGAGTATAATGCTAATAAGCAATAGAAGTCAGAGAAAGTTAAATACTATATGATTTCACTCATATATGGAATTTAATAAATAAAACAAACAAAGAAGAAAAAAGAGAGACAAACCAAGAAGCAGATTTAAAAAAATTTTTTTTTAAATATTTTTAAAAATTTTATTTGTCAGAGAGAGAGAGTGAGCAAGCACAAGCAGGGGGAGCGGCAGGCAGAGGGAGAAGCAGGCTCCCCGCTGAGCAGGGAGCCCAATGTGGGGCTCAATCCCAGAACCCTGGCATCATGACCTGAGCTGAAGGCAGACAGATGCTTAACTGACTGAGCCACCCAAGTGTCCCCAAGAAACAGATTTTTAACTATAGAAAACAAACTGATGGTTCCCAGAGGGGAGCTTTGTGGAGGGGGGGATGGGTGAAATAGGTGATGGAGATTAAAGTGTACAATTATCATGATGAATACTGAGTAATGTTTAGAATTGTTGAATCACTATATTGTACACCTGAAATGAATATAGCACTGTTAACTATACTGGAATTAAAATAGAAAACATTAACAAAAGAGAACTAATCCAAGTAGTTTTGAACATAGTAATTTGACTATATACTGTCAAATTAAAGACAAAAAAGATTTGCAAACAAAACTTGAATGCTTTGCAAGCTTGTTTTTAATAGTGCTATGAGTGCAGGAATTCTCAAACTATTTTGTGTTCATGGTAAGATTAAGCAAATGTAAAAATATACTGCTGCTATGAGGAGCCAAAGATGTAGTATCTCTGAGAAGGGGTGCAAATACGGAAAGGGTGAAAGCAAGGAAAAACCCTTTAACACTATGAACTCATGAATTTTAAAAAGGCCGACTAATAGAAGAAATGATGGAGTTAGAAAATCACCACTGTATAACCAACTTAGTAGTAATTGACTTAGTAGGGTAGACTATCTTCCCACTGTAGGTGGGCATCATTTAATGCATTGAGGGGCTGAATAGAACAAAAGTGGAGGCAAGGAGGATTGGTTCCCTGCCTGCCTGTTTATTTTTTTAAATTTATTTTTATTTTTAAATTTCTTTTATTTCTTTCTTTTATTTATTTGACAGAGAGATAGTACAAGTAGGCAGAGCGGCAGGCAGAGGGAAAGGGAGAAGCAGGCTCTCTGCTAAGCAGGAAGCCCGATGGGGGGCTCAATCCCAGGACCCTGGGATCATGACCTGAGCCGAAGGCAGCCGCTTAACCGACTGAGCCACACAGGCGCCCCTTAAATTTCTTTTATTTTTTAGAGAGAGCAAGAGAGCGAGCATGGAGGGGAGGGGGTGGGGGAGAGGGAGAGAGAGAATCTCAAACAGGCTCCATGGGCAGCATGGGGCTTGATCTCATGACCCTGGGAATATGACCTGAGCTGAAATGAAGAGTCAGACCCTAAACCCACTGAGCCACCCAGGCGACTCATCCTGCTTGCCTGTTTGAATTGGGACATTGCTCTTCTGCTCTTGAACTTGGATTTACACCATCAGCTCCCCTGGTTGTCAGGCCTTTGGACTTGAACTTGAATTACACCACTGGCTTTCTTGAGTCTCAAGCTTGTGGATGGTAGATAGCGGGACTTAGCCTCTCTAATTGCATGAGCCAATTCTTCATAATCAATCTATCTCTATATATGCAAGTATATACATATAACTCATTATCAATACATTTTAATTATTTTTTTAAAAGATTTATTTATTTTAGAGACAGGGAGTGTGTGTGTGCATGAAAGTGGGGGGAGGGGCAGAGGGAGAGGGAGAGAGAGAATCTCCAGTAGACTTCCTGCTGAGCATGGAGCCCAATGGGCTTTATCCCAGAACCCTGAGATCATGACCTGAGTTGAAATCAAGAGTTGGATGCTTAACCAACTGAGCTACCCAGGTGCCCCAATACATTTTAATTATTAATAACAATATCAATGTCATTTTATTATCATTAAATGTTATATTTTATTAATACTATATTATTATTATATTATCACATATATATGTATCTGCAATTGGTTCTGTTTCTCTGGACAACCCTAACCTATACAATTGCCAAAATGAAATATAAAATGCTATGATCGGGGCACCTGGGTGGCTTAGTCGTTAAGCGTCTGCCTTCGGCTAAGATCATGATCCCAGGGTCCTGGGATCAAGCCCCACATCGGGCTCCCTGCTCAGCGGGAAGCCTGCTTCTCCCTCTCCCACTCCCCCTGCTTGTGTTCCTGCTCTCGCTCTCTCTGTCAAATAAATAAAATCTTTAATAAAAAAATGCTATGATCATTTAAAACTGATTTACAAATGTGAAATGTTCAATTTAATTTCAGATTTTCAAAAACCAAGTCTTTAGAATGGCTTTACAAGCTAATAAAAGAAATCTAACAAATGGAACAAATGAAGAACCCATTACTAAAGCTAGTAAAATGGCTTTATTGACTAGGATTGAGTAATTTTATAGTGAGTGGAAAAAAACAATCAGCAAGCCATAATTTTTATCTATTGTAAAATATCTTGGCTTGTCCTTAAGTTCACTAATTCTAGTATCAAGTCATGGAGTGATATAGATAAATAATAGGGATCTTTAGAAATAAACATTGAGAGAAATTAAGTAAATATAGGCAAATTCCTAAGTGAACCATAACAAAGGTTCTTGTTCCCTTGCTACTTTAAAGCTCACTGCTACGAGAGCTGTTGTTAAAAATCTGGAGCTGTAAGAAAATTGATGGGTTCAGAAGAAAAAGGATGGGAAGAAACTATAAAAAGTCAGAATAGCTTAAGTGGAGCTGATTTGGGGGAAAGCAAGGGTAAGTTTGGCTTGCTTACATGGTATCACTGTTGTCCAAAAACATTTCCTCCTTCACTGCCCACTTTTATTCCTAAGTTTGTTATACTTCATATAATTATATCAGAAATTCATTTGGTTTAGCAGGTATCTACTTTCATTTTTTTTAATTTTTAAAATTTAAATTCAATTAATTAACATACGGCATATTATTAGTTTCAGAGATAGAGTTCAGTGATTCATCAGTCTTATATAACACCCAGTCTTATATAACACCTGGGTGTTACCTGCTTTCAACTACAAGATTATACATTTTTCAAAAACTGTTACCTGCCACTTGCTCTCACTGTGTGTCCTTTGGTACAATTTATTTTTGTGTGTATATATTGCCAATTTTAAAATACATTAAATAAGTTAAACAAAAAGAGAATGCTTTCCCTTTTTTGGGAAAGATTTTATTTATTTATTTTAGAGAGAGAGAGAGAGCATGAGTGGGAGGAGAAGCAGAGGAGGTGGGAGAGCAGACTCCATGCGGAACAGAGCCTGACGCAGGGCTCAGTCTCACAACCCCGAGATCATGACCTAAGCTGAAACCAGGAGTTGGACACTTAACCAACTGAGCCACCCAGGAACCCCAAGAATGCTTTCCTCTTAATATCTAGTTGAGACTGGTTTCACTGAGGAAATGGGAACTTTGCTTAGGGGAAGGAAGGAGTAGTAATTTACAATGAAAATATTTGTGGGACAGGGCACATGAAAATATTTGGAGCTGGGGGAGCGTGGCTAGGAAAAGCATCTAGTAAAAGCAGATAAAGGGGGTATGATGATAGATGTAGGAGAGGCCAAACAAAGAAATTTCTCTGTGAAACTCTTCCCTTTGTCCCTGTTGTACTCTAAATGGCATTCAATTTTTGTATATTTTAATCTAGACTAGTACTGATTAAGACTATAGTTCAGCTACATTATGAAAAAAATAGACTTCTGGGGTTATAACCACAAGTTACAACACTATTCGTATGGAAAATGCATTCTGAATTCCACTCAAATGATTTAAAAAAACATTTTCAAACATAATTTATAACCTATTTCTAAGTTTGGAAAGGTATATTAACTTACAACATAAGACCATAAGCTCCCAATGGGTAGAAATTTCATTTTCTTCATCTTTATCCACCCATCATATTGTGTGGCACACGGACAATATAGCTGAAAGGGTAAATGAGCTGAACATATGAACTACTTTGAAAATGTAACCCCCTGTTCTGGTGAATTCAATGTTCCAGCCTTGGTGGACAGATATAACTGTTCTTTCCAGGATATACATGCGAAGTAGATTTTTGTAGATAATATCTTCATTCAAGGCAGCATTGGCTGGCCAACAGAAAAATGGTTGGGTACTGGCATATAAAAGCCTCTTGGGTTCCTCTGGATCTCTTACTCTGCTGGCTTCACTGTGTTCCTAGCTCTTGAACCAGCTATTTGTTAGGCATTATGTTCCCAGATAACGGATTATTTTTCCATCCATATAAAATCTGAAAAGGGCATTTTCCTCAGTTTTATCTTAAGCTGGTCTCTTTTTTATGGGCTGGGAAACTGCACTCAATGAGTATTAAAATTAAGATATCCCGGGGCGCTTGAGTGGCTCAGTCAGTTGAGTGTCCGACTCTTGGTTTTCTCTCATGTCATGATCTCCGGGTCCTGAGATCAAGCCCTGCATGGGACTCTGCACTCAGTGGGGGGTTTGCTTGAGATTCTCTCTTTCCCTCTCCCTCTCCCCTCACCCCACTTGCACTCTCTCTTTCTCTCAAATAAAAAAAAATTTAAAAAAATTAAGATATTACATATCATGATTACATGAACACTGCAAAACCCATCACAAAATATTTTACTTCTTTAAAAAAGAATACTTCAACTCAGGTATAAACTATTTTTTAATTTTTGCAAATAGATTATTTCTCTTAAATTATTACTTTAAGAAATATGATTCTTTTCTTTTAAGACACATGTGTTTATTATTTCAAAAACAACAAACTTACTCATCATTGTCTTTTGTTGTAGATTCCTTCCTTTCGGTTAAACTGAGGTGCCTCAATTTTTTCCTTTTTCCTATATACAAGCAGTAAAAAGAAGAACTTAAAGTTAAGGGGAAAATTGTCAAATTTTAAATAGAATTTAGATCACCAAAGTTTAAATAGAAAATAAAAAGGTAGACTAATGAAAGGGAGGTAGGAAAAGAAAAAGTATCCTAGAATTTGCTATGGAAAAAAAAATCACTATTACGAATAACTTTTCAATAGCTATTTTTTTTAATTTCCCAATATCCCAGTTTTTTACTCATGATGACTTTATATAGAAAAAATAATCTTTACTAGATAAAGGATACTTTCATCAAATATTTTAATAAACAATATTATCTTAAAGTTTCCAGTTTGTATTATTTCACCCCTATGTTTTGCCTCAAAGTTAACAACAGGTTGGTGATACTTATATCTACAAAATAGTGAGTTTCTAGTGATGTCACAGTAAAATAAATTTGATAAATGTGCCTGACTTTAAATACATATTGAAAAAATGCATAATGATTTAGTAAACTCTTGGAAAGATCCTGTGTGTGGGGTTGAAAGGTAAATTTGATTTTATAGCTCTAGTAGAATATGTTTGCATTTATTAGTGGTCAAACAGATAATTGTTTTATGAGCTCTCCATTTAGTTGTTGGTTCTACTGTACCTCATAGTACAGTACACCATATACTTTAAACATATCTGATGTATAATAAGTATTTGAGGACATATTAGCAAAAAAATTCTTAATGTCTTACATACAGTGGCCTTCAATAAATGTTTATTGAATGAATAAGCAAGCAAATGAATAAATAATCCAAACTTTTTACTACAAATGAAAAAAGTCCAGAGAAATCATTTTTTTAAATGTAAAATTGGTAACAACTTCCTTACACTATGTATTCTTATGTTGTTGCATTTGTTCAACAACTGGCACAGGAACTATTATTTAACTCAATGTCCTTATTCTTTACAAAGGAAAAACAAGTGAAATACATTTTATTATTTAATTTAAAACAACATACTCAAAATACTCTAATTTTAACATATGATAATATAAAATTATTAGTGGGATCATTCATATTCTCTTTTTCACACTGTGTTTGATATCTGGTGTATATTTTACACTTATAGCACATCTCAGTTCAGATGAGCCACAGTCCAAATGCTCCGTATCTACATGTATTGGAAAGTATAGCTCTATGTAATACTGCAGGAGGATCTGATACTTCCAGATGAAACCGAGTACACAAATAACACGAAGGTAATTTCTTTAAATTTTCAAATATAATTTATTAACATAACTGTCTGGAACAGACCTTCCAATGCTGGTTTATACTTTTTTCTTCACTTAATTTTTATTCCATTACTCTTATTTGCTCCTATTACTAGGGGAAAAGTTTATTTAAAGTATATTTTCTATTCTCTGATATTTATAATTTCACTGAGTAAATTGGTTCAGAAACTAACAATAATTTCCCTCATTGTTACTTTGGATCTTATGGCTTCTCTCAGAAAAAAAAACAAAACCGTATCATAACTAAATTATCTCAAAATAGTCTTTAATTCTAAAAAGAGAAAAACTTGTGATTTAGAGATCTTGCTAAAGTACTAGTTATCTCTTTATATTAACTTTTCATTATTTGCCTTGACTCTATCCTTAAATTCCAAATAGTAAGAGTTTAACAAAGGATTAAAGGGAAAAACAGTAAATTTTTTTAAAAAGATTTTATTTTTATTTATTTGACAGAGAGCGAGAGAGCACAAGTAGGGGGAGCAGCAGAGGGAGAGGGAGAAGCAGGCCCCCCGCTGAGCAGGGAACCCGATACGGAGCTTGATTCCAGGACCCTGAGATCATGACCTGAGCCGAAGGCAGTCGTTTAGCCGACTGAGCCACCCAGGCGCCCCAACAGTAACAATATTTTATTTATGATTTTAGAGAACTCTGAGGAAAAAGTCTATTAAAATCCATCTCTCTTAAAAAAATCAAGCTGGATATGAAATCCCATGATACACATTAAACCTTATTTTCAGAAAATCTTTGCCTAAAGGTTAATATTAATTTCCTGAATTTCATGCTATGCTGTCTGCATTCAATAAAGCTCCACAATTAAACATTAAAATTACTCTGTTCCTTTAACTTGTAATTAATTTTCACATTTTAGCACCATCAGTCAATAAAGTTAGGTTAGAAATAGTAAAAGAATGCTTTATTTGAATTTTCACCAGGTGTTCAATGCCTGCTGAAACATTTTTATTATTGTAAGGGGATTAGGTATCTTATTCTATAAAATGTAATCAATAGCATTGATCTCAATCTCCTCATAGAAGGACTTACATTTCTAATATACTTTCCAATTGTTAAATAGGAGGAGTTTTAATATCTCTAAAAATAACACTTGGATCAGTTAACAGAGACTGTTCAGACTCTAATATATCATTAAGAGTATTCCAGTTATTGGGGTGCCTTGGTGGCTCAGTCGGTTAAGCATCCGACTCTTGATTTTGGTTCAGGTCATGAATTCAGAGTTGTGAGATCAAGCCCTGCATTGGGCTCTGTGGCCTGGGATTCTCTCACTCCCTCTCCCTCTGCCCCTCCACCCCTCTAAAAAAAAGAAGTAAAAAGAAAGAGTATTCCAGTTACTTAATAATTGCTTCCTGGGCGCCAAGGGTGGTTCTGTCGGTTAAGCGTCTCCCTTTGACTCAGGTCATGATCCTGGGATCCTGGGATCGAGCCCCGCATTGGGCTCCACCTGCTCTGTGGGGAGCCTGACTCTCCCTCTGCCTGCCACTCCCCCTGCTTGTGCTCTCTCTGTCAAATAAATAAATAAAATCTTAAAAAAAAAAATTGCTTCCTTGATTTCATTTCATTCTATTAGCAATTAACATACAGTAAACAGCTGTAGATTCTATATGGACTTTTTCTTCCTAGGTTATATATAACAAACAGTTGTGTATGTGATTCCCTTTAAAGGCAGTTTCACAGAACACTGGTGAAAAATGTACCATCACTGAATCTGGGATACATTCAAAATTGTATTTTGGACTTTCTGGTAAGGCTCAGGGAGCCCCTTCTCTAACTAATGAAGATAACTTTCAACAGATCATGATATTTAGAAGTACAATCAATGATGTTAATGATAACGGCTAACAAATAGTATTTTTAGGGCCATGCACTGTTTTAAATGTTACATATATAAACTAATCTGCAAAACTGCATTGGTCACTCTTATTCCCATTTTACAGATGAGGAAACAGAGGCACAGAATGGCCACATAACTTATCCAAGGCCCTAAAGCTAGTAAGTGCCAGAGTCAGGATCCGAGTCCGACACCCAACCTTCTGTGCCACTCACGCACCCCGAAATCATGTTATTCTTTTAATTAACCAAATTATTATTATTAAACAAGAGTGGAGAGTGAAGAACCTCTTTAGAGGATCAATTCATGAAAAATAACAATGTTAATGGTTCCTTTTTTAAAATTCAAAATACCTTTATTAAGTCCCATGGAAGAAATTTAATATTCTTAAAATTTTACCTATATTATTGAATAGAAAGGTATCAATGAGAAATTGGAATTGCTTTTTAGCTACTAAAACATTAATATTTGAGAAGCAGAATGGTACATTTTAAAATCTTTCATCCAAATTAGATTGTGGACCACATTAAGAAGCATTTGGCTCATATATCTCAAACTGCTCATCATATATTTAAGCTGATAGTAATTTATCAGCTCCTTTGAAATACATATTGTCTGTTCCTTCTCCCACTTAAAAAGAAATCAGTCTTGACAGAGGTCTACCATTTGATTAGTCTTTTCAAAGAACCTTTTTTTTTAATCATTGCCTTGTTTTCTATTTAATACTTTATTTCTATTTAATACTTTATGTCTTTTACTATTTCCTTTCTTGTATTTTTTGGGGTTCGTTCTTTTTCCATCCTTCTGAGTTGAATGCTTGGCTTATTAGTTTTCAATCATTCTTCCTTTCTAAATATATGCATTTAAAAGTATAAAATTTCCACTGAGAACTGTTTTAGTATAAAGCAGTATTTAGGTGTAAAGTTTTCCTGTAAGTTTTTTGTTATTATCATTCAATTCTAAATATTTTATACTTTCCATTATGATTTTTCTGAACAATGAATTATTTAGAAGGTTCTAGGTTTCCAAACACGTGGGCTAAAATTTTTAGAGGGCTGCCTTTTTATTATTGATTCCTAACTGCACAAAATTTTGGTTAGCGACTGTGACAGCAATTTTAGTATGTTGAGACTTCTTTGTGACTCCAAACTGGTTGTATTCTTTGTAAAAGTTCTAGGTCATGCTTTATCATGTGTTGGGTATTATACTTGTTTGACCACAGCTCATTAGATCACACTTGCTAGCTATGTTCAAACTGTTTATATCCTTCCTAAGTTTTTATCTATTTCATCAGTTTCTGAAAGAGGTACTTTAAAATTTACTATAATTAGGGATTCGTGAGTCTCTCCTTGTAATCCTGTCCTATTTCATTATGTTTTGTTTTTGTTTTAGATGCACATAGTTTCAGAAATCTTTTTCTAGTAGTGACTCTTTCCTTCTGTCACTATGTATAGATTCCTTTATCTTCAATAGGTTTTTTTGCCTTAAAGTCCATTTTGGTCTATATTAATATTCTTATACCAGCTATTAATTTTTTTAAAGTTAATATTTGCTTTGTTTTTTATTAATATTAATGATATTAATAAAAACAGCTAAAATATGTATTGAAAACTTACTATATGCCAGGCAATGCTCTGAGTGCTTTTTGTATATTACTTTATTTAATTCTCACAACAATCCTGAGGTAGATATTATTATTTTCCCCATTTTTACATGCAAACAAAAAAACACAATTATAAAGTCAGTTAACAGATATTCTTCTGCTCCCTAAAAATTATAGGAATCTTAAAACACTTTAGCTTCTTCCTGCTCCCTCATCAGTATTCCGTGCTATTATAGTCTATTATTTGTTTTTAACCCTCTCAAATTGTTTGTCTTTTGCTTTATAGTGAGCAGAATTTGTAGTCACATTTTTGTAATTAGATTTATAGTAAATTTACCAACATGTTTGCTAATTTATTTTTCACCATTGCTCTTTGCATTCCATTCCTTTACCTGAGGCTGTTTACTTCTCCAAGTACATTTTTTAGTAGCCCCTTCAGGGAGTCTCTGTGAATGGTAAATTCTCTCAGACTTTGTCTGAAAAAAAATCTTTATTTCATCTTCATTTCCTGAATAAAAAAATTCAGCTGTGATTTTTATTTGGTATTATTCCACTTCCTGCTGGAGTCTGTTGATATAGATGAAAAGTCTACTATCAGTCTGTCATTCCCTTGTGGGTTATATGTCTTTTTCTCTGGTGGCCTTTAAATTTTTCTCTTTGTCTTTGACAGTTTGCAGTTTTACCATGATATGACTAGGTGTGGATTTGTTTTCATTCATCCTGCTCAGACTAAGCATGCTATTCCAACCTGGAAATTCTCATCTTTCCTTAACTGTGAAATTGAAGTTATGAAAAATTGATAGTCCTTTTATCTTAGAATACTGCCTCAGCCCATTCTCCTTATTTCCTCCTTGTGGACCTCCTATTTGATGTATGTTGGAGCTTCTTATTCTATTCATCATTTCTCTTTACCATTTTATCATATTCTCCATTTCTTTATCTCTGTGTTTTTACATTGCTGCAGTCTGGGTGATTTCTACAGATCTATTGTCTAATTCACAAATACTCTCTTTGACTATGCAAATTTGTTGTTTATCCTTCTACTCTAATTATTAAATAATAAGTCTGATGCATCCTTCCTCTTTACTGAAAAGCATAATAGTTTGGAGAAATTTGCTAAGGGGTAGGGGAGGGCAGCAATACAATGATAACACACACAAAAACGTATATAACAATGAGAAATATATATGATGATAAGTAAATAAATATATATCTCTCAAAAGTACAAACTGGAATCATTCACCCCGTTTTTGGCCCACATGTAGAGTCTAAGTAGAGGGAAGACTTAGAAACAGATTTTTCTTTCTAAGTACAAATGTATTTAAATTTAATAATAAATCATCTGTTCACACAGTACACAGTTCAAATGTATATAGAAAGTACATATAAATACCTAGAGGAAGAGTATAACAGAAGGAATATAGGCTGAGAGACCTGAAAGTGCAATGACCTTGTGGCAGGAAGGGGTTTAACATGATTGATGAGTAGCAAGAAAGTAAGAGTGGTTATAGTGTAAACGTGGGAAGGGTAGTAGAAAAGGAGATAGACGAGGTGGTCAGGTATTTGATGATGTATGGCCTTAAAAGTCATAAAGTTTTGAATTATATCCTAAGTGTGATGGGAAGTGAATTGCACTTAAAATGCCCTTGAAAATGCTATTTAAATAAAAGTGCTTATTTAAGTTGCATCTTATGTTTTGTACAATATTTAAAAACTGAGAATTGTTAATAGAAGTTATGAGATCATTTGGAACTTAAATTACTTCATAAGAGTCACGCTTTCTTATTTCTAAAACATGTATAAGATGACATATTAGGACAAGCAATGTAATGATTAAAAATGACATAATGTGATATAAGATCCTAGAGAATTCTATGTTGAGACTTTTGTATGTGAGATACATATATCAAGAGTATATGAAACATATATATGTACAGTTTAATGAAACAGTATAATCACTATATAAGTTAAAAAATAGAACATTACCAGCACCCCAGGAACACTTGCTATATGACTTTTTAAAAAAGAGCTTACTTAGTACTATAATCTGTGATAATTATCCACTTAAATGTCAACCAGGATCATGTGACCCATCTTTTTATGGGCAAAAGGAATGTTCCCTTAAGTCCATATTTAATTTCAATATGGAAATTGAATACATATCCACTTAAAATCTATTCATATTTCAGTATAGAGATGTGCCATCTCTAAGGCACTAATTTTTAATTTTAAACAAAAGATATATTAAGTGTATTAAAAACAGAGCTTGAAGAAAATGTATACATCTTCATACATTTTTGTGAAAGCAAACCTAATAGTAATAGCTTTAAGATAAAAAGCATTTAATTAAAGTAAAATAAAAGTCATTCAAAAGTTCAAGATCTCATTAAGGGTTTCATTACAACAAATTAGGTAAAATGAGATTTCTTTGTTTCTGTGTAGCTTCTAGTATATTCTTAGCACTCAATAAATGTTAAACAATAAAATATGAATTAGGCTAATCATAGCACATCTAAAATATATTTTATTAAATTTGAGCCTACTTAGAATTTTATATTATAGAAACCTGACATGTCACTGATTCATGACCTTTTGTAATATTAAAAAGTAAACCTATGAAATCTAGATTCATATATCTTTTAAATATTTTAGCAATAAACTACGAGAAAACAAGAAATACGTGTAGTCAAAATTAAACTAAATATTTTAAAATAAACAATTTCATATTGAAATTGGGTTATTCTCTAGTGGAAAACCCTACAAATTTTTTTGCAAATGCACTTAAGATAGTAAAGGAAAAGAAGGGAATGAAATATAATAAATAAAAGCAAGCTATATAAAGATAAACAAAATGTGGATAAAACTAAATGGACAACATGACTAAAAATAACATTTAGAAGTAGCTCTCTTAAACTGTATTGCAGCAGTACCTGAATTATATGCCTTTTAATTTATGCACATGATGGATAGCTTGTTAAGGGGTATATCTGTAACCACTATAATTGATAGTAGCTGAAGGCAGTCAGACCATAATTTCTATTTAATGGATGGAAGAGTAAGGGAACAAAGTCTGCAGTAGCATTTTAAAATAAGTGCCTAGAAAGTTTACATTTATGTCCAAAGTAGTACCTATATTCTAGCCTTCTTTATGTTGAATTCCTTAAGAAAAAAGAAAAAAATCAGCTGCAGCAAGATCCATATACTATTAAATAAAAATTCTGATTTAACCAATAACTAGAAAAATATTACAATAAATGAAAAAGAATGTTCAACTAACCATTTGATGGTTCATTTTTGTGCTCTTGTTCTTTAGAGCTTGCAGGAGAAGCAAATGGGCTCATCTGACAAGTTCCAGTTGTTGGAGAATAAGTTGTAATACTTTTCTTCCTTGTGATTTTTGAAGAATCAAATGACTGAAAATAAAAATTAATTTGAGACAAAAATACTTATGTTTAGTTCTTTGAGAACGCCTTTTAAAACTTGTAAAATTCAAACCAGTATTATTTTCCTTGCTTTTTCTTTTCAGAATTTAAATACGATCAATTACCACCTCCAAAATGAACACTATTCTTAAAGTCTTAGAGATATTTCAGGTCTCCACACTGATTAGGGCATCTCAATTTGATATCTGTGAAAATTTAATATTAAAGGTTTACTGCCTTCTGAGACGGTATTTCCAAACAGTTTAGAGATGGCTAACTCTTCCAGTTATATCCTGACTTTTGCTGTCTGCTGAACCTGAAGTATAATTATGGGGCTAGGCCAGGGAAACTCAGAAGTTTCTTATAGTAAAATCCACAAGGAAATTCTAGGAGGGCTAAGTGCTTTCTTACACCTTCACAAAGTTGCTCTGACATAGTGACTTCTTAAGAATAACCAAAATAATGTTGGAACATTATTTAACAATTGTAACATATAATTGAATATTAACATATTCAAATAATGTTATTTGAACATTATTAACATTTAAGGCCCTTGAGAATTCGGCCTATCCTACAGGATATCCTCCTATCCTCTCCTCTGTGTTCCTACACACCTTGTGCATACCTCCTCCAATAAAATTAAAAATTATTTTAATAATTTTTCACATTTCTGCTGCCCCATTAAAATCTGAATTCCTAAAAATAAATATTTCTTCATCTTTGTGCCCTAGAACTCAAAAATGTATAATGAATGAATGATGTAAAAGGAACAGTCCAGTAACCTTGGCCAAGCCACTATGAATTCATTCACTTGTTCATTAGTTCATTCATCTAGTATGAAATGACACCTGTAGTCCCAGTCACTGAGATTATACACATTTGGGCCTCAGCTCATTCTGTGATCCTAGGCTGGAATGCCCTTTCTTATCTTTCCCAGATCAAATCTTCCTTTGGTTTAGGTCCCCATTTATGATCCACTTCCTCCAACCACCCATTATCACACAATTAATTGCTTGCTCTTCTGAATTCCTTTTAAACTGTTTTCTGTAATGCTTACTAATCACCCAGCACTTGCTAACTAATGTGTACAAAGAAAGAGAAAAAACTGTTCTGGCCTCATAAACAGCAGAGAGGAGGTCTTAACAGTAGTATGGGTGCTACAAAAAGTGAGAGGAAAGGGAAAATCAAAGTGGGCTGCAGTAACTTTACAGAAGGATTCTTGGGAGAAAGGGTGAGGCTCAGATAAGCAAAAATGAAAGGTATGAAAAACCTGAAATCTAGAGGTGCTACAGATGGCACAGGCTGGATTCGGGGGATAAAAAAAGGTCTGAAGGCTTATGATGTTACTACTTACATTGTAGAATTAAACTTTAGTTTGGTAGCTGACTTGAAATAGTTATGTAATTCTCCATTGTCAACGATTCTTTATTTCTAAGACACCCTGGCAGAAACAGTGGCTGTGTCTCCTTTTTCAATAATCTTGGTATTAGTTCCAGAATCTATAGCATCAATTTTTTTTTTTTTACAGTTAAGGTTTTAAATGATAAATGCTTTTTCATATTGGAGAAACAGAAGGCTTTCCATTCTTTATTTTATATATCCGTAGTAGCCACAAATGTAACCAATATCTTTTTAAAAATCAAACTATCATATCAAGTTATAACTCTAAGGCAATCTTTTTTGTAGGGTGAAAAGGTTTTAAGTCTCTTTATCAGGTGGTTATTATTACCTCTCCATCTTGAGTTTTCACCTGTTTATATGTATTTAGTCATAAACTATGACATTTATCCAATCCTACCCTACCTTTCCAAGAATCTATTGCCTAGAACTATTTTACTATGTATGTACAAGAAATGAAAGTCACTACACTAATGTACATTTATGTCAACCTGTTTTCCTATTTTATCAAAAAATTATTTTTTCCAAATGCCAAATATCTAAACATTACAACTATAGATCATACATTTGTCCTCGAAAACCATTTTCTAGCTTTCACAAAATAAGTCTGTGTGTGTGTGTGTTTTCCCCCTCACCTTAAAATACTGAAACTTCTTGGAGGGGGCGAGAGAAGGGGAAAAATACTGAGGCTTCTCTTCTGCTTTCTATTTTTGGCCATCTGTGTTGGAAAAACGTCTGTCTACAAATACTATACAAAGAGGGAAAAATGAAAATCTACCTTCCCTTACTATCCCACTAAATGTTCTTCAGTAAATAACACATTTTTATATACCTGACTACTGATACGCAAAGGCATAATCTTACTTCTCTAAGATTTTTTTTTTCCCTCAAAGTTTTATCAAGGTCCTCTAACTTTAAAACCCTGAAGATGCTTAGAAGTGATCCTAGAACCCATCTAACCCACACCAGGAACAGTTAAGATTGGGATTTCAGGGAAGACTGAGCTACTAACTGAGAAGTCCGGCCTTCTTTCCACTCAGCAATGAGAAGTGCTAGCTACCAGATCCTTTTGAAAACAGAGGAAGAAAAAGTGAGAAGACTAGATTTGGCTAGAGAAGGGAAGGAATTCAGGATGTGAATAAAATTAGGAAAAGAGAAATCAGTAAGTCATAATTCTATAATAATTTATAACTGCTTATAATATTCAGTGATGCCTTAGAGATATTTAATGCCACTATTAAAAAAAGACTCTCTGATCAGCCCAAATACCACTGTACTTTTTGTAAAGCGGTCAAACCTTGTATATTAGCAAAACTAAAATTTGGGCATTGATTTTTCTGTCTAAAAAAAATGAATGTTCGCTTCATAATTTCAAATACAGATGGCATTCTCCAATATTGTTCACAAATTGTAGCTTGCTTTGTCACTTTGTTTAAAGCATATTCTACCAAAAAGGTGCCTGTATTGCATTGATTTTTACCTATCATAAACAGTCTAGAAAGTACTAACTAAGGGTTCTTTCGGCATGAAATATGATGGAAAGGATCTGCTATTATTATTATGAAGTACTACCCTATGCTATCAGTGAAATATTTAAAACACAGGTACTATAGATATTTGAATAACCAGAAACAAAAGAAAAATTAGGGCAACTAAAGGGAGATAATTCTTTATGACCTTACACTGGTTAATTAGGTCATTGGAATGTCTTACCTAAGACATTATTATAGATTACTATACTATTATGGAACTTATATTAAAATACTCCAAATACTAGCTGTTTCAGGTACTTTTCACAATTTGGGCCTAGGATTCTCAGTACAGTCCTAGAGATCAACCAACTTCTTATCACCTACCATGATTATCATCCTTAATGGTTCTAATAATGTTGGGGTTTCATTGTTATTTGTAATAATAGTTATGGAAGCAAAAGCATTTTGCACTAATCTCAGTGATCTTACAGGGATAGCAGAGAAAGAATATAACCAATATATTAGCTCTGTGGTGATAGAAATTTTGTATTTCTTGATTGGGTGTTTGATACACCTTTGTTAAAAACTCAATGGAGGGCGCCTGGGTGGCTCAGTTGGTTAAGCGACTGCCTTCGGCTCGGGTCATGATCCTGGAGTCCCTGGATCGAGTCCCGCGTCGGGCTCCCTGCTCGGCAGGGAGTCTGCTTCTCCCTCTGACCCTCCCCCCTCTCATGTGCTCTCTCTCTCTCTCATTCTGTCTCAAATAAATAAATAAAATCTTTAAAAAAAAATAAATAAAAACTCAATGGATTGTATGTTCAAGATCTGTGGATTTTACAATATATAAATTTTACTTTGACAAAAAAAATTTAATAGGAAAAATAAAACATTGGCTAAAAAAGTTGATACGTTGGTCTTTCTATTTATATTCATTATTGTTCCACAATTTAAAAATATTAAAATTTTATTTTTTAAAAAGATGTATTTATTTATTTTGGGGGGGTGGAAAGGCAGAGAGAGAGAATCTTTTCTTTAAATTTTTTTTATTAACATATAATGTATTATTTGTTTCAGAGGTACAGGTCTGTGAGTCATCAGTCTTACACAATTCATAGCGCTCACCATAGCACATACCCTCCCCAATGTCCATCACCCAGCCACCCCATCCCTCCCACCCCCCTCCACTCCAGCAACCCACAGTTTGTTTCCTGAGATTAAGAGTCTCTTATGGTTTGTCTCCCTCTGGTTCCGTCTTGTTTCATTTTTCCCTCCCTTCCCCTATGATCCTCTGTCTTGTTTCTCAAATTCCTCATATCAGTGAGATCATATGATACTTACCTTTCTCTGATTGACTTATTTCGCTTAGCATAATACCCTCTGGTTCCATCCACATCGTCACAAAGGGCAAGATTTCATTTTTTTAAATTATGTTATGTTAATTACCATACATTACATCATTAGTTTTTGATGTAGTGTTCCCTGATTCAGTGTTTGAGTATAACACCCAGTGCTCCATTCAGTAGGTGTCCTCTTTAATACCCATCACCAGGCTAACCCATCCCCCCACCCACCTCCCCTCTAGAACCCTCAGTTTGTTTCTCAGAGTCCATAGTCTCTCAGGGTTCGCCTCCCCCTCTGACATCCCCCCCTTCATTTTTCCCTTCCTGTTATCTTC